>NC_059108.1:7221638-7553304 GCF_020740685.1 Jaculus jaculus | reverse complement strand
AGAGGGAGAGAGAGAGAATGGGCGCGACAGGGCTTCCAGCCTCTGCAAACGAACTCCAGACGCGTGCGCCCCCTTGTGCATCTGGCTAACATGGGACCTGGGGAACCGAGCCTCGAACTGGGGTCCTTAGGCTTCACAGGCAAGCGCTTAACCGCTAAGCCATCTCTCCAGCCCTCTTAATGCCATCTCTTATGGCTTAACTCTGAAAACTCCCCAGACGTTCATGTGCTTGGACACCTATTCCCCAGCTGATGGCTGTTTGGGGAGGTGAGGCAGCAAAGGCTCTGCTGGGTCTTCCTGCCAGCTCTTGGGCTCATGAGCCCTGAAGAAGGTGCCAGCCTGTCCCGTAGGACCACCATGGTGGAAATGGCAGAGGCTGGGAGAAGGAGAGGCTCAGGCAGGCCCCACCCTGCACTGCAGCCTGCCTGTGCGTGCTCCACGCGGCATCTGCCCCTCACTCCCTGCCTGCCGCAGGCTCCAGCTCCCACACTGCTCGTGGGTGCAGGCCAGCAGCAGCCTTCCCCCCTGCCTATGCAGACTCCACGGACTCTCTGGGCCTTGAATGGTTCCTGGGACAAAATATCTCACATAGCTGGGTGTGGTGGGACACGCCTTTAATCCCAGCACTTGGGAGGCAGAGGTAGGAGGTTCACCATGAGTTTGAGGTCACCCTGAGACGACAGAGTCAAGTCCAGCCTGGGCTAGAGCAAGACCCCACCTCAAAAAAAAAAAAAATCTAACACAAACCACTTAAGAGAGGAGAGCTTTGGGCTGCCTCATGTTCCCGATGGCCCGGCCCACCCCGGGGAAGGCAAAGCCGGGGGGAGGGGGGGGAACAGACTCAGTCCGTGGCCATGGGAGTGTGTGGTAGCTCCCCACGTGCTGGCCAGGCCAGCGAGTCCAAAGCTCAGGCCAGCACCAGAACGGACAACCTTCAAGGCTCCTGTGCTCAAATGCATGAGTTTGCGGGGTACAGTGGAAACTCAACCCCGAACAGGACTGGTGGAAACCCTGGCCTAGAGTCACACAGCACAGCCTGGCCAAGTGCCTCGTCCCCAAAGGCCATGAGAGGCGCACCCTGGCTTGCACCCTTGAGACGCCAAACACGGTGTGCACCGCCCCGTCTCAGCTACATCCCCGGGCTCTAGGGAGCTCTGCTCGTGACATGCAAGCACCCACATGCCGAGGGAGCTGGTTCAACAATCCTACACTGTCGGCTAGGGCTTGGTGTAGAAATGGGCATGTGACTACATCAGTGAGAGCAGTTACATCCACTGTTACCTCGGTTTACCTGAAATGCCCAGTCTTCTCCACAGCTGGGAAGGGAAGGGTTGTATCTCCCGGTTCCCCTCGAGGTTCACCGGAGAATCATGAGCAGAAGCCGTGGGTATCACTTTCAAGACAAGCATTTGCTCGGTGGCGTGAGCCCTTGCAGAGCTTTGCACAGTCACCACCAAGCTCCAGCCGGTGCCCTTTCTTCCTGCTGGTCCCTGAAAGCCCTGACTGACCTGCCGTGGCCGGCAGCAGAGAAAAAGCACCCTTGGCTGCTCTAAGTCAGTGCAGCATGACCTAGCTTGCCCCAAAGCTCCAGACCTGGCAGGGGAAAAGGTGGTTTCTTTACTTCTAAGAATAAGGGTTAGAGCAAGAACTTATCAATAAATCTCTTACCTCCCTCTAAGGGAGCAGCGTGGAGAGGAGAAGCGTGGGACGCAGCCCCCACCCAGGGACCAAAAGGGAGTCGGAGGGGAAAACCACCACCCAAAGGTGACCATGAGACAGTAGAAGCGAGAAAAATGGGACCCTTGGAGAGGCGGCTGAGCACTGACCTAACCAGTCCCAGAAGAACGCAGACTAAGAAAAACTTGTGTCTTGGTTTTTTAATTTATGTATTTATTTATTTTTTGGTTTTGTTTCTATTGATGCATGCATGGTGTGTGTATGGCATGCACGTGTGCAGACTGGGGGATAACCTTGGGGGTTTTGTCCTTCCTTCCACCTTCTTTGTTTTCTGAGACGGGGTCTCTTGTGCGTTTGCCTCTCCGCGGGCATCCGTCTAGCTGGCCGGTGAGCTTTCCGATTCTCCTGGCTCGGCCTCCTGTTGCCGCAGGGTGCCCAGATCACTGACATGTGGCCATACAAGTTTATGTGAGTGATGAGAGATGAACTCGGGATGGCTGGCTTTCAAACAAGTGAGCCAACACCCTGCTCCCCCTTTTTTGAGACAGCATCTCACTAAGTACCCGGTGCTGGCCTCAAACTCCTGATCCTCTTGGCTCAGCCGCCGCAGAGGTGGAGCTACAGGCACACAACACCACGCCTTCTTATTTCAGCCAGTTTGATTTTTGAGTTTCTGCTACCTGCGGCTGAAGGCATCCTAAATGATAAAGCCATCCTCGAAGGTGGTGGTGTTCCAACCTTACTAGTGAAGCAAGCACACCCCAGAAAAGTGGAAGGTCTCAGCCACCCCCACACTTGCCCTCTTCTGATCAGCAAGCTGGGCAAGGTTAGCTACAGGTGACCTGGCAGCAAATGCAAAAACGAACTCAAAAAATGGCTGAGCCAGGCGTGGTGGCGCACGCCTTTAACCCCAGCACCTGGGAGGCAGAGGTAGGAGGATCGCTATGAGTTCAAGGCCACCCTGAAACTGCGGAATAAATTCCAGGTTAGCCTGGGCTAGAGTGAGACCCTACCTCAAAAAAAAAAAAAAGGTTTAAATATGTCCTACCCAAAATGAAAAACTTAAAAAAAACATGCAGTGGAGAAATAATGTTTGTTCATGTAAAAAAAAAAAAGGTTTAAGTCTTGTGTTTTTGTGTGTTTGTTTGTTTAGAACAAGGTCTTTCTCTAGAAATCAAGCTGACAGAGAACTCATTATCTTCCTGGCTCAGCCTTCCTCGTGTGGATATGGCTGGTGTGAGCCACCACTCCCAGCTGAACTGAGTTTTGGTCCATGTCAGCTTCTCCCAGTCAGGGTTTCTTACCTGCTGATTCTGGGGCGCATCTGACCAGCCCGGCTTCCTGGGGTAAAGAGTGTCTTTTCTCTAAGCACACAGTCTGCAGAGAAATGCCGGCGTGGGTCTCTCTAGTTCAGTGGGGCCAGCGAAGGGCCTGCGGTGTGTTGCCGGCTTACCCCGGAGCACGCGCAGATTCCTGAACGTCACGGGTCTGCCTCGAAAGCCGCAATGGGCGCCAGTGTCTCTGAGTTAGAGCAGTGGAGAGACAGAAAGATGTGGGTCCCTAGAGAAAACAGGTGTTCCTGCCGGAAGGGAGAGGGGGTGCTGGGCCGGCAAGCACAGCAGGCAGATCTTGAGGTGCCTGGTTTTAATAAAATCGGGCTTCTAAGTGGTGGGACTGATTGAACTTGGACTCACGCAGAGAAAGCCCCAGAGAACAGGGATTTTGCTGCGACGGGCAGCGAAGGGCAAGTGGGAGAGAAAGGGGGTGCTGTCCAGCCGGCTGCTGCAGGCCACTGGGCGCGTGCATAACGCACCCACTGCGGTGATCCCACCAGAAGGGAGAGGGGGTGGGTGCATTCAGCAATGCCAGGTGGTGGCCAGGCTGCTCCAGAAGGTGCTGACTCCCTGGACCACCGCGCGTGCAGAGCCAGGTGTCCCGCTGTGCGGATGCCCAGGTGGAACTTGCAGGAAGTGGGCCTGGCCCAGTAGCGCCCCCTGTGGAGCTGAGCTGAATGAACCACCCCTGGACTGTTGGCCACGCCCTGGGCCGTCTGCCCTGGCACCTCTCCAGTGCCCAATGTAGCGGTGGCCACGGTCCGCTTCAGCCTCTCCTCTCCCGTGTTTCTCTGCAGGTGCTCATGCCTGGCTCTTTCTTTTCCCTAGACAGGATCGCTGTTTGAAGCGGCTTTAAGATCAGCTGCCGACTGTGCTCTCCCAAGAGCTGATTTTGTGACCACTTGGCTCTTATTTTTCAAGGGATTGTCTAGTTGAGAAGAAAGGAAGAAAAGGAGGGGAAATTTTCAGCAGCTCTCTGCTACTGAAATTGCAATTGCAAGAAGCAAAATGTTTGGCAACCAGAATCGCAATGCTGTATGTAACTGTTTTCTTCTACATTCTGTGAACAGGTGAATCCCTAGTTTGCACCACAACGTGAGCGACCTCCGTTCCTGCACATTCGGGAGTCGTGTCAAGATTTGAGACTTTCTCTGATTTTAGTTCATCACCGGAATAAAATTATTTCCAGATTTCCAGTTTTTTCCATATGTAGTGTGTATAGTAGGGTGTGTGTGTGTTATGTATATGTATGTGTTAATTTGCCCACAGGGGCTCAGAAGCCATCGGAGAACACCAGGCATCCTTCTGATAGTATCTGTGTATTTCTTTGAATGGAAGTCTCTCTCTCTCTCTCTCACAACGTAGAGCTGCAGTTTTCATGAGCCCCAGCAGTTCTCAAGTCTCTGGCGTTACAAATGTGTGTGGCCATGCCCAGTTGTATGTGTGGGTTCTGGGGGACTCAGGTGGTCTCAGGCCCTCATGCTTGTGCCAAGCGCCTTAACCCTTGAGCCCTCTCCCCAGCCTTGATCCACAATTTTGAAAATCGAAGTATGACTTTAGTTGAAAGACTTTACATGTAATCATTAGAAGAACTCCTTGCTTTTCAAAAAAGGCACACCTAGGACAGTGTTTTTCCTCTGCTTGCATACCATAATCAACACAAAAGACTTCTAATACCAGGTACGTTTGGTGGGGGAAGGGATTGAGGTAAGGTCTTGCTGTAGCCCAGGCTAATCTGAAATTCACTATGTAGTCTCAGGCTGGCCTCAAACTCACAGTGATCCTCCTACCTCGGCCTCCTGAGTATTGGGATTAAAGGGGTGTGCCACCATGCCTGGCCAGATATATTTTTATTTTATTGTGATATATATATATATATATATATATATATATCATGAAGGCATAGATAAATACATAGATATAGTGGTGTGTGTGTGTGTGTGTGTGTGTGTGTGTGTGTATAATGTCATCCCAGCCTCCCAGAGTGTGGTCCAGAGCTGCACTCCACTCATAGATAAGCACATACTCATCCTCTTCTTTATAACCAACTCACCATCCTCCAAGTTGAATGGTGCCTGGCTTAGACAATTCTACTGTCCACTCCAGCCCTTCGATCAGTTAGCGAGTAGACCTACAGGGAAAGGGTATGACCCAGAGTCATCCTGGAGCAGTGAGCAGAACAGGGCTTTGGAATGGCCAGACCCAGGTTCACCTAGGGACTGATGTACGCTTGTGAGGGGCTCAAGCAGGCTCTGGTGCAGCTGGAGAGCCATGAGTGTTGCTCTTCCCCTGCTCAGCCTGGGCAGGTAGAAGATAGAAGGCCACTATTAGTGTGGTGGCATTTGGAAGGGTCTGTCACAGCTCAGAGCCGTGATTCTAAAACCCAGCGTCAGGACTGAGGGATGGCATTGCTTAATATGCCCAGGATGTCCCAGCAGACTAACAGCCGCCCTCACTCTAGCCCTTACGGTGTCTCCTCCTCCTGCAGTGGTTTTCCACGTAAGGTCCACCCAGCCTGGAGTGTGGCAGGACTCAAGACCCAGAGTTGCAAATCCCGTTTCTTCTTCCGGCTCTGGCCTCCTCTTACCCCTCTGTGTGGCTGGAGCGTGGTAGTTATTTGTCTACTCCGAACAGTGGCCCACTTCAGTCATTGCGTTTAACTTTGTGTGTACGTCTTTGTGTGTGTGTGTGTGAGAGAGAGAGAGAGACAGAGAGAGAGAGAGAGACACAGAGAGAGAGAGAGAGAGAGAGAGAGAAAGCAGGTGTGTGCGTGCCACAGTGTGCCTGTGGAGGTCAGAGAATAGCCTTGGGTGTCGGTCTCCACCTTATGTGAAACAGGTTCTCTTCGTTGTTCTCCGTCTCATGTCCCAGGTGAGCTCCTGAGGATTCGGCTGTGTCCAGTCGCTGTAGGTGTGGTGAGAGTTCAGACACACTACTACCGCGTCTGGCTCTATCTGCGTGCCTTCTGGGACTCCAAGTTCAGGAAATCACACTCGCATGATGCGTGCCTGATCCACTGAGTCATCTCCCAAGCTTGATTTTTTTTTTTTTTTTACGTTTCATCAACTTATATTAATAGTACAAAACAAAGGGTTTCATGACATTTTCATTCATGTATATTGTTCGTTCATGTTCACCCCGCTATCCTTTCTTAACTCCCTGCGGGTTGCATTGGCCCCTTCCACATTCAAAATAGTTCACCTTCTATATTCACGTCCTGTTTTGTTTCTTTAAATCTGGATTCGGCGCATGAGCATTGCTGAAGGTTTTATGGGAAGGCAGAAAAATAAAAGTACACAACAACAACAAAGAAAAATTACTGGGGAATTTGTTTTTAATTAAGCAACAAGGCTTGAGGTGACCTGGCTGACACCTCATAAAGTCGCTCCTGGGGTGTGTGGAGACGTTCTGTCCACATGAGGGCCTCAGATCAGCCCAGAAAGCCACTACCTGGTGGCCCAGCAGTTACTGGTAGGCAAGTTTCCCCCTTTCCCTTGCGGGCAGCAGGGGGCGCTGCTGGCTGCTGGAGAAGAGGCCAACGCTGCTGGGGGCTTCCCCGCCCCAATCTGTGCTTCTGCTCCCCGTTTCCCATGCCTGCTCTGTGGGAAGGCAGAGGTGGACCCCTAGCTGAACAGAGCTTAACATCTTTAAATGGATGCCCAGGACATAAGGAACCAGATGTTCTCTGGACAGACAAGCAGACAGGTGGATGAACCTCACTTTTTCCCTCTCTCCTGCTGGCAGCCTGAAGCTGTCTCTAGTCACTGGGCAACTCAGCTCATCTCCTCTCCCCTGGTTAGTGCTGTGCAGACCGGAGTCACCCAGCTCTGCTGATTGTACGTGAGAGAGGTGGGAGGAGAGAGAGAGAAAGAGAAACGATGGACCCCAAGGCCACGTGTGTGCTAGGCAAGTGCCCCGCCCCTGAGCTGCATCCTCAGCATTTTTTAATTTTTACTTTGTGTTTTGAGACACGAGCTCACCAAGTTGCCCAGGTTGGCCTTAAACTCGCTCTGTAGTCCCGGCAAGCTTTAACTTTTGATCCTCCTGAGCAGCTGGCATTACAGGCCCACACCACCATGTCTGACAATTTTCACCTCTCCAAAACTCTTAGCTTTCCAGGAGAAAGGAAGTTAGCTTTCTGGGTCTGATGCTACCCTGAATAGGTGAATGAAAACTAAAACTTGTCAAGACACTAAAGGTAGAAGTGAACGACACCATAAGGCAGCTGAGATGGAGCTGGAAGTGGTGGCACATAGGTCTGTCATCCCAAGGCAGGAAAATGATGAATTTTGAGGCCAGCCTCAGCTACACAGTGAGCAAACAAAACAGACAAATCCAGCTGGGCGTGGTGGCGCACTCCTTGAATCCCAGCACTCGGGAGACAGAGGTAGGAGGATCGCCGTGAGTTCGAGGCCACCCTGAGACTCCATAGTAAAGTCCAGGTCAGCCTGGACCAGAGTGAGACCCTACCTCGAGGGAAAAAACAAAAACAAACAAACAAACAAAAAAAAAAAAACAGACAAATCAATACCAGCAACACCAGAAAAACAGCTGAAATGAGAATAACGAGGAAGAAAAGTTTGGGGAAAAGGAGTCCAGGAGCAAGGGGGGGGGGGGTAGCGGCGGTGGAGAGGACAGTGCCTTACGCATGTATTTCTCTGGTAGCTGGGCATAGTGTCTGTAATCCCAGCACCCAAGATACAGAGGCAGGAGGATTGCCTCACATCCCAGGACATACATACGCAGAGGTCTCCACAGTGAGTTCCAGGCCAGCCTGAGCTACAAAGTGAAATCCTATCTACTTTTGCCTTGCTCACGTCTTTGTCCTCACTCCTTAATTCCTCTTTGACAAGCAAGGCAACACAAGCTCGGAGCCCTGGCCACTGGAATCCTGCCCATGGGAGCGGAGGAAAGGCTCCATTACTCTCGAAATACACTTCAACGGGGCCCATTTGTTCTTCCTCCCAACGTGGCCACAGTGAAGAAATTTCCTCTCTCGGCTTTTCGCTATTATTTGTCTCTCGAGTTGGCCTATTGAGGGCGGGTGGCTGAGCCTGGCTAGGTAAGGCTGCCAGGGCACAGGCTACGACCGTGAAATCTCCAGTGACGGGATGAGATCCTACAGACAGAGCGACTGACTAGAGCTTCTGGACTGTGGAGAGATGGAGTGTTACCTCTGACAAGCCAAATGATCCTGGGCTGTCTTTAGTCTCCCTGACAGCCATTTATCACCAGCCTCTACCTGACAGGATGCCTTTTGAGGCAGTTAGGGTGGTTGGGCCTCAAAAGCAGAAAAAGCAGGCTGGAAGGACAGCTTAGCGGTTAAGGCATTTGCCTGCAAAGCCAAAGGACCCAGGTTCGATTACCCCGGACCCACATTAGCCAGATGCACAAGGGGTGCATGCATCGAGTTTGTTTGCAGTGGCTGGAGGCCCTGGCATGCTCATTCTCTCTCTCTCTCCCTCTTTCTCTGTCAAACAAATAAGTAAATAATTTTTTTTTTAAAGTAGAAAAAGCAGTAATGTCCTCGGGCCTGCCCTTATAGTCTCCATTTTGCTAGAGATCTGAGAAAGATATAGTTTCTCCTTATCTCTTGCTTCACAGAGTTCCCTAGGTCTGCTTTTCCCTAACCCTTTCCTAAAATTAAAGTCTGATCTAATCCTGGCATTTTGGTTGGTTAAGCTCAGCTGGCAATTTGGTTGGTTAAGCTGGCTCCTTTCTGATCAGCCCCCTGAGTTCACACCATTCAGTTCTCTCAGAGCCTAAGTACCTGAGCCTAAGTAAGGATAAAGCCCACTACAGTAGGATTATCAATAGGGGCTAGAAGCCAGGCATGGTGGCACATGGCTTTAATCCCAGCACTTGGGAGACAGAGGTAGGAGGATCACTGTGAGTTCAAGGACACCGGAAACTACATAGTGAATTCCAGGTCAGCCTGGGCTAGAGTGAGACCCTATCTTGAAAATAAATACATAAATAAATAGGGGTTAGAGAGATGGCTCACCAATAAAGGCACTTGCCTACAAAGCCTAAAGGCTCAAGTTCAATTCCCCAGGATCCATGTAAAGCCAAAGGTACAAAGTGGTGCATGCATCTGGAGTTCATTTGCAGCAACCTGGAAGCCCTGGCACACCCATGCTCCCCCCTACCCCCCCCCCCCACATCTCTCTCTCTGTCTCCTTGGAAATAAATAAGTAAAATTTAAAACAATAAAAAGATTATAAATAGATGCCTTGGTGGTTTGATTCAGGTGTCTCCCATAAACTTGTCTGAATGCTTAGGGTCCCCAGCTGTTGGCAATTTGAGAATTGAAGCCTCCTGGAGGCAGTATATTGTTGGAGGCAGGTTTATGGGTGATATAACCAGTGTCCCCTTGCCAGTGTTTGGCACATTCTCCTGTTGCTGTTGTCCACCTAATGATGGCCAGGGGGTGATGTCCACCCTCTGCTCATGCCATCACTTTCCCTTGCCATCGTGGAGCTTCCCCTGGAGTCTGTAAGCCAAAATAAAACTCTTTCCTACCACAAGCTGCTTGTGGTCAGATGTCTTCTGCCAGCAATGAGATGCTGACTGCAACAGTATAATTGGTACCAGAAGTGGGTTCATGGATGCTAGAAACATGATTCCACAGCACTGGGCTTTTGGAACAGCTTTGCAGGAGGATGAGGATAAATTGAAATCTTAGCCTAAGAGTCGCCTTGCCGTGCTGTAAGTACAGCTTGATGGTTTATTCTGGTCAGAGTTGAAAGATCTGAATACAGTAAGAACTATGGACTATGAGGTTTGGCTTATGAGAGTGAGAAAGTTGCCTGGACTGGGCCAGAATCAGTTTGTGTGAGAGGCTTTCTGTTGTGCCCGTGTGCTGAGAAGTTGTACAGGGTTTCATTGTGTTGAAGTGGACTGGTGTGAGCAGAGAAAGAAATGAGATCTTTGGGTCAAAATTGGTGCCCATTCCACTGCACTTGTTTTGATAGATTACAACCATTGAGGTTGGGTGAGCTGATCTGCACTGGGACAATAGGAAGAATGCAGACCCTTTAAAAGGAGCCCAAATGCTGAAGGAGTGTCCTGTTCTTCAAAGTCTGCTTTATTACCCCTTAGATTAACAAATTGGTAGCCCACCACCTGTTATGGAGTATAACAAGTGCAGGAAAGAGAAGGTCATTGAACTTGAAACATAGTTTTGTATTTTGGAAATGGCCATCGGCAGTGTGAAGCAGGTTTGTTGGATTACCTGCATGGAGGAGACCTGATGGAGCCATGAGGCTGAACTGTGGTTTGTAGTAGAGACACGATGGAGATGCCAGGGCTATGGGATGCCTGCCAAGGAGAGCTGTGGCCACTAGATGACGTTTTCTGGGACTGTTAGTAGCCTAGCTGGAGGGGAGGAATTGGAACTCCAGAAACTCATCACTGGTTACAATTATTGGACTCAAAGACATGTCACTGACTAGAATTGTGGGACTTGGAGCTACAGAATTTGATGTTTGCCCTGTTTGTTTTAAATCTTGTATCATTTGAGTATTTCTTTGCTATGCCCAGTGGTGCCTTTTGCAGTGAGAATGTTTATTCTGTGACATGTTTTTGTTTTTGTTTTTGGTATTATGGCTCAGCTAAAAGACTTTGGACTATGGAAATGTTTGAACATCGTTGGGATTGATAAAAATGATGGGGACTTTTAAAGTTGGATGAGTGCATTGCACATTACATCATGGATGGTTATCAGTTTATGGAGGCCAGGGGCAGAAAATAAGTATATAGATAAAAAGGAAAAGGAGAGGAAAATGACCCCAGGCCTAATTGAGGTCCTATTCAGACTGGTAGACTTTTCTTTAGACCAGTCAGACTACTTTCTTTGTTCTCCAATGTACAAAAGCTCTAAATAAATTCTTCATTTTGGCAACCCAGTATCAGGTCCCCTCTGTCTCAGAGAACTGTTTCCTTCTCCAATAAAACTCTGCTTGCTTGTCCTTCTGCCTGCACTTGGCATCCTTCATGATCGCAAGACAATGAACTCAACCAGGCAGAAAACCGGTAACAGACTCACAGGTAGTAGAAGAGCATGATGGGTACTTCTGAATTTAGCTGGTGGCATTCAAGAAGTAGGTGCAATACCTTCAAAACATTTCGGTGAGGTCATTTTCTGCATTTATCATTTTATGCTACTGCCTTTTATAAAGAACTAGTCTGTCTTTGGAATAGCACAAAAATGCAAAATTCATAATTGTGAAAGTTTTGACTAACTCAACGTCTTCAGATCTAACGGACTTAAAAATATTGATACTTCAATATTTCACTTATTCCCAGGGGGAAAAAAAATCTTTTGTAAAAGGGAGGAGGACTTTTGCATACATTTTTACTCTTTAAATAAAGACACTTACACTATCATTATAACAATTATGTATTTCTTTGTGTTTTTGTAATTTTACATAAAACAGTTATTTTCTATTTTTACTCAGATAAAAATATTTGTGCATAAAATGTAAAAATAGTAAATGAGAAAAATTAAACTATTATACAATTTAAAAAAAGAAGTAGGTGCAATAATATGATGGAGAATGGAATTTCAAAGGGGAAAGTTGGGGGGGAGCAGGAGGGAATAACCATGGGATTTTTTTTATAATCATGGAAAATGTTAATAAAAATTAAAAAAAAAAAGAAGTAGGTGTAAGATCAGGCACGAAGGAGATCTACAAAGGGGAAAACCTTTGTAAGAGGTAAGGAAGTAGTCAGAAAATACGGTGATAATGGGAAAAAGAAACAAGACTCTTGGGATGGAGTGATAGCTTAGTGGTTAAGATGTTGATGAGGTTTGATTCCCCAGTACCCACATAAGCCAGATGCATAAGGTGGCATATGTGTCTGGAGTTTGTCTGCAACAGCTAGAGGCCCTGTTGTGCCCATTCTCTCTCTCTCCATCTATATCTTTCTCCCCACTGTCTCAAATTGAAAAATAAAGAAAATATTTTTTAAAAAACCCACAGCTCTCACCTCAAATGGAATAAGAGCCAAATATGAGTTATTATGGTCCAGTAACACAGATTTAGGTTATTCCAAATTCCATGTTCTAGTGTGTCATGGAAATTGATTATAAACCTTACTATGCCTAAACTGAGAGGAAAAACAACTTCCTCCCAAGCCACCACCTGATGACTGGTTAGAGATGAAATTCAAAGTCTCTCTTTCTCAAGGGTTTAACAGGGGTTCCAGCCAACCTGGCTACAGCAGGTTTGAGCCATCCTTCTTCCAAACTCATATCACAGACACCCCATGCGGCATCAGGATCTCCTCTTTCTTCCTCTCCTGGAGAAATACTTAAAATCGCTCTTAGCCATTAAGGCATTTGCCTGCAAAGCCAAAAGAGCCAGGTTCGATTCTCTAGGATCCACGTTAGCCAGAGGCACAAGGAGGTGCACAGGTCTGGAGTTCATTTGCAGTGGCTGGAGACCCTGGTGCACTCATTCTCTCCCTCCCTCCCTCCCTCCTTCCCTCTCCTTCTCCCTCTCCCTCTCCCTCTCCCTCTCTCTCTCTCTCTCTCCCTCTCCCTCTTTCTCTCTCTCAAATAAATAAATAGGGCCAGAGAGATGGCTTAGCAGTTAAGCACTTGCCTGTGAAGCCTAAGGACCCCGGTTTGAGGCTCCACTCTCCAGGACCCACGTTAGCCAGATGCACAAGGGGGCACACGCGTCTGGAGTTCGTTTGCAGTGGCTGGAGGCCCTGGTGTGCCCATTCTCTGTCTCTCTCTCTCTCTCTCTCTCTCTCTCTCTCTCTCTCTCTGCCTCTTTCTGTCTCTGTCACTCTCAAATAAATAAATATAACTGAACAAAAAAAATTAATAAATAAATAAAATATTTTTTAAAAATCGCTCTTCTGCCATGTGGTCCAGAGTCCCTGCCCTTCCCTGCAGCACGCTACTCTCTTTCCTGGTGTTAAATAAAACCACCGGGCCAATGAACTGTCTGTTTCAGAAACCTCGAGTTCCATGTCCAAAGCAACAATATGGTGTGAACTAAAGTTCCCGGAAAAGCGCTGGACCTGCTGCGTGCACTTCCAGCAAGGCTGAGTGACCGGCAGAGCGCCTGGGACCGCAGAGAGATGGAGCGTTGCCGGGTCGGAGCCACATCACCGTCGGCGGCTACCTTTAGCCCCTTCATAGCCATTTTTTACCTACCTCTGTGTGTGACCTAACATCCGGGTGACTGTCAGGTGTGACATTTTTGGAATGTAAGGACAGACCACCCGCTTCCACCAAGCCAAGAGCTAAAACTGTCATCAGATAGCACCTGAACCCTGCGGCAGAGACTCCCCTCCACCTCCACTTTACTAGAACCACCAGCGTGAAGGGCACCCTGTGTTTTTGAAAAGCCACTTGATTTATGACTTGCTCTGTTCTATAAATGTAAAACCTTCGTGAAACCCGTATTATGTTGGAACATGAAATTCTGGTTAACCTAACTCTGTGTTCCCAGACCACAGTCGCTCACTTTTGGCTCTAGAATAAACTGTCTCTCACCCCCTTGGAGGTGAGAGCTGCGTCTTTTGTGTCTCGGGGACACGCAGCATGCCGGGCCAGCCTGACACCTGTGAAGAGGAAGAAGGAAGAACTGGGTACAAAGAGTCCCAAACTACAAGACAATTCCAAGAAAGTGTCATTCAGGCTAATGAACCAAGGTTGCACAAGGTTTCCAACTGGCCAGAATTAACTCGCTGCCGTGCTCAGACGCCGGCTGGGAGCAGCGTGCAGGAAACAGGGCCTTGGCAATGAACATGGAAGGGGTGGATCCAGAAAAGCAGCCCCAGGGCTCTCAGTCCGCCACACTCCCGCAGCCAAGGCGTAACGTGGAGGAGGAAATTCTAGCTTTGGTATTCCTTCGGACCCAAGTCAGACCCAGGGACGTGGAGGGAAAAGCCCAGGCCCAGGACCCAGTCATGGGGGGAGTGGAAATACTGCTAGAAGGAGAAAACTGAGCCTTCAGAGGACCGCAGGATGTCGGGGTGTCGACGTGGGGTCTGCGGGGACATGGGATAAGCAGGCTCTATGAGAGTGTGCGACAGTTAATCTTTTTCCTTTTTCCTCTTTTTTAGGGAGAGGGAGGAGGGTTTGAGTCATGGTCTCACTCTGGCCCAGGCTGGCTTGAAACTCACTACATACTCCAGGCTGGCCTCAAACTTATAGCAATCCTCCTGCTTCGGCCTCCAAATATTGGGATTATAAGTGTGCACTACCATGTGCAGCTGTGATGTTTTGTTTGTTTTTCTTTTTATTTGAGGGAGAGAGAGAAAGAGGAAGACAGAAAGAGAGAGAATGGGCACACCAGGGCCTTCAGCCACTACAAACGAACTCCAGACCCCTGCGCCACCTTGTGCATCTGGCTTACATGAGTTCTGGGGAGTTGAACCTGGGTCCTTTGGCTTGGCAGACAGGCATCTTAACTACTAAGCCATCTCTCCAGCCCTGTGATGGTTAATCTTTTTATAAAAATATTTTTATCTCGGCTGGAAAGATGGCTTAGCGGTTAAGGCACTTGCCTGCAAAGTCTTAAGGACCCAGGTTCAATTCCCCAGTACCCACATTAGCCAGATGCACAAAGTGGTGCATGGATCTGCAGTTTGTTTGCAGTGGCTAGAGGCCCTGGTGTGCCCATTCTCTCTCACTTTCAAATAAATAAATGTTTTTATTTACTTGCAAGCAGAGAGAGATAGAAAAAAGACAGACAGAATGGGCATGTCAGGGCCTCCAGCTGCTGCAAACAAACTTAAGATGTATACGCCACTTTGTGCATCTGGCTTTACCGTATTGGGGAATCTAGCCTGGGTCATTAGGCTTTGCAGTCAAGTGCCTGAAGTGCCGAGCCATCTCTCCGGCCCCCAGCCATTTTTTGAAACAGGGTCTCTCACTGAACCTGGAGCTCACAGGTTTGGCAAGATTACAGTCCTGAGGATCCTCCTGCCTCAGCCTCCCTCGCACTAGGATTACAGATGTGTGCCATTGCACTTGGCTTAAAAATTTTTAAATATTTATTTATTTGTGAGAGAGAGAAAGAAAGAGGCATATAGAGAGTAAGTGGGTGTGCCAGGGCCTCTAGCCACTACAAAGGAACTCCAGAAGCATGCACCACCTTGTGCATCAGGCTTTATGTGGGTCCTGGGGAATCAAACCCAGGCTGGCAGGCTTTGCCAGCAAGTTCCTTTAACCGCTGAGCCATCTCCCCAGCTGCACCCGGCTTCTGACGCGGGTTCTGGGGAGCCAGCCTCAGGTCTTCATGCTTGCGTATCAGGCTTGTTACTTCCTCGTTGCTGTGAACAGTACTTGGGAAAACAATCAGGTTAAGAGGGAAGGGCTTACCTCACCTTACACTTCCGGGTTACAGCCCATGGTGGCGTGGGAGGCACGGCAGCAGGAGCTTGAGAGAGAGCTGGTCACAGTCAGTGCACAGTGAGGAAGCAGAGTGGAGGATCGTGCTTCTCAGGTAGCTCTCTCCCGTTCACACGGTCCAGGACACCTGCCCTCAGAATGGTGCCACCCACATTTAAGGTAGGACTTCCAACCTCAATTAACCCAATCCAAAGAATCCCTAACAGGCACGTCCAGAGGCTAACTTAATCTAGATGACCCCTCACAAGTGATTCTAAGCCCTGTCCAATTGACAACCAAAGTAAGCCATCACAAATGACCAGCACCTTATCGACTGAGCCGTCTCCCCAGCCCCTATCATTCCTTCCTTAAGTTGTTTTTCTTAAGCATTTTGTCTCAGCAATGAAAAAGTGACTAATACACAATTCAAGCTCACATGTGGGAGTACTCTGATTCTATTTAGTTAGTTTCTTCAAGGTAGGGTCTCACTCTAGCTCAGGCTGACCTGGAACTCATTCTGTAGTCCTAGGCTGGCCTCAAACTCACAGCAATCCTCCTACCTCAGTCTCCTGAGTGCTGGGATTAAAGGCGTGTGCGTCATCACACCTGACTTGCTTTGATTTGATTTAATTAGAGTATAACATATATAATAAAGCACCCCAATCTTAAATGTGTAATTTAATGTTTCTCCCAAGAATACACAAATAAAATTAAAACTAGGAACAAGATACAAATATATGTAAACATATTTAGCACCCTAACGGGCTCTTCCCTTTTGCTGAGTCAACGCCAGTTCCCCTCTGAGGAAGCCATGACTTCTATTTCTATCATCATGGATTGGTTCTGCAATTTTTGCATTTCAGCGAATACAGTATGCTTTCTTCTATGTCTACTTCCTTTCACCCAGTATTGGGTCAGTGAGATTCATTCTTTTTTTTTGTTTGTTTGTTTTTTTTAATGAGAGAAAGAGAGAATTAGTGCACCAGAGCCTCCAACCACTGTAAACAAACTCTAGATACATGCGCCACCTTGTGCATCTGGCTTACACAGGAACTAAAGAGTAGAAAATGAGTCCTTAGGCTTCCCAGGCAAGTGCCTTCACCACTAAGCCATCTCTCTAGCCTTCATTCGTGTTCTTTGAAATAGCATTTTTTTGGTTTGTTTGGGAGGAGGGAGTTCAAAGTAGGGTCTTGCTGTAGCCCAGTCTGTCCTGGAATTTACTATGTAGTCTCAGACTGGTCTCAAACTCACAGTGATCCTCCTATCTCTGCCTCCCCAGTGCTGCGATTAAAGGCATGTACCACCATGCCCTGATGAACAGCACTTTTTGTATTAATGAAGAAGAACATTCAGGCATATGAATATTCCACTGTTTACCATTATATTATTGGTGGGCTCTAAGTAGTGTTTATTTTGAAACTTTATAAATAAAGTTTTTAAATATTTTTAATATTTTTTTATTTATTTGAGAGAGGGAAAGAGGCAGAGGGAGGGAGGGAGAGAGAGACAGAGAGAGAGAGAGAATGGGTGCACTAGGGCTTCCAGCCACTGCAAACAAACTCCAGATGTATGTGCCCACTTGTGAATCTGGCTTACATGGGTCCTGCAGAGTCGAACCCAGGTCCTTTGGCTTTGCAGGCAAATGCCTTAACCACCAAGCTATCTCTCCATCCCTCATATTTTTATTTTTATTTATTTATTTATTTGAGAGAGAAAAAGAGGCAGAAAGAGGGAGAGAGGGAAAGAGGAGAGAGAGGAAGAGAGAGAGAGAGAATGGGCATGCCAGGACATCCAGCCACTTGACAAACAAACTCCACATGCATGCGCCACTTTGTGCATCTGGCTTACAATGGGTCCTGGAAAATTGAATGTGAGTCCTTTAGCTTTGCAGACAAGCAACTTAACTGATGACCACCTCTCCAGCCCATGAATAAAGTTTTTTTTTAATATTTTATTTGTTTATTTGAGAGAGAAGGAAAAAAAAGCAGAGAAAGAGAATGGATGTCCCAGGGCCTCCTGCCACTGTGAACAAACTCCTGACACATGTGCTAATTTGTGTGTCTGGTTTTATTTTACATGGGTACCAGGGAACTGAACCCAGACCATCGGGCTTTTGCAAGCACTTGAACTGCTGAGCCATCTCTCCACACTCTGAATAAAGGTTGGATTTTTGAGTTTTGATTGTGTGCTTAGTTGGTGAGGTTTTGGGAGACAGGGTCACACAGTGTCGCTCAGCCTGGCCTCAAACTCAAGCCCCTCTGCGTCTGTCTCCCAGGTGCTGGAATTGTAGACACACGTCACCATGACTGTCTATGAAGAAAGTGTCAGCGAGCATTCTTGCACATGTATTTTAGTGAACATATGTCCTTATTTCTCATGAATTTTTACCCTTAGCAATGATAGACATTAAAAGCAAGGTAGCCCTCTTTTGTAGGTATCTAGCTAGGTACACAGGCCCAAAAGAACATGGATGTTCTTTTGCATCTGGGAGACTAACCAGCAATTCCAGTCTAAAGCTAAGCCTGTTTCATCAAGACGGCAATGAGGGACAAACCCCTGTTATACTTCCTAGTTCTTTCTCCTTCTAAGAATTTTTCACATGGTCCCCCCCCCACACACACACACTATAGTGGGGCCATTCTGAGCTGCTGCTCTTCTTCCTGACCCCCAACCAACCATGGTCCTCTGTGTACGTCTAAACTTGCCCGGTAAAGCCAGATGCACAGAGTGGTGTTCATACGCATCTGGAGTCCATTTGCAGTAGCAAGAGGCCCTAGAGTACCTATTCTCTCACTCTCTGTCATAGCTAATTTGCTTTAACACAGAGAAGAGCCTATGAGATAACTGTTGCTACCTAACAAACTACCTTAAAAGTGAGTGGCTAGGAATAAAAAGCATGTATGACAGCGCGTGGTTTCTGTGGTCTGGGAATGGGGCTGTGATTGAGCTTGATTCTGTCACAAGGTCTCTCAAGAGGTCACAGTTAAGGTGCACACATACAGGACAGGGTCTCTTGCTGACGCAAAGGAATGCCTGTGTGGCTTTGAATGGGCAGCTGGAGAATCGAACCCAGGCCAACAGACTTTACAAGTAAGCACCTTTAACCACTGAGCCATCTCCCCAGCCTGCTCAGCCACATCTTCCCACCACATAGGGAAACTCTATCCCCCATCTCTCTTACATTATGGGCTAAGCCTTTTACTCCCTAGCTTGCATGTTCTTGGCCCCTAAAATCCCTGTCCTGACCTTAAATGCAACAGAGGTGAGAACTTCTTTGCCATCCAGAAATGCAAGGTTGACTCTCCAAAGCCATAACGGCTCTTGTTATGGTTTGAGCCAAAAATGTCCCCCACAAGCACGTGTGTTTGAACACCTCCACCCCAGCTGGTGGGGCTGCTTTGGGAGGTTGTGGAAACTTTGGGAGGTGGAAGCCAGCAGGTCACTGGGGGAGGCCCTTGGGGGTCTGCCATCCCCGGCCCCTGTCTGTTGTGCTGTCTGCTTCCTGGTTGATGATTATGTGAACAAGCTACAGCTTGCCCTGTCGACCAAGCCACTCCTGCCTCCAAGCCTTCTGTACCGCGGTAGACTGGGGTTCCCTGAAACCATGAGCCAAAATAAATGCTTCCCCCTTTATGTTGCTTCTGTCAGGTATTTTGTCACATTGATGAGAAAAACAACTCACACAATCATCCAATGTGTGTCCAAAAGAAAGCCCTTTCCCTAAGCCAGGCGTGGTGGTGCATGCCCTTAACATCAGCACTCGGGAGGCAGAGGTAGGAGGATCACCGTGAGTTCAAGGCCACCCTGAGACTACATAGTGAATTCCAGGTCAGCCTGGTTTAGAGTGAAACCCTACCTCAAAAAAAGAAGAAGAAAAAAGAAAGATAGCCTTCTCCCAAGAGGACACCCACTCCCTCCACTGGTACTGTTCTTGATGCCCATGAATAAATGTGTGCTCATGGGTTTACCCCTGTTTGACTGTGAGCTGCCCAATGCAGAGACAACCTTATTCACTTCTTAAAATATTTTATTTGTTTATTTGCAAAGACAGAGAAAGAAAGAGAGGGAGGGAGGGAGACAATGGGCATGCCAGGGCCTCCAGCCACTGCAAATGACCTCCAGATGCATGCACCACTTTGTGCATCTGGCCTTATGTGCTACTAGGGAATCGAACCTGGACTATTAGACTTTACTGTTAGCCTTAACTGCTCAACAATCTCTCCAGCCCAACCTTGTTCGTTTTGCATGAACCTCAGCAGAAGCCCAAAGAGGTGAGCCCACAACAGTTTTTGAGATGAATAAATGACTCAGGTAGAACTTTGTCAGGTGGTGCTTTCAAAGCCCTCATGGCTTGACTCTGGATTAAGTGTCTTCTTTTGGGGGAGGAGGAGGACCTTAAGGCAGGGTCTCACTCTAGCCCAGGCCGAGCTGGAACTCACAGTGTAGGCCAGACTGGCCTCAGACTCATGACAATTTCCTGACCTCGGTCTCCAGAGTGCTGAGATTAAAGGCATAAACCACCATGCCTGTTTATATGTGACATTTCCTTCATCCATCTGAGGCATTTTCCCAAAAGCATTTTTTGTGTTTTATCTTTCTCCCCTTTGGCCTGTTCGTGGTCTCAAGAGGAAATTCATGGTGAGACCCAAGCTCAGGAGTGTGCACAAGCATGAGGCTGTGCACAGCGACTCAGTGCACACAGGACATGCTCGTAGTGGAAGGTAGTGTGCACAGGGCACGCACGTACTTGCAGGTAAACATGGATGCCTGAATCAATTCCTTCCTCCAGCCACTGCAAATGAATGCCAGATGCATACACCACTGTGTACATCTGGATTTACATGGGTACTGGGGAATCGAACCTGGGTCCTTTGGCTTTGCTGGCAAGTGCCTTAACCACTGAGCCATCTCTCCAGCCCCCTCAATTCCTTTCTCAATGCTGGGACAAAAGACCCGACCTGATGCTACATGAGTGACTGGGAGATAAAGACCTATATCTGCCCAAGCAACGCATGGTCTAACCTACTCAGAAGCAAACAACCTGACGTGATGCTCACACAAGTGCAATAGTGGTGCATAACAATGGTGGGAAACCAACTGCTCTCAATTTGGCTAACTGATCTGCTCAGTGGAATGGAACCCATAGCTGGATCTGGGAAACAAGTCAGAACCATATTAAAAACTGAACCCACTCTCCACTAAACTCTCTAAAAAACAATGGATATTACATTTACTTGGTGCTAACTTTACTCTCCATTGGAGAATCTGCTTCTCTTTTTTCAGATAGACTCACATCCTAAGGAGAGAACTACCCCCTCATACCTCAAAAGGGCCCCAGCTGAAACTAAGAATAATTGGGGAAACATGCAAGAATGTTGTTTTCTTGGCAAACTGGAAACCAGCACAATGGTGAAGGAGGTAGACACAGAGAACAATCAATCCCTACCAAACCAGATATCCAGAGACACAGAGGTGCCCAAGATTTCAACATGGAAGCAGACCTAATATGAACCCAACATGGCTCAGGGAAATTTGCAGAAGAGGGGACAGAAAGAATGTCTGAGCCACAGGTTGGGTCATGACATGCAGAGACATTTCATCCTACCTGAAACTAAAGACTAACCCCACAATGCAAGGCCCATATAACCCAACAAGGAGGGTCCCTGTGGAGGGGGAAGAATAGAGAGGAGGATAACAATGGTACCAACTTGACTATATTCACTGACTACAAAAAATAAAATAAAAATAACGCTGGGCATGGTGGCACATGCCTTTAATCCCAGCACTCAGGAGGCAGAGGCAGGAGGAGTGCTGTGAGTTTGAGGCCACCCTGAGATTATATAGTGAATTCCAGGTCAGCCTGTGCCAGAGCGAGACCCTACCTCAAAAAACCAATAAACAAATAAATAAACATAAAGTAAAATAAAAAGATCTGACCTGAAATAATAAATAATGGATAATAATATTTTTAGTGGCAAAGGGAAGTCCATCATGACAGGAAAAGCCTGGCAGGAGCAGGAAATCGGTGTCACATCATCACATCAGCCAGGAGGAAGTAGAAAGGAAGGGATGCTGAATGCTCAGCTTGCTCTCTCCTTTTCACACAGGAGCCCAGCCAGTGGTATGATGACACCCACAGTTAGGGTGAGTCCTCCCACAACTAATCTGATCTAGAAAATTCCTCACAGACCTGGACCAGAAATTTGTTTCCATGGTGATTCTACATCCTCACATGTTGACAAGTAGAGATTAACCATCACAACACCACACAAAGGCAAGGCATGTGGTGCAGGGGGTGGGGAGGGGGAGCCACTTCAGTTTCATAGTTTGGTGAGAGGCAGACATCACCTTGGTGTCACATTCATTGTGCTGTACTGCATCAGCTGGGCTCAAGTTTGCTTTTGATCCAAGATACAGTGCACTGTGTTCTCAGGGTCTAGGCCAGTACAGCTGAAACTCCCTGCATCATCAGGATTTTGAGATTCACTGCTTCACTGTTTTTATTGGTTAAAATAATAATAATAAGCTGGACATGGTGGCACACATCTTTAATTCCAGCACTCGAGAGGCAGAGGTAGGAGGATCACCATGAGTTTGAGGCCATCCTGAGACTACATAGTGAATTCCAGGTCAGCCTGAGCTACCGTGAGACCCTACCTCGAAAAACCAAAATAATAATAATAATAATAAAAGGGGGCTGGATAGATGGCTTAGTGGTTGAAAGCACTAGCCTGTGAAACCTAAGGACTCATGTTCAACTCCCCAGGTCCCACATAAGCCAGATGCACAAAGTGCCGCAAGGGTACAAGGGTGCATGTGTGCACAAGGGGATGCATGCATCTGGAATTTGACTGTGGTGGTTGAAGGCCCTGGAATGCCAATTCTCTCTCACACTCTTGCTCTCTTGAATTAAAAAACATCTAAAAATAATCTAAATAAATAAATAAAAGGTGGCCAAGACTCTTGGTATTCCACCAGGAATAGATGGTAAGAACCCTGTTGCTGAAGAATCCACATGCTCAGGCTGCAAGGTCGCTGAGAAATCCTGCTGGAGCTGAGCTGAAAACCTCCTCCCTATAGACCAGCTGACAGAAAGCTAGAAAAAGCTACTCTGTATGCAGTTTAATGGGATAGAGAGAAATCGCCAGCGGAGATAAATAACAATGACCACTGTAAACCTTAAGTTTGGCCAGACAGGCCAAATGAGCCAATGGGTGCAATAGTGGCATGTCTGTTATGGGGAAAACCAGCTGCTCTCTAATGGCATGCTCAATGAGAGGAATACATGCTTGATACTGAAAACCTATGGTGGGGGAAGTCATGATCCCTAGGTGTGTAACATCTGTTGGTGTCTGGCTAAATGCATATATTATCAAACTGCCTGGTAAGTACTTCTCTTAATGTTCATATATTAATATATTAGCATATATTAATGCTACTCTCACTTTTGGCTAGAAAAGCTTCTCTTTTCAGATGGTGGTGACCTCTGGGCTGACTCAAAAGGCACCACGGTGCTGAGAAGTGATAGAGGAGTGCTCAGCACTGAAACATCTCTATCATATCTTCTAAGGCTCAGGGTCAACTACGGAAGAGGTGGCAGAAAGAATGTAAGAGTCAAAGGAAGGATAGGACTCCTTACAACGTGCCCCTCCAGACACAAAATGGCCTGGATACCCATGACCTCACAGTGCCTGACACTACCTACACAAGACCATCATAAAAGGAGGAAAAGAAGATGACATAAAAATAAAAGAGAGAGTGATTGAGAGGGGGAGGGAACATAATGGAGAATGGAGTTGTGAAGGGGAAAGTGTGAGGGAAGGGAGTTATCACAGTTTATTGTCTGTAACTATGGGAGTTGTCAATAATTTTTTTTAAAGTTTACAATAAGAACACATTAAGGGCTGGAGAGATGGCTTAGCGGTTAAGTGCTTGCCTGTGAAGCCTAAGGACCCTGGTTCGAGGCTCGATTCTCCAGGACCCATGTTAGCCAGATGCACAAGAGGGCACACGCGTCTAGAGTTCATTTGCAGTGGCTGGAAGCCCTGGCGCACCCATTCTCTCTCTCTCTCTATCTGCCTCTTTCTCTCTCTGTCACTCTCAAATAAATAAATAAAAATGAACAAAAACATTTAAAAAAAGAACACATTAAAATACAAATAAATAAAAGGCAGAACCAGGTGTGGTATGCATGCCTTAAGGCCAAGGTAGAAGGATCACCATGAGTTTAAGACCACCCTGAGACTACATAGTCAACTCCAGATCAGACTGAGGTGGAGTGACACCCTACCTTGAAAAAAACAAAAATAAAAATAAAAAATAAACAAAAGGCATCAGGATGGGATGTGGAAGTGTATGCCTGTCACCTGCACACTCAACAGGTTCAGGGCAGATTGTGAGTTTGAGAAAAACTTGGTCTACCTAGCAAGTTCCAAGTCAGCCTGGTCAACAAAGTGAGAGCCCGTCTCAAGAAACAAAAGACAAAGAAAGAAGAAAAATGTAAAAGAAAAGAAACCTTCCTTCCTTTCTTCACGTTCTCTCTCTCTTTTTCCCTTCCCAAGACCTTGTACATACCAAACAAATGCCCTGCCACAGAGCTGCACCCTAGAGCTCTTTTTTGTTTGTTTGTATTTTGGGTTTTTTGGTTTTATTTTTAGAAAAAAGAAAAACGTTTATCTCGCCAGGCGTGGTAGCACATGCCTTTAATCCCAGCACTCGGGAGACAGAAGTAGGAGGATCGCTGTGAGTTTGAGGCCACCCTGAGACTACAGAGTGAATTCCAGGTCAGCCTGGGCTAGAGTGAGACCCTACCTTGAAAAAAAAAAAAGTTTCTGTGTGTGTGTGTGTGTGTGTGTGTGTGTATGTGTGTGCGCGTGCGTGCATGTGTGTGTGCACACGTGTATTTGGTGTATGCACGCCTATGTGCCCTTGAAGCTCGCCTGCCCACAGCAGGGGTCACTCATCTGTTGTAGCCAGAGTAGGGTGTCAGGTGTCCACTCTGTTACTCGCTCTCTTCTTGTTTCTGAGCTTGAGTCTCCCTGCACTGACTCTGGTCTCTGCCCCCCCACCCCCCACAGAGCCAGGGCTACAGCACACATGGCCATGCCCAGCTGTTTTAATGGGCTCTGGAGACTTGAACCCTGGCAGTTGTTTCAGTTTCCCCCAGGCACACTTAACTTCCAAGCCTTCTCTCCAGTTCTAGATCTTGGTATTTTGAGACAGAGCCTCACCATGTAGCCCAGTCTGGCCTGCAACTCTCTATAATCCTGCCTCAGCCTTCCAAGTGCTGGGTTTATAAGTGTGGGATACTACACCAACTTCCTTAATTTTTATTTTATTTTATTTATTTATTTATTTATTTTTTTGCTGGTCACAAAAGTACACACCTGTAATCCCGGCCCTGGGGAGGCAGAGGTAGGAGGATCCCTATGAGCTCAGAAACCCCCCTGAGACTTCAATAGTGAATTCCAGGATAGCCTGGGCTACAGCAAGACATTACCTCAAAACAAAAAAATTCCCAACTTTGGTTTGAAAATTTTCAAATTTTTCTAAGAGGTTCAAGAAAAGTACAATGAACAGGGGAGACTGGGAGCTGGCAAACACTTGCCTGAGGTTTGTCTTTGCGCAACCCCTGAGCTAGGAGTAATTTTCACATTTATAAGTGGTTGGAAACAAACTTAAAAAGAAGGAAGAATGTTTCATAACCCAGGAAAATTACAGGAAATTCAAGAATCAATGTTGGTAATTGTACTTGACCCTGTATTTCTCTGTTCCTTGAGGCTGTTGTCACTCTGTAATGGTGGAGTTTAATAGTCACAGGGACCCTGGCTCAGTACACCCCAAAAACTTACTGTTTGGCCCTTTATAAAAAAAGTTAGACAATCCCTAACCTAATCTGCCAATTACTATTATTGTGTGTGTGTGTGTGTTTGGTATGGAACCCAGAACCTTACACATAAAGTTCTGTGTCTCTGAGTTCCTTCCCCAGCTCTGCAATTTTCAATATTTTGTTCCATTTGAGTCTATTCGTCTTGCTGAAATGTTTGTGTTCGTTTGAATGTGTTCAGCCCTAAGCATTTCAGGATCTATTTTGTTGATTGGTTACGTTTTTGCTGCGCCTAGGATTGAACCCTGGACCTCGCACATGCTAGGCAGGCTCTCTACTCCTGAACTACATTCCCAGCCCTCTGTTTCTTAAGTCAATTGCTGGGAACAGCCTGTTTAGAGTGGGGAGAGATAAGATAATACAGTACTCAGCATACAGTCCTTGGTGCAATAAACTCAATAAACATTGCAATGAAAATTGCTGGCATCTTTCACAGAAGAGTTTTCCAAAAAAAGAAAAAAAAAAAATGCCAGCTTGACACTCCCGAGCCTGGGCATTCCTGCAGTCTGGAAGCCAGCTCTCCCAGAAAGGGCTTCCCGCCAGGGAGCAAAGGCCTCCAGGAAACTTCATTTTTTCCATAGCTTGTGGGTTGGCTGACTCAACTTCTGCCTTTCCCTGAGTCACGAGTTTTTCCTCCTACTTGGAAAAGAGGGCCCTCCACCCTGGCCTCTCCACCCACAAGCAGCCCCTGTTGGGAAGGGGCGGTTAGCTGGAAGATCTGCCCATGCTCTCTGGGGAGACAGACGTCCCAGGAGGGCAGCACCGTCTCAGTAGTTCCTGAGTCCCAATGAGAAAAGGCTGGGAGAGAGGTCTCCTGACTCCAGGAGCAACAGGTATGCCTCTCTCAGGTGCCAGACTCCTAGAAAGCCCCCTTTCCTAGGCACCCACTCTGTGCAGACCCCATGTTATATGCCAAGATGCCACCATAAATAGGACTGATCCCCCATCTCAGGGGACCATCTCCACCTTGGGCACTGTGCTTTTCCCTGAGTCTCTAAGGAGGTGGGAGCGCAGAGGACTGAAATGTCATGATCTCCTCCATACAAGCAGCGTAGACGCTTGGGGTGGCACTGCCCAGTGTCCCAATGTCCCAGGTGACATTTTTTTTTATTTTTTTGAGTACACAACAGGCACTGAGAAACTGTTTCCCTTCCCCCGCCCACCCCCATTCGGGGCTGAAGAGATTGCTCAGTGGTTAAAGACGCTTGCTTGGAAAGTCGGCTGGCCCTGGTTCAATTCCCCAGCCACCCAGGTGAAGGTGGATGCAAGGCGTGGCGAAAGCATCTGGCGTTTGTTTGCAGTGGCAAGGGATTCTGGCACACGTTAATTAACTAATTAATGAATGGATAGGAAAAAAAAAAAAAAAGAAATTGCTTTTGCTGCAAAGCACCAGCTCCTCAGCTGGTTCCACAAAGGAGGCACACGGAGGGTAGGAGCCCCAGGGTTCTGCCCTCAAGCTGCGTCTGTCTCCTTTGCTCTGGTTGGCCTCGCGCTCACATCCGGTAGGCATGCTAAGCACCCAAGGAGCATCCATCCACAACCAGGTGGTTTCTGCCCTCTCTCATCCTCTCTGAGACTAAGGGCACACCGATCAGCTTGACTGAGGCTCTTTACAATGTCCTGTCCCCGTCCCCTAAAAGGTCCCCGGAGCTCTGCAGACACTGTGGCTTTCAGGAGCAGCAGGCTCCAAGCAGGAGCAGTCATCTCATGGGGACCAGCTTGTCCCCGCAACCACCTGGCAGAACCCGAATGGAGACCAGCAAGGCCACACCCTAGTCAGGCTGTGTCCTCATGAGCGCTTCTCACCCCTCTTTTTAAACTGAAAACTCAGGGCAGTGCTCTGAACCCCGGTTTCCATTCGTTCTAATGTGGTGATGCTGTGTAACTCTTTACTGTCCTTCACCATGACCCCATTTCTTTACATGGTGCATTGGGAGGTGTGGCCACGGCTACTCTGTGGGGGACACAGAGCTGGAGCTTGGACCCTAAAACTCCACTGACAGTTACAGCGCAGACTGTGAGACTTCAGCGCTGTTTTCCTTCTGGACAGTGGAGGGGTACAGAGACACCACCAGGACTTATAGTCAACTGGAGGTACCTGAATGGGCAGGCCTGGAGGGAGGGAGGAAGATCCAGTCCTGGGCTCAAAGAGACCTTGGCAAAGTCTGCAGAAGCCCCAAGTCCTCTGATTGCACAACACAACACAACACAACACAACACAGCCTCTTCCAGGAAGACCTCAGCGTCCCTCCTCCAGCCTCAGGCAGGCCTTGAGGCCCCGCTCTGCCTCTGCGCGGCCAGCATAGACAGGGCCCCGGTAAGGAGCAGTCACCCAACGTCAGCACCTGCATCCAGCTTCGTTACCACAAAGGGACAGGATGCCTGGGGACCTCCGCCTGCCTCTGGCAGGGCACATCTGGATGTTGTGAGCCCTGTGCAGGTGGCTCTCCTTTAAGAGAAAACACGACATCTGAAAATCACAGGCCAAGTGCGCAGTCCCGAGACCCTGCAGGCCAAGAACCGCTGGATGATTGAAACGGCCAAGAAGTCCTTGGGACAAACCTCACCTAGAGGGGACAGTTTGCAGAGTTTACTATAGAGAAATGGATCAACATTTTCAAAATATTCGGGGTTTTGTTTGTTTGTTTTTAAGTCACAGTCTTACCATATAGCCCAGACTGGCCTTGAATTCACAATCATACTGTCTCAACGTCTGGAGTTCAGAGATCATGAGGATGTGCCACTAAGGCCACTAAGTCCCCAAATGCTCTAATTTAAGGAAAGCTAAAAGTCAAGTTTGAGGATGTAGCTCAACCACAATGGGGTTACCTAGCACGTGTGAGATCCTGGGTTCAAAACCCAGTAACCTCAAAAAAAGAGAGAAGCTAAAAATCCTAACTGTTGTTGTTTTGTTTTTGAGGTAGGGTCTCACTCTAGCCCAGGCTGACCTGGAATTCACCGTGTAGTCTCAGGCTGGCCTGGAACTCACAGCGATCTTCCTACCTCAGCCTCTTAAGTGCTGGGTCTGAAGGCGTGTGCCACCGCACCCTGCTCTAAAAGTCCTAGCTTTTATGTGAACTTGCCCAATTGTAATGCTCATGGAAATGCATTTTTTCTTAAATGTCTAAACAGATTGCAAGGCAAAGAGAAATATTATTAGGGCAAAGTTGGGATCAGAGTTTATCTATCAGATGTGTGCTGGATGTTCCCTCAAGGCTGATGAGGGTGAGCGCATGGTGGGGGGGGGGGGGCAGAGATGGCATGAGGATTAAGGGACACAAGGCTGGAAGCCCAGCTAAGGTGAGGGTGTGCACAATGGAAGACCACATCAGCCCTTTCCCATCTGGCTCTGGCTCCCGCAGGCACCACACTGGCTGGAGTTGGCTCCTTTCAAGTGTACACCAGCTGAAGTTAGCCCCTTGGCAATACCAACTGCCAGCCAGACCTAGTGATGGTCCTCAGCCGCATGATTTTAAGGAACAGGAAGAAGCAATCGGGACAGGATGGGGGAGGGGTGGGAGACGGGGAAGCCTGAGGTCTTGGGATTGCATTCTGAGCGTCAAGCAAAGGCCCTGCTAATTGGGGAATAGGAGTTGGAATTGCATCGTGGGTACGTGGGACGAACTAAACCTTTCTCTCCCCCGCAGAAAAGTTTATTTAAAGTGCTGCTGCTTTTTTAATGGCTCTGATTTATTATTTATTAGAGACAGAGGACAGAGAGAGAGAGAGAGAGAGAGAGAGTGAGAATGGGCGCTCTAGGGCCTCTAGCCACTGCCAACGAACTCCAGATGCATGCCCCACCGTGTGCATCAGGCCTATGTGGGACCTGGAGAATCGAACCTGGGCCCTTAGGCTTCACAGGCAAGCGCCTTACCCCGCTAAGCCATCTCTCCAGCCCAGAGTGCTGCTGATTTTTAATACCACGACGGGCAGTCTCTCAGGGGGGCTGAGGAAAGACGGACGTCAAGAGGACGCGCCGCCCCCCGGCCGTGGGCTGCCCCCGCCCCCAGGGCCCAGCGAGGCGCCCGAGGCTGGGGACCGAGGCTCGGGGCTGGGAGCGGCCAGCCCACCGCCCTGGACCGAAGTCTCCGCGAGGCTCGGGCTGCTGGCCCCGCCCCCGCCCGAGTCCCAGGCTCCGATTGGCCGAGATGCCCCCGGGGGCCGCGTCGGGGGGGTGTTGGAACGCGGAGGCGTGGGCGGGGATCGCGGCGCCCGGGGACCCGCAGCGGGCTGGCGATCGGGGCGCGCGGGCTGCGATCGGGGCGCGCGGGGCCCCCGGCGTCCGCGGGCTGCGATCGGGGCACACGCTTTTCTCCCGCCGGGCCTCGGCCCGGGTCGCCCCGGCGCGCATCCGGGCGTCTGAGACCACCGCCCCCACCCCCAACGGCAAAGGAGGATCACCCCCAAACTCCGACACCCCCCCCAGCGGTTCGTGCGCGGTGAGCCGGGAAGTGGGGGGAGGAGGGTCCCCAGGAGCGGTGGGCCTCAGCGCGCCCTGGTCCAGGGAAGTTGCGGGGAGTCAGGACCTCAATGCTGTGATGGTGGGGGGGGGGGCGGGCTCGCCCCTCGGTCTCATTCTTCATGTCTGGGCATGGGCTCCCCTGTTCTTGACGGCCTCGTATTTGGGGTCCGCCTGACCCCCCTGAAGAGCTTGAGTTTTTTGTCGCTCCTGGCTAAGTGCGTTTCACGCAGGACGTTTCAGAGAGGAGCCGCGGAGAGAAGGGGCCAGGACTTTCCTTCCCTTTCTGGGCCACACCTGAACTGCGTGCTACGGGTGGGGTGTGTCGCCAGCCTTCTGTAGATTGGAAAACTGCAGTCCCAGGTCGCCCCGAAACTTGTTATCGGCAGCTGGAGAGTGATGGGAGGACGTGGAATTTGAACCGAGCTGGTATCTGATCTCTGAGAGGGTTAGAGGCCCAAGAAGGAAGGGCGATCAATGCTATCAATGCTCGGGTCATCCAGGGTACGCCTTTTCCCCTTGGCTCTGTGTAACCTGAGACACCCCTCTTGCCCTGTGGCGTGCCCTCAGTCAGATCTCAGGGCTGCCAGGACCCGGAGGTCAGCTGAGCAGAAACCTGTGTGTGCACAACCCAGCTGACGGTGTGGCCTGCAGGGCCAGACAGTCCAGACAGGCCCCGCTGGGGAGAAGAATGGGAAGTTCAAAGATCCCACCCTCTGGACTTTAAAGATTTATTCTCTAATTTTCTTTGGGAGACAGGGTGTTATCTTACACAGCTTGGCCTCAAACTTGCTGCGTAGCTGAGGGTGGCCTTGAATCCCTGAGCCTCCTGTCTCCGCTTCCTGAACGCTGGGATTATAGATGCCTGCCTCTGTGCCAGCTTTATGTGGTGCTGGAACGGAGCCCAGGGCTTCTGCATGCTGGGCACTCCACCGAAACTACATGCTCAGCTGTGGATGTTAAAGATTTCTGGTTCTGGATGTTACTTTAAAAAGAGAAAGAAGGGGCTGGAGAGATGGCTTGGCGGTTAAGCGCTTGCCTGTGAAGCCTAAGGGCCCGGTTCAAGGCTCGATTCCCCAAGACCCACGTTAGCCAGATGCACGAGGGGGCGCACGCGTCTGGAGTTCGTTTGCAGTGGCTGGAGGCCCTGGTGCGCCCATTCTCCCTCTCTCTCTCTCTCTCTCTCTCTCTCTCTCTCTCTCTCTCTCTGTCACTCTCAAATAAACAAATAAAAATTTAAGAGAGAGAGGGAGAAGCAGGGAGGGAGAGATTATTTGTGTGAGCGAGTGTATGTGCGCGCGTGCACGCCAGGGTTTCTTAGTTCTCGCTGCAGACAAACACCAGCGGCATACAGTACTTTTTGCATCTGGCTTTATGTGGGTGTTGGGCAATGCAAGCAGGCTCCTTTAACCTTTGGGCCATCTCCCCAGCCTCTTGTTGATCTCCTGCCTCAGCCTCTCTGTGCATTCTCTTCCTTGGATGAAAGCACACTCCTCCTCAGGGCTGTTGTGGTTGGAGCTGGGCCACTTGCTTGCATCTAGGGCAGTGACTTTGACAGGATGTGGTGTTTTCTCCACTTGGGCTTGTGTGACAATTGAATGAGGTCACACAGGCTGCATGCTTAACATTGTGCCTGGAGTAGGCGCTTAGGAGGTGGCATTTTTGGTTCACTTAACTTATTGCAAATTTTCTGAATGAAGGTCTTCCAGAAAGCTCAGGGCAGGTCACAGCTCAGGAACAGCCCTTCTGGACAGAGAGGATACATACCTTTGGGGAAAAAAACGCAAATGCTCATGTTGGTCTCAGTCTGCAAGGTGGACCCTGTCTCTGCACCCTTACTGGTTCCCTTGCACCTTGGTTCTCCCCAAGACCCCAGACCTCTCAAAGGCTGTACCCCAACTGAGCAATAGGAGAATATGGGGTCCATTTAGACAGATCCCTGTCTATTAGTCACAAAATTCCTGGAGTAGGTATGTTATGCATTTCACAGCATGTGGTGGAGTAGTCCAAGGATCAACAAACTTTTTCTTTTTTAATTAATTTATTTGAAAGAGAGAGAGAGAAAGAGGTAGAGAGAGAGGTGCATAGAGAGAATGGGCACGCCAGGGCCTCCAGCCACTGCAAACAAACTCCAGAGGCATGGGCCACCATGGGCATCTGGCTCACATGGGTCCTGGGGAATTGAACCAAGGTGCTTTGGCTTTGCAGGCAAACACCTTAACCGCTAAGCCATCTCTCCAGCCCCTCAACAACCTTTTCTGGTGTGGGAACCAGAGAGTAAATATTTCAGGCTTTGCAAGCCTCGTCCTCTGCCTCTCGTGGCTGTTTCAGTACAGTTGCACGGAGGAAAGCGGACAGTGGGCCCGATGGGTGTGGATTTCCAACCCTACTCTTAGGTGGCATGGGTTGTGGTGTAGCCAACACTGGCCACCCAGTACCCGCAGGCACCCGGGGACTCTCGGGAAATGGCACCTGAGCTGCGGGTAGCTCAGGCGGGAGATGGCCAAGCCCCACCTCCTTCCCCCTCTGAGGCCTCAGGAAAGAAGTTCAGGTCTGTTCATTGTCTCTGCCCTGGTAGAATGTCTGCACCTCTCCACCAGAGGCCCGGTGCAGAGGCTACCAGAAGGCATGGTCTTTCTGAGGCAGATGGGGCCCCAAGTGAGTGGGAACCCTCAATGGCCCCCCCATTCTAAGTGAGGGAGGGCCACTTCTCTTGAAAACAATAATAAACAGGACTCCCCGTCTAACCCAGACCCTGTCAAACCGGGGTGTAAGGCTAAGATGGCATCAAGAGGGCGAATGTGGAGGAAGCCCCCAGGTTGGCTGCCCAGTACCTGCAACCCAGGACCCTATCTAGGTCCACAGAGAAGGGCACAAGAGCCCCCCGCCCTTTGCCCTCATCAGTGCATGGGGTCAGCTCAGAGCCCACACTCCTTCCATCAGCTATGCCTACTCTTCCTGACCCACATTTTTGCCCCTGGCCGCTGGGGTGGCTGGGGCCATTTCCCCTCTGTTAGTCCAGCGCAGTTGGCCGCATTCCCCTCCCCAGCCATGCTGGCAGCTCTGCCCCGTGGGCATTGCCCACAGATCTCGACTCTCCAGCTCTGCCCAGACTACTCTGCTCCCAGGATGCAGCTGCTTGCTTCCCCTAGGTGGCATGATGGGAGGTGGGCCGGAACAAGCCGGCCTCTTGGACCCCCGCAGGGTTGGATGCAGGCCTCCTGCCTGCGAGACTCTCACCTACCTGTCTGCAGCAGAAGACAACATTTTCCTCGTTCCCAGCAGCAGCGGCCAACTCGCTGGAGGGAGCCAGGCCTTCGTCCCGGGGGCCCTGTTCTCTCCCGCGGGTGCCCCTGGTAACTCTGCCAGCTCCGGCTGGGCTGGGCCAGGGATCCATCTGTGAGGACAGTCCAGCTTATTGTCCCCCAGCCTGTAGAGCCAACACTCAGCTGGACACTGCCCTGTCACTTTATCCTTGTTGTTTTTATGAGGACCTTAAAATTGGTAAGGAAGGGAGATGGAGAGATGGCTTAGTGGTTAAGGCGCTTGCCTGTGAAGCCTACGGACCCAGATTTGACTCCCTAGGACCCACGTAAGCCAGATGCACAAGGTGATGCATGCGTCTGGAGTTTGTTTGCACCAGCTAGAGGCCCTGGCACACCCAATCTCTCATTCTCTGTAATAAATAAATAAATAATTTTTTAACTGTTATGAAAAAGAAAAGCAAATTTTCCAGTTCCAGGTGCTGTTAGGCATTAGGATTTCATCACACTTCCCACTGCCTTCTTCTTTATTTTTTTTTAATTTTATTTAATTTTTTTTTATTTTTATTTATTTGTTTGAGAGCCACAGACAGAGAAAGAGGCAGATATATATAGAGTGAATGGGCATGCCAGGGCCTCCAGCCACTGCAAAGAACTCCAGTCATGTGGGCCCCCTTGTGCATCTGGCTAACATGGGTCCTGGGGAATAGAGCCTCGAACCAGGGTCCTTAGGCTTCACAGGCAAGCACTTAACCGCTAAGCCATCTCTCCAGCCCTTAAATTTTATTTTAAAGAGAGAGAGAGTTGGCATGCCAGGGCCTAATGGGCATGTGTGACCTTGTGCTTGCCTCACCTTCAAGGTAGGGCTTCACTTTATCTCAGGCCGACCTGGAATTTACTATGTAGTCTCTAGCTGGCCATGAGCGCACAGCAATCCTCCTATCTCTGCCTCCTGAGCGCTGGGATTAAAGACGTGTGCCATCATACCCAGCTTAAAACCGTGTGTGTGTGTGTGTGTGTGTGTGTGTGGTGTGTGTGTGTGTACCAGAGCCTCTAGCCACTGCAAATGAACTCCTGATGCATGTTCCACTTTTTGCATCTGGCATCGTGTGGGTGCTGAGGAACTGAACCTGAGCCAGCAGGCTTTGCAAGCAAGCGCCTGTAAGTGCTGAGCCATCTCCCCACCCTGAGAGCCTGGGTTTTGTGCTTTCCTCTGCTGCTAGGCGTCTCTGTTGTGTCTGCTACCCTGCAGCCACTGCGCTCTAAAGTGCTCTGGCCTTTCCACAGCGAGGCCCTTATCCAGGCGGGCCCCCCAGCACAATGCCTGTGGACTTGAAGCCGCATGCTGACATGTCTTCAGCATGTCTGGTCGTCCCTCAGCCAGGGCCCTGGTGATCAGGTGGCAGGACGGCTTTCGGCTGCCACTGACGATCTCAGTGTGCAATCTCCCAGCCAAGATCAACAAACTCAAAATAGCTCTTACATCAGGTGGTGTGTGGACAGCACTTATGATGCCCGTGATCTGAAGGGGCAGCAGGGACTCAAGCGGTTGCGTGTCGCCTCCTGTGCAAGGCATTGGCCTTCTGGCTGCCCGGCTGCCCAGCCCCTCCCCACAGGTAGCCTCACCTGCAGAACGGTAGCACTGTGACCCAGAAACACTTCTGTGAGTGCAGGTGGCCAGACCAGGGGCCAGCTGTGCGTCTCGGGACAGGAAGGCTGGTGGTGAGGGACCGCAAGCTCTCACTTGCTTCCTGTGAGCCCGGCTGAAGAGTCACGCATGCTGGGTCCTCAGAAGCCTGAGGATGCTCATTCACCAGCCATGCCCGAGGCACCTACTATGTGCACAGCTGGCGACACACCTGTGAACAAGTCACGCTCTGTTCTGTGGGAACTAAGAATTGGTGGGGGGGGGGGTGGACTAGAAGACTTTCACGAGCAGTGAGCGTGCAAGCAAAGATCAGAGCTTGGTAAGTCCCATGAAGGAACACAAATTAAATAAAAATTTTAAAAAGAAATAAAGACCAAAAAAAAAAAAAAAAGTGGTCAAGGTCAAGGTCATCCTCAACTACATAAGTGACTTCAAGGCCAGCCTGAGCTACGTGGAGCCTTGTCTCAAAAAAAGGGGGCACTGGAGAGATGGCTTAGCGGTTAAAGTGTTTGCAAAGCCAGAGGATACCAGTTCACCTCTCCAGGTAAGCCAGATGCACAAAGGGACACATGCATCTGGAGTTGGTCTGCAGTGGCTAGAGACCCTGGTGTGCCCGTTCTCTCTCCCTCCCTCTTCCCCTCCCTTCTTTTTTCTCTCTCTCAAATAAATAAATAAAATATATTAAAAAAATAAAAAGGTGGCATCTACACAAGGAGGCTGTTCTGATGAGAGGCTGGGGAGATGGTTCAGTAGTTAAAGGCTCTTGCTTGCAAAGCCTGCCACCCCAGCTTGATTCCTCAGTACCCATATAAAGCTGGGTGCATAACACAGTGCATGCATCTGGAATTTATGTGCTGCAGCAAGAAGCCATGGTGTGCCTCTTCTCTCCCTCCCTCTCTCTCTCTCTCTCTCTCTCTCTCTCTCTTTCTCTCTCCCTCCCTCCTCTTTCTCTCTCCCAAATAAAGTATTTAGTAAGAAATGTCAGATAACTACTTCAGGCTTTGTGGCCTATGGGCTGTCCCTGCTCCGCTCCATCACAATGTGAGAGTACGTGCATATGCAATGGTACATGCGTGCACATGGCCACATTCCAATAAAACTTAATTTATAAAAAGATGTGAGTTTAAGGCCAGTCTGGGCTACAGAGTGAGTTCCAGGTCAGCCTGAAGTAGAATGAGACCCTGCCTCAAAAATCCAAAGCCATAGCCTGGTGTGGTGGTGCATGCCTTTAATCCCAGCACTCAGGGGGCAGAGGTAGGAGGATCACCATGAGTTTGAGCCCACCCTGATACACCATAGTGAATCCCAGGTCAGCCTGGGCTAGAGTGAGACCCTACCTCAAAATTCAAAAAAAAAAAAAGAAGAAGGAGGAGGAGGAGAATCCAAAGCCACAACAAACTGTTGGCAGATTTGACCTCCAACCTCCGCCTGTAGTGGAGAAGGCCTGAAATGGGCTCTACTGAATTTTCCGGAAGGAAGACGGGTACTAAGCTGGTCACAGGCAGGGGCTAACATGGGGTGGTCTGTTCCTGGGACATGATGGCACCTTGTTTTCATACAGTGGTGGGCTGGGGTGCTGAGGAATGCTCAGGCTCAGCTTGCTTTGAGAGAGGAGGAGGAGAATGAGTGTTGGTTTGTAGGAAAGAGGAGGTGCAAAGACGGAGCCTTGATTTGAAGTTTGACCCACTGGTTGAGCAGTGGTTTCGATGGTGGAGGAGAGCTGAGCCAAGAAGGCCTAGAAGGAAACTGGTTCACTGTGGAATGCGAGGAGCTTATTAGGTGGGTGGCCACACCTAGAGCTCAGTGGGGTTGCCAGGCCTGCAGGCTTGGGCTGCAGAGTGAACACGTTGGGCTAGCCTTCAGGGCCGAGATCACCCTCAGAGGGTGGCTGTGAACAGGGCAGAACATTGCCGGAGTGTGCTGTGAGGCCATCAGTTGCACATTGTCTGGTGGGTCAGCACAGAGCCCAAGGGGGCCTGGCAGTCACGGGGGAGGCAGGGGAAGTGATGTAGTGTGTGTGAGCTCTGCCCCTCCTCCCTCCCTCCCTCTCCTTCCTCGCTTCATTCCTCCCTGCCTCGCTTTTCCCCCTCTTTCCCTCTCTCTCTCTCTCTTTTTTTTTAAATTTTATTTATTTATTTGAGAGCGACAGACACAGAGAGAAAGACAGGTAGAGGGAGAGAGAGAGAATGGGCGCGCCAGGGCTTCCAGCCTCTGCAAACGAACTCCAGACGCATGCGCCCCCTTGTGCATCTGGCTAACGTGGGACCTGGGGAACCGAGCCTCGAACCGGGGTCCTTAGGCTTCACAGGCGAGCGCTTAACCGCTATGCCATCTCTCCAGCCCCTCTCTCTCTTTTTTGAGAGAGTGAGACACAGAGAGAGAAGTGGTGAGCCAGGACCTCCAGCCACTGAAGTCGAACTCCAGACACGTGTGCTACCCTGTGCACACATGTGACCTTGTGCACACGCATCCCCTTGTGCGTATAGTTTACGTGGGCTGTGGGAAAGTTGAACCTGGGTTCTTGGGCTTTGCAGGCAAGTGCCCCAACCGCTAAGCCATCTCTCCAGCCCTCTCATTCTCTCTCTCTCTCTCTCTCTCTCTCTCTCTCGAGAGAGAGAGAGAGAGAGAGAGAGAGAGAGAGATAGAAAATTGGCACACCAGGGCCTTGGCCGCTGAAATCAAACTCCAGACACTTGTACAACCTAGTGGGCATGTGTGACCTTGCATTTGCCTCACTTTTGTGCATCTGGCTAACGTGGGATCTGGAGAGTAGAACATGGGTCCTTAGGTTTCATAGGCAAGCCCCTTAACTGCTAAGCTGTCTCCCTGGCTTTTTTTTTTTTTTTTTTTTTGACGCAGAATCTCATGTTAATCCAAACTGATCTGAAACTCACCCTGTAGTCTCAGGCTGGCCTCAAACTCACAGAAATCACTCAGCCTGTGAGTGCGGGGATTAGAGGTGCGTGACACCACACCCAGCATTTTATCAAAGGCTGTTCCCCTCCTATAAGATGGGTGTTCTACCTGCTAGGGTTTGTACGAGAACCAAAGGAGACGAAAGTCACGCTTGGCTAGGAGGAAGTGCTCAGCCCCTGTAGGAACGGTGACCTTTGGACACTCAGTGACATACATCAGGACATCTGGTCACCCTGGGCAAAGGAGAGGTCCCAACGTTTATGATCACTGTGGGTCCCAAGCACCCACACTGCTCAGCACACAATGTCAGCATGTGCTCTTGGCTCCTTCCAGCACCTGACTCCCCTGGTGGTATTTGGGAAGCTCGCTGCCCCAGCCTCCTTGCCCCTAAAGTGTGTTCTATCCTCCAAGGCTCCCAGGGCCACTGAGTGTCCACTGCCCACATTGGGAGCTGGCCAGTAGCACACCCCTCATTGCTACTTTGCCCATGCCTTTTTTAAGGGAGCCCCACTCACCCCTGATAATTTTCTTCCACTCCTTCGGCAGGTGGACCTCTGGGGCGCTGAGTTTCTGCCTGGGAAGCTGAGTGGACTTGCTGAGGCACGGTAGGGGAACAGGTTGTCGGGGTGGGAGGGTGAGTGAGCTGGAGTGGGTGGTAGGGCCTTGATTACGCACACACATGCACACACACACACATGCACACACACACACACGCAGCCTGGGCAAGCTGATGCCTCCGCGTCTGCTCCCTACAGCCGAGAAGATGGTGGACCACTTGGCAAACACGGAGATTAACAGCCAGCGGATCGCCGCGGTGGAGAGCTGTTTTGGGGCGTCGGGGCAGCCGCTGGCCCTGCCGGGCCGCGTGCTGCTGGGCGAGGGCGTGCTGACCAAGGAGTGCCGCAAGAAGGCCAAGCCCCGCATCTTCTTCCTGTTCAACGACATCCTGGTGTACGGCAGCATCGTGCTCAGCAAGCGCAAGTACCGCAGCCAGCACATCATCCCCCTGGAGGAGGTGACGCTGGAGCTGCTGCCCGAGACGCTGCAGGCCAAGAACCGCTGGATGATCAAGACGGCCAAGAAGTCGTTCGCGGTGTCCGCCGCCTCCGCCACCGAGCGCCAGGAGTGGATCAGCCACATCGAGGAGTGCGTGCGGAGGCAGCTGCTGGCCACGGGCCGCCCGCCCACCACGGAGCACGCGGCGCCCTGGATCCCCGACCGCGCCACGGACATCTGCATGCGCTGCACGCACACGCGCTTCTCGGCGCTCACGCGGCGCCACCACTGCCGCCAGTGCGGCTTCGTGGTGTGCGCCGAGTGCTCCCGGGAACGCTTCCTGCTGCCCCGGCTCTCGCCCAAGCCCCTGCGCGTCTGCAGTCTCTGCTACCGGGAGCTGGCCACCCAGAAGCGCAGGGAGGAGGCCGCCGAGCAGCAGGGTAGGGGCTCCCCGGGGCGCCCGGCCGCGGCTGGCTGCGGAGCTTCCAGTGGCGACGAGGAGGACTCGGACGAGGACAGGGAGGCCTCCGGGGATGACCCGTGGCCTAGCCGCGTGCAGTTCTACACCTCCGGTGTCTCCTGGTCGGCCTTCCACAGCTGACCCCGGCCTGCAGGGTGTGTCTGCATCGGGCCAGCCCCACTGCCCAGGGCCCCAGGAGGGGGGCAGGACCTCAGTTTCTGTGCCCGGTGTCCCTGGACCTCAGCCTGCGGTGGGAGGTACAGGGGCGGGGGCTTGGGGGGGCGGCTGTTCCCCTGGGATTACAGGTGTGCACCACCATACCTTACTGGCATGGGCTATTTCAGTGGATGGAATAAAGGAAGCAAGGTGGATTCCTGGCTCTGCTTGGACCTTCCGGGTTGGAAACGTCTGTGTACGTCTATTTATTGTTTGGCCCCTGTAGATGGTGCCTTTGACAGGTGGAAAGCGGAGTCACAGGGATGACCACTAGCCTCGCCCACAGCACAGACGTGAGACCTGCAGGTGGACGCTGTGTGGGCTGCGTGTATCCCTCCAGCTCCTTGAAGGGTGAGCACTCCCCAGTAGCGAGTCTTGGGAGCTAGGCCAGACCCGCTGGGTCAGAGCGCCCATGGGCTCCACGGAGGCTGTCCTGTAAACATCCGGTCAGAGAACGGAGCTCTCATGAGGGCTTCGGCGTCCTGCACACTGGTGTAGAGCTGCGGGGCCCTTTAGAAGCTGCCTGGAAAGCTGATGTGGGGGCTCGCTCCCGTAATCCCCCCGCTGCACAGGCAGGAGGGTTGTGGATACAAAGGCAGCTTGGGCGACGCTGTGAGTGAGACCTTAGAAACCATGCAGCAGGGGCTGGAGAGACGGTTAAGCGGTTAAGCGCTTGCCTGTGAAGCCTAAGGACCCCGGTTCAAGGCTCGATTCCCCAGGACCCACGTTAGCCAGATGCACAAGGGGGCGCACGGAGTTCGTTTGCAGTGCCTGGAGCACCCATTCTCTCTCTCTCTCTCTCTCTCTCTCTCTCTCTCTCTCTCTCTCTCTCTCTCCCTCTCCCCCTCCCTCTCCCTCTCTGCCTCTTTCTGTCTCAGCTTGTTGCTCTCAAATAATTAAATAAAATAAACAAACAACAACAACAAAAAGCCATGCAGCAGAGCTTCTGCCCCAGTGTCAGTTCAGCACCCAGCTGTCAGCTACAAGTGGTGACTTTGGTCCTGGGAAAGCTGCTTCTAGGTCCCCAGCAGAGTGACCGCCCTTGAGGTCTCTCCATTCCCTGGATGCAGCTGCCCTGGGCCAGTCCTCAGATGTTCACATGCTACCGCAGAGGTCAAGCCAGTATAGGTCAGAACCAGCTCCCAAGCCTGTGGGGGGGGGGGGCGGTCTGGAGGGATGGAGTAAAGGCCGCCTGGACCAAAGCCTGTGATTTGGCCCTTAAAGGCAGTAAGAAGCGGGCAGGGGAGGTTGAGGACTTCCACGGACCTGTCTGTTTGCAGCCTTTGCTCCCCAGACACCAGCCACACAGACTGGTTCAGGCTGCTTCTCCTGCCTGGGCAGAGGGCATGGGGCTACATAGGTCATGGGGTGAGGGGCAGCTTTCTGAAGCCAGATCTGATTTCGTCTTGGAAATCCAGGCCAAGCAGTTCAGTCTCTTCTACCCAGGGCTGATGGCAGAGTGGATAGGGCTGGCCTTTGTCCTGACCACTTGCCCATAGCCACTCATTCCCTAGAACCTCCCTTGCTTGTAAACCTTCAGGGTTTAAAGGGCAGCATTTATCTAGACAGGAGAGGGGACTGCCTCAGAATGAGCATGACCATCTTCTACAGCCACCTGGCAAAGCGCTGAGGCAGGCTGGGAAGAGGTACCACTTCAGCCCTCAGAGCAGAAGGTGGGCTGCTTCTCCCACAGGCCTGGGACAGGGCTGCTGCTTTCTGAGCCTGAGTGTGGGAGCCCTCAAGACCCAAGGGTTTGGGGTGGCCAACAACCTCCTCAGAGAAACCCTCTGAGGCCTGCTGTGTGTCCTGCTGGGTTCCGGGGACGCAGCTGTGAGGTGGACAGAGTCCCGCTGGCCCGCTGCAGAGAGAAGACAGGTGTGCGCACTTGCAGCAGGGCTGAGGCTGGCGCTGGGTGCAGGGAAGCAGCACTGCGCAGTAGTGAGCGCTCCCTGCACGGGAAGGGGCCACTGAGGGATGGGAATGCAGGCATTGTCAAGAGCAAGTGCCAAGGCCTGGGCGGGAGGGGGGGGGGAGGTCCTGGAGCTGAGGCCAAAAGGCAGTAGGCCAGCTTGGGGATACCAGGACCCTGCAGGCTTCTGGGAGAAGCAAGTCTTGCTTTTGGCTTTTTAACTTGTATGTGGATGACCTGGGAGGGGAGAGGTGGTGGGCTGGCATGGGAGCCTGGGATTTCCAAGAGGAACCCATCAAAAGCTCCCCACCTTCTGCTTGTGGTGGTGGCTGGGGCGCCCCACCGTTCTCCCTTCAGCCTCTGACCCAGCCTGTCCTGCTGAGATGTTAAGAGGCACCTACTTGGTGACAGTAAGGGGAGTTACTTGTGAGCCACGGGATTGCTGCGCATTTGTTTGGGACCCCTGGTGAGGCTGAGTGACAGCCAGTGTCACCTGCTGTTGGAAGAGTAGAGACAGGACGCGCAAGGGAGCAGGAAGCGCTGCTGAGGTGGGGGAGGGGTAGCCCGCACACTGCTGGAGGTCTAAACAGCAAAGGCACTACGGAAGCCGGTCAGCAGCGCATGCAGGCTCCCCAGCAAACTGACCGGACCTGCAAACACCCAGCTAGTGGTCCCCCACGGAACTATTCAGCATACAGCAGTGGTCCCCAAACACCAACGCCCATCACAATGTCAACAGGAAACCAATCTTGGTGTCTCGGCTGCTGAAATAGAAACCCAGACGCTTGCACCACCTAGTGGGCATGTGCGACCTTGCACTTGCCTCACCTTTTATGCATCTGGTTTACGTGGGATCTGGAGAGTCGAACATGGGTCCATAGGCTTCACAGGCAAGTGTCTTAACTGCTAAGCCATCTCTCCAGCCCTACTAACAGATTTTTGTGTGAACAAATTCTTTAATTTCTTTTGAATAAATATCTAAGAGTAAGAATCCTGGGTCAGCTGGGCGTGGTGGTGCACGTCTTTAATCCCAACACTTGGGAGGCAGAGGTAGGAGGATTCTTGTGAGATCGAGGCCACCCTGAGACTGGTGAATTACAGGTCAGCCTGGGCTAGAAAGTGAGACACTACCTTGAAAAACCAAAAAAAGAAAGAAAGAAAGACTCCTGGGTCATATGATGATGAGTGTATATTCAAGTTTTAAAGAGACTGGGCTGACAGATGGCTTTGTGGTTAAGGCACTTCCTGCAAAGCCTAATGACCTGGATTCAACTCCCCAGTACACCACCACATCTAGCTATAATATACTTTTTTTTTTCAAGGTAGCCAGGCTATGTAGTATGCATCTGGTTTATGTAGGTACTGGGGAAATCGAACCTGGGTCCTTAGACTTTGTAGGCAAGTGCCCTTAACCACTAAGCCAACTCTCCAGCCCAGCCCATGGTATTTCAAGGCAGCATCAGACCCTGGGTGGGACCTTGCCTTGCCTCTCCTTTTGCATAGAGGAATGTCTGGGCCAGGCCTGTGTACTTTGAGGGACACTGGGGGAATGACCTCGGCGTTACATGCACCACCTGTGCAGGGGCCCGACGGGCGCTCCTGGGTGGGGTAAAGTCGTGCTTTGAGCTCAGGGCCTTGGGGACCCAAGGCAGGCTCATCTTGGAGCAGCATCTTCCCGGAGGCTCAGGCCCCACGAGAGGCCTCTGCAAGGGACTTGGCCAGGGCCCCAAGCCTGCACACTTGGCCCTGGGATTTTCAGATGTCATGTTTTCATAAAGGAGAGCCACCTGCATAGGGCTCGTGTCATCCAGATGTGCCCTGCCAGAGGCAGGCAGAGGTCCCCAGGCATCCTGTCCCTTTGTGGTAACGGAGCTGGATGCAGGTGCTGACGTTGGGTGACTGCTCCTTACCGGAGCCCTGTCTATGCTGGCCGCATGGAGGCAGAGCGGGGCCTCAAAGCCTGCCCGAGGCTGGAGGAGGAACATGCTGAGGTCTTCCTGGAAGAGGTCGAGCTGTGTTGTGCAATCAGAGGACGTGGGGCTTCGGCAGACTTTGCCGAGGTCTCTTTGAGTCCAGGACTCTGGATCTTCCTCCCTCCCTCTCCCTTTCTTCTTGAAACTGTGAAGCTACTGGAAGGAAAAATAGGGGAGAACACTTAAAGACATTGGTATATGCAATGGTTTTCCAGATAGGACCCCCAACGTACAAGAAAGTGAAAATGGGCCCCTGGAGTTACATTGGACTAAAATCTGTATAGTAAGTACTTGGCGCAGTGGGCCAGCGGCCTGCAAAGTGAGAAAAGGCTCTTCCCAAGGGTTCCTCTGACAGCGCTCACACACAGCACACGAAGGGTGGCAGATGCCTGTAATCCCCGCACTCGGGAGCCTGAGTCAGGATGATGGGGAGTTTGAGGCCATCCTGAGCTACATAATAATACTTTCTCAAACCAAATAACACACAAAAAAAGCCCCACAAGTTATTCAATTTAAAAATGGGCAAACGGGCTGGGCATGGTGGCGCACGCCTTTAATCCAAGCACTCGGAGGCAGAGGTGGGAGGATCGCTGTGAGTTTGAAGGCAGCCTGAGACTAGAGAGTAAATTTCAGGTTAGCTTGGCCTAGAGTGAGATCGACACTTTTCAAAATCAATACAAATAACCGGAAAACCTCTGAATAAATGCTCAATGTGACTGGCTACCGGGAAAACATAAAACTACATTGAGGGCTGGAGAGATGGCTTGGTGGTTAAGGTGCATGCCTACAAAGCCAAAAGACTCAGGTTCCATTCCCCAGGAGCCACGTAAGACAGATGCACAAGGAGGTACATGAGTCTGGAGTTCATTTGCAGCAGCTGAAGGCCCTGGCGCACCCATTCTCTTATCTTGCCTCTCTCTCTTAAATAAATAAATTTTAAAACTACATTGAACTATCATCTCCAGTTAGAATGGCTACTAAAAGAAAATACTGGACGACTGGACAAAAGAGCCATTGTGCACTGTTAGTGGGAGAGTGCACTGGACGAGCCATTCTGGAGAACCACAGAGAAGGTCCCCTGCTCTGAACAGAGGTCTGTCGCACGAGCCAGCTCTGCCATGTCAGGACCACATCCGAAGGAAATAATGCCAGGATGCCAGAGAGGTGTCTACACGCCATGGACATCGCAGCTCTGTTCACAGTCACTAGGACGGCTAGCCCGGGTGCCCGCCAGTGGACAGATGGAACCCAGGGCTTTTTGATTGTCCTGTTCTTGGCACCCACGTTTGTTAAATGAATGATATGAATGGGGAACGGGGCTGAGAGCACTGAGGCAGGGGGATTGTTGCAGAAACTCCCTGGAAAGATCACTCCAACGCCAGTGTGAGTGAAAGTAAAGACGTTTATTTAAACGGGGAGGGAGGGGGGCAAGGAGCTTGAGGTCGCCCTCCAAAGATGCTCTGGCACCGAGCTGAGATTTTATTTCCATTTTACAGTTTTCATAGTCGAGGGGAGGGAGTCAGTGAACAGACAAGACGTGGCAATTTGCATGCCAATCATTTCTGTAGTCAGGCCACCCTAAACAATGAACTCCATTTTACTTTGTTTTAGCCTAAACTGTCTTTCCTTCTTATCGCCCCTCCCAGGGCCCTTTCTGGACAGTTCTCTTTGGGATTTTTCCATCTGCTGACACAGATAAGTTTAACTCCTCAACAATTAGCTCTCACAGTTTCCCAAGTGGAGGTGTCCTATGTCACAGGACCCCCATCCTGGCCTCTCCAGGATCAGGGCCAGTAGGAGATGCTGCCTGGGATACGGTTCCACCCACCTTACTGACTGAGCTGCCCTCAGACAGGCGCAAAAGAAGTACCCACCACGGGCTGGAGAGATGGCTTAGCGGCTAAGCGCTTGCTTGTGAAGCCTAAGGACACCAGTTCGAGGCTCAATTCCCCAGGACCCACGTTAGCCAGATGCACAAGGGGGCGCACGCGTCTGGAGTTCGTTTGTAGTGGCTGGAAGCCCTGGCTAGCCCATTCTTCTCTCGCTCTCTGCCTCTTTCTCTCTGTCGCTCTCAAATAAATAAATAAAAATAAACAAAAAAATTAATGAAGAAAAGAAGTACCCATCCAGCTTTCTGGAGAGATGGGATCTGATGTGCTCATAGGCCAGGACCCAAGGGCTTCCTTGAGATGATCATCCCGATGGACCTCTGAGGATGTCTGCCAGCCTAGCCCTCCCCTTTGCTCCAGTCCATCCTTTGTACCCAGCTACAGAAAAATTAATTAATTAATTAATTTTTTAAAAGGCTGCGGGAGGAAGTTGGGCCACCTCCTGCATCAGGGAACTGAAGGAGCAAGATAGGATGGAATGACTCAAAGGTTGACCCACTTCTCAGCCAGGATCTGAGGTCTGTCAAACCATACGTGCAAACCAAGCCAGCCACTTCCTATGACCGAGGACCTTGCTGGGCAGGGGCCGTGAAAAGAAACAGGGCCACATCTGCCTGTGGGACTCTTCCCACCTAGAGCCAGCAGGCGCTGGCGGCCCACAGGTCTGCTCTTCGCCCTGGCTGCTGTCTACAGCCAGCTTCCCACTTGGGAGGGACCTACAGCCTCCTCTGAGGTGCTGTGCTCCAGCCTAAGGCCGACTGGGGGCGCTCTGCAGGAGGAAGTAGGGTTAGAGGGCAAACCCCAGGGGGCCTGGGATGGGAAAGAAAGACCCACTTCAACAAGCGCCCTAGCAATCCAACTCTGGTTTTCTGGGACTGCCTCTTGGCTCCCACCATCACCTTGAAGCCTTGCTCTCCCAGTCTGTGCCTTCCCCAAAGTGCCTCCGTTGGTCCCTTGCGCATGGGATCCGGCCTTAGCCTCTGAACTTCCACCGGGCAAGAATTTTCTACTCGTCTTCAGCCCCCATGGCCCACAGCCCAGCGCGCTGCACCACGGGGCCACTGAACCTTTGAAGGTGCGTCACGGCCTCCCCTAGCTCCTGGGCATGCTGAAGATGTCACGGGGGCCTGAAAAGCCATCCATCCGGGACTTACTCCTTCAGTTTTGCCACCCTGTTTACTGGGTGACCTAATCTAGCCAGCTACTTGGGAGTCTCCAGACGCAGCCCTTCCCTCTGCCCCCCCCCTTGCCCCGGAAACCCGGTGACCTCTGTGACACAGCAGCACTCTGATGGAATCTGGGGGGCAGAGAGAGCCGAGGTGCTTCCTTAGGACCGTAGGACTCAGATGAGGCCACAGAGCTAAACACGGACCAAGACGTGCAGGGGGACCCTACCCACAAAGAAGGGGGGCTCCCTGGGCAACCCCCAGCCCGCCTTTGCACTCTCCTGTCTGTTGCCTCCTCCTCCTCCTCCTTCCCAGACGCCCTGGTTCCTGTTTGAACGCCTCTGGCTGCCTTGGCTCATCATGGCACAGAGGAATAGCAGGGTGAAGGCAGTTGACACCGACCTCTTCTACCCGGAGATAGAACCTAGGGCCTCATGCAGGCTCTAAAGCTCAGCCATGACACCCTCTCAGCTCCCCAGGGATCTCTAGCTCAGGAAAGGCAATTGAAAAGCCCAGTGACATCCAGGCCGACCTTCACCCTTCATCTTGAGGTTCGGGAAGCTGAGACCCAGAGAATGGGTACCCCTCCTCGTTGGCACACACACTCAGGGCCAGGATGAGAAGCTGGGAGCAGGACACTCTGCCCCCTGGCTTCCCAAGACCCTCCGCCATCTCATTTCCTGCTGGCTGGTCTCCCCTTACAGAGGCCAGCTAGAGCTCAAATGTTCCACCACGGAAAGGCAGGCAGGGAGGGAAAGAATGGATGGGCACAGACAGAGCCAGCCACTTTCTGGGCAAAAACAAGGGGAAATTTCAGTTACTGGGGTAGCAGCCTAAGGACCCTGGCCGATGTCTAACCTCACGGTGTGGGCTTCTAGGGACAGAGCCAGACACCCAGCCATCCAGAAGGTCTCCAAGGGCGACACTCCCTCAGATAGCCACATTTATCCTGACTCTCTAACTGTCAGTCCACAGCAGTACCTTGACACGTGTGCACATGGAAACCACAGGGCTTTCAAATCTCCAACACCCTTCTTCTGTATTTGTGTGTGTGTGTGTGAGAGAGAGAGAGAAAGCAAGAAATAGAAACCCATTCTCATTTTCTCTCTCTCCCTCTCTCTGCTTCTAATAAATAAATTAATTTTAAAAAACACACAAAAAAGGGCTGGAGAGATGGCTTAGTGGTTAAGGTGCATGCCTGTGAAGCCTAAAGACCCCGGTTTGATCTCCAGGCCCCACATAAGCCAGATGCACAAAGTGGCGCATGCGTCTAGAGTTCATTTGCCGTGGCTGGAGGCCCTGGCGTACCCATTCTCAACCCCCCTCGTTCCCTCTCTCAGTCTCAAATAAATAAACAAAAGAAATGGGGAGAGAGAGAGAATGGGTGCGCCAGGGTCTCCAGCCACTGCAAACAAACTCCAGGCGGGTGCGCCATGTCAGGCACACGTGCAACCTTGCGCGCTGGCGTCACCTTGGGCATCTGGCTTACGTGGGATCTGGGGAGTTGAATGTGAGTCTTCGGGCTTCGCAGGCAAGCGCGTAACCACTGAGCCATCTCCCCAGCACCCTAGTAACCCTTCTTTTGCATCTCAAACAGCAACCACGCCTCCTGTAGGCCCTCATCCCACACCCAGGAAGTAGATGCTTTGAGCTTGTGCAGCTTGGAGCCGAGCAGCCCGTCGCAGTTGCAGGCCCAACCCAGTGCCTGAGAGCCTCGTCCCCAAGGCAGGAGCTGGAGCTGGTCCAGGGAGAGGGAGGATGGAAGCTCAGCTGGACAGAGGCCGGCTGCCCGCTTCTGACAAGAGCCTGCGGAGGAGCTCAGGGTGCAGGCTTCACACAGCAAGACGGGCCCCGTCTCCCTCGGTCTGCGCTCATGCCCTTTCCCGGAAACGCCCCCATGCTGTGGGGGGCACTGACCCTCCTTCAGTGGGTCACCCTCTGGGGAGCCCCCTTCCTTCCCTCAGCCTTGTGGTGTGGCCCAGTTCGCGTCACCTACGTCCTGGCCCCAGAAGCAGGCACAGACTTTGGTTTTGACAACCGGAGCCTTCCACCTTGGTCTGTGCGTTCTCAGGCAAGGACTGAAGGCCGCACCAGCAGGGGTCACTTTGGCCCTCAGGTGATTCAAGGGAAAGGAACTGAGCTGGGGGGTCTCCATCCAGATTCACCCCTTAGAATGGGACTGTTGCTGGCAGGGGAAAAAAAAAAAAAAAAAAAAACAACAACTGTGGTTTCCCCTTAGAGAGAAACCCAGACAACAGCCCGCAGCTTTAAGACAGAACACAGCATCCAAAAGCACAGTGGACAGGGAGGAATCCCTTTATTCCCGTCAAAACAAGGCAGCCATCTTGGCTGCTCCTCCTGAGCTGATTACCACTTTACCCCCAGCTGAGAAAGGAGTGTGATTTACACTGGAGCCTGATTTGGGCAAATGATCCGACCTGCTCTTTTCAGCTTACGATCATGAGAACACTTGGAGAGTCACTTTGTCACAACAGCCTGAGTCTTCCTTCCTGGCAGACCCCAGGGCATTTGTACACGCTGGTTCCCCTCCCACGCCCTCCCCCTGGCCCCCGAGTCTGAACAGCAGAGTCGGAGTCAGGAAAACCCAATCTCCAAAGAAGTCCTAGGCAGAGGTTGGCAGGCGCAGGCCAGAAGAGGAGAGCCCACGCCATTGAATGGGCGCACCAGGGCCTCCAGCCACTGCAATCAATCTCCAGACATGTGCGTCACCTTGGGCACTTGCATCACTTTGTGTGTTTGGCTTATGTAGGATCTGGAGAGTTGAACCTGGGTCCTTGGGCTTTGCAGACAAGTGCCTTAACTGTTAAGCCATCTCTCCAGCCCAGTTCTTTTTGTTTGTTTTGTGTTTTTTGTTGTTGTTGCTTGTTTTTCATTTTGTTTTAATTATTTTTCAAGGTAGGGTCTCACTCTAACCCAGGCTGACCTCGAATTCATTATGTAATCTCAGGCTGGCATGGTGACGCACGCCTTTAATCCCAGCACTCGGGAGGCAGAGATAAGAGGATCACCATGAGTTTGAGGCCACTCTGAGACTACACAGTGAGTTCCAGGTCAGCCTGGGCTACAGTGAAACCCTCCCTCAAAAAACCAAAGGAGGTCTGGAGGGATGGCTTAGCGGTTAAGGCGTTTGCCTACAAAGCCAAAGGACCCAGGTTTGATTTCCCCAGGACCCACATTAGCCAGATGCACAAGGCAGCGCATGTGTTTGGAGTTCATTTGCAGTAGCTAGAGGCCCTGGCATGCCCACTCTCTCCCTATATCTCTTTCTCTCTCTCTCTCTCCTCTCTTTCTCTCTGTCAAATAAATAAAAATAAAATTTTTTTTTCAAAAAAAAAAAAAAAAAGAGAGAGAGAGGAGGAGAGAAAACAAGGAGCTATAGCCATTCCTGCAGACATCTCTTGGTGGCCACACACATTTCTGTTAGGTGCATAAGGAGCCACTGGGCCATGGACTATGTGAATGTGGCCTTGTAGGTAAGTCCAGTTTGCTGTGGTAGCCCACCAGTTTACACTGCCCAGCACATCCCCTGCCCCACGGGGTTATATCCACCCCTCACCTCCTTACCATTTGGAACCTGGGGCCTCAGCGTGGTCACGTGAGGCAGCTGTTTTTCCAGCATGGGTGTCTGAGCATGAGGTCATGCTGGGCCAGGCCTGGCCCCCAAGGGGGAGTCCGTGTTTACTGAACCCATGGGAGGAAGTCTGCCAGCTGCCTTTTTCATCTTTTATTTATTCATTCAACAAATATTTGCCCAGTTCCTCTGAGCACTAGAGATACAGCTGTGAACCAAACAGACAAGGCTCCCTTCCACCCAGGGCTGGCTAGTGGCAAGAGACAGATAGCAAAGGCCGGTTCAAAGCGTGCTTGTTGCAGGAATCCGTGGAAGTGTGCTCTGCTGTGTCCATCATTTTAAACTGAAGGCTCCGGTTGGCCAGCGCGCTGGACAGGGAAAAGAAGGGAAACAGACAAGAGTCCCCAGCAAGTGAGTGTGGGAAGTTCCTGCCCGGAGATGGCCAAGCTGAAGCAGTGAGTCACGGCAGTGTGGTTGGTTGAGGGCATGAGGGATGTCAAGAGTTCAGTTTTTCATGGAAAGTTCCAGATTCAGTCTGCTGGGCTGACACACAAGCAAGCCTTGAGCTGGGTGATGGCCCCTAAGAGTGGAGAGGGAAAGGCAGGGCTCCAAGACTGAGCCCGGGACAGTCCAGCACTTACCCTGGGTCAGGAGGCCGAAGCAGCGGGGAGAAAACAGGGTGCTACCCTGAGGCCCAGTGAGGGCGAGGCTGTCAGCCGTGTCCAGGGCTGCCCCAAGAGCCAAGTCAGATGAGGACTGGGAACTAAGCCTGGGTTTAGTATCGTGGAGGTCAGAGTCTCGGGGAATCGGGGCTGATGGCGGCTGGAAGAGACTGAGAAGACCGGAGATGCATTGAAGACACCTCGCTTGAAGACTGCATTGCAAAGGGAAGGAGAGGCGGACACAGTGAGGGAGCGGCTAGAGGGGAGAGGGCGCAGGCAGGAGTTTATTTTTTTGTTCATTTATTTTATTTATTTATTTTGGGTTTTTCAAGGTAGGGTCTCACTGTAGCTCAGGCTAACCTGGAATTCACTATGGAGTCTCAGGGTGGCCTCAAACTAACAGAGATCCTCCTGCCTCTGCCTCCCGAGTGCTGGGATTAAAGACATGTGCCACCACACCTGGCTAGGAATTTATGTCTTATTTTCTTTGTTCGTGTGTGAGTGTGGACACACGTGTGCCATTGCACATGTGTGGAGGTCAGAGGTCAGCCCCCAAGTGTTGGTCCTGACCACCCACGTTGTTTGAGAACCTTTTTCGCTGATTGGCTCATGAACGCCTGGGACCCTCCCATCTCCGCCTCCCAACCTGATGTGTGGGTGCAAGGATTACAGAGGTTCACTACCGCACCCAGCTTTACATGGGTCTGGGGATCAGAACTCACTCAGGTCATCATATTTCTGCAGCGTGGCTCACTGAGCTATCTTCCTGGTTTTTTGTTTTGTTTTGTTTATAACAAATTTATTGAGGTATAATTTATATTCCACAAAATTCACTTTAGTGTTGCTATGACAAGATACCATGTTCAGCGTGGTATCGCACGCCTTTAATCCCAGCACTCGGGAGACAGAGGTAGGAGGATCGCCGTGAGTTCGAGGCCACCCTGAGACTGCATAGTGAATTCCAGGTTAGCCTGAGCTACAGCGAGACCCAACCTCGAAAAAACAAAAACAAAACAAACAACCAAAAAAAAAAAAAAAAAAACTTGACAAAAGCAACTTAAGGGAGGAAGGATTTAGTTTGGCTCACAGTTTTGGAGGCCTAGGTCCCTCATGGGAAGATGAGGCAGCAGGAGTGGCTTGTCCCCAGTGAAGTGACAGTTTGTCACATGGCCCAGACCAGGAAGTAGAAAACCAGACAGTATAATCTTCAATCCTCCCCCATTACCCAAATAACCTCACATCTCTAAGGGTCTACAACCTCCCAAAACAGTGCCACCAGCTGGGGACCAAGGGTTCGAGCTTGTAAGCCTATGGGGGATGATAATACACCCATTCTTTTTTTTTTTTTTTTTTTTTGCTGAGGTAGTAGTATCAGGGTGGCCTCAAATTCATGGCAATCCTCTCACCTCTGCCTCCCAAATGCTGGGATTAAAAGCATGTGCCACCACATTCAACTTTATTTATTTATTTATTGGCACTTCTTTAAAATGCATAATTCAGGGGTTGTTGGTAGAGCCATAGATCTGTGCAACCTCACCGAGCAACACCATACTTACAAGAGTCACTTCTTCTTCTTCTTCTTCTTCTTCTTTTTATCCTATGAAGTCTCAGGGTGACCTCGAACTCACAGCAGCCCTCCTACCTCTGCCTGCTGAGTTCTGGGACTAAAGGTGTGAGCCACCATGCCCAGCTAAGAGTCACCTTCCATTCCTGGGCAACGGCTGACCTGCTTTCTGCTTCCATGAACTTGCCCACTGTCCTGCAAATGGACTCACACAGCGTGGAACCTTTTGTGAGAAACTTCTTTCCTTCTGTGCCATTTCCAAGGTTCATTATTCATATGGTAGTATCAACGTTTCCATTCATATTGTGGTCTCATTATTTGGTTCTGAATAGTAGTCTCTTGTGTATATGCACCATATTTCTTTCCATTAATCAGCTCAACAGATAGGTCTCCCCCCTCCCCTTTTTATGGCTTTTTGAGGTAGGGTCTCACTCTGGTCCAGGCTGACCTAGAATTCATTATGTAGTCTCAGGGTGGCCTCAAACTCTCAGTGATCCTCCTACCTCTGCCTCCCGAGTGCTGGGATTAAAGGCGTGCGCCACCACGCCTGGCTTAGCGCTCCCCCACTCCATGTTTTGGCCACATGAGTTATGCTAATGAGTTGTGATGCTAATGAACATTTGTGAGCAAGTTTCTACTTAAACATGCAGGGTTGGGTTTTTTTTTTGGTTTGTTTTTTTTGGCTTTTCAGCTAACACGTGTTTTTAGTGGTCTTGGGTACATACTAAGGGTGGAATATTTGGGACCCTTGGCAGCTCTAGCATTCTGGGGAGCTCTCTAACTTTTCCAAGGTGGCTGAGCCTTTTGCACTCATACTATCCCTGAAGGGAGATTTCAGTTTCTTCCCCAGCCCCAGGTACACTTCTTATCTTTAAAACAAAAAAAAAAAAACAACTTTATTTATTTGTAAGCAGAGAGACAAGGGAGGGGGAAGGAGAGAGAACAAGAAGTATGGGCGTGCCAGGGCCTCCGGCCACTGCAAATGAACTCCAGATGCATGTGCCACTTTGTGCATCTGGCTTTACATGGGTATGGGGGAATTGAACCTGGGTCCTTAGGTTTTTCAGGCAAGTGCCTTAACCACTGAACCATCTCTCCAGCCCTTCTTATCTTTTTTAACCTTCCCAGGAGAGCAGCAGCTGTGTCTCGTTCTGGTTTTGATGGCTGGTGTGTGAGCATCTCTTGTGCTTGGTGCCCATTTTAAGTAGGTTGTCTATTTACTGGCATGCACAGGGCTTTATAAATCCGCATCCTCACCCTTCTCAGTTGAGGGTTTGTGATCACTCACTGCTGCCCCCCAGATTGCTTTTTCACTTTATTGCTGGTGTCGGAAGCACAGAAGTTTGACATTGTGATGAAGTCCCATTCGCCCGTGTTGTCTTTTCTCATCTATGTTTTCAGATCGTATCTGAGAAACCATTGCCTAACCCGAGTCATAACGAGTTATTCCTGGACTGGAGAGGTGACTCGAGATTTCACAGAACTCGCTTGCAAAGGTCACTGGCCTAGGTTCAATTTCCTAGTACCCACATAAAGCCAGACATAAAAGTGGCTGTGTCTGGAGTTTGTTTACAACATCAAGAGACCCTGGCACACCCATACACACACATGCACACGCACGCACACACGTAAGTAGATAATTTTTTGCTGGTTTATGTGAGACAGAATTTCACTTTATCCCAAACTGACCTAGAACTCACCCAGTAACCCAGGCCAACCTCAAAGTCAGCAATTCTCCTACCTCAACCTCAGCCTCCCAATTGCTAGAACTAAAGGCATTCACCATCATGCCCAACTACAAATAAGTAATTTTTTAAACTTACATTTCCATTTAAGTGTTTTATAGTTTTACTTCTTAAATTGAGGTCCATGAGCCACTTTGGTTTAATTTTTGCATGGCATAAAGAGCCCAACTCATTGCTTTGCATATAGTTAGACAATTGTTCCAATTGTTTAAAATTTAAAACTACTATTTCACCATGGACTTATCAAATTTTTATTTTATTTTATTTTAAGTAGGGTCTCACTTTAGCCAGGCTGATCTGAAACTCACTCTGAAGTCCCAGGCTGACCTGGAACTCACAGTGATCTTCCTACCTTGGCCTCCCAAAGGTTAGGATTACAGGTGTGCGCCGCCACACCAAACTTGTTGTTTGTTTTTTATTTTTTTCAATGTAGGCTGACCTGGAATTCACTATGGAGTCTCAGGGTGGCCTTGAACTCACAGCAATCCTCCTACCTCTGCCTTCCAAATGCTGGGATTAAAAATGTGCACCACTACGCCCAGCAAAACTCTGCTTTTTTGTTTGTTTGTTTTTATTTTAAATTTTTATTTATTTATTTGAGAGACAGACAGAATAGGCATGCCAGGGCCTCTAGCTGCTACAAACAAACTCTAGACGAGTGCTCCACCTTATGCATCTGGCTTATGTGGGTCCTGGGGAATCGAACCAGGGTCCTTTGGTTTTGCAGGCAAACACTTTAACTGCTAAGCCATTCCTCTGGCCCCTGTTTTTTTAAATATGGGCCGCACATGCCATGCTGGGGACACAGCCTGAAGAGAGGAGGAAGTGGTGACAAAGTAGAAAGCAGAGGGCAAGAGATGCTGTCACCACAGTACTGAGAAGAAGTGACAGAGGAGTGCTCAGCACTGAGACATCTCTATCACACCCTCCAAGGCTCAGGGTCCATTGCGGAAGAGGTGGAGGAAAGAATGTAAGAGCCAAAGGAAGGGTGGGACTCCTTACAACGTGCTCCTCCAGACACAAAATGGCCTGGATACCCATGACCTCACAGTGCCCGACACCTCCTACACAAGACCATCATAACAGGAGGAAAAGATGATGACATCAAAGTGAAAGAGAGGGGCTGGAGAGACTGATTGCTCTGTGGTTAAGGCATTTGCCTACAAAGCCAAAGAACCCAGGTTCAATTCTCCATTACCCACATAATCCAGATACACAAGGTGGCATGTGCATCTGGAGTTTGTATACAGTGGCTGAAGGCCCAGGCTTGCCCATTCTCTCCCTCTCTCTCTCTCTCTCTCTCTCTCTCTCTCTCTCTCTCTCTCCTCAAATAAATAAATAAATAAGAGAGACTAAGTGAGAGGAGGAGGGGATTTATGGAGGGAGGATTTATGAAGGGAAGTGGAGGAGCTGAAGAAATTATCACAGTTTATTGTCTATAATTATGGAATATACCAATAAAAGGTTAAATTTAAAAAACAGAGATGCTGGAACAGCACCCTAGGAGGGGTGAGAGATGGGGTCTGGGCCCAGGGAGAAACCCGCATTCATGGAGAATTAGGTCTGGTGACATGGTGACAGAAAGAAGCAGTAGACGCTCTTCTGATCACACCCCTTTTTGATTAACACTTATTTGTTTATTTGAGGGTGAGAGAAGGAGGAGAAAGAGAGAAAGAAAAGAGAGAATGGGCATGCCAGGCCCTCCTGCCACTGCAGACTAAACTCCGGATGCACGTGCCACTTTGTGCATCTGGCTTTACAGGAGTACTTGGGAATCGAGCCCAGGCCATCAGGTTTTGCAAGCAAGTACCTTTAACCACTGAGACTTCTCTCCAGCCCTCTGTCCCCTTTTCTCCATAAAACAGGAAGCAAGGTCACCACCAGAGAGAGGGGAAGGCAGGAGGGCTGGAGCTCAAGTTGAGAAGAGGCCTGGGATGACTTCCAGCCACACCGCAGCCACCAGAGCTCGGCACAGGAGAGCGGGCGGTATGGCCGGGCGTCTGCCCTCCGCCGTGCCTGGTAAGCAGGTGGCAGGCGTGCTGGGGGCTGGGGGCCTTCCTGGCTCCTCTGACTGGGCTCCCTGTGTCTGGGACAGGGCCAAGGCAGGTTCTCAGAGGTGGCAGCGGGCAACCCTGTCCGCCCAGATGTGTGGGCGGGCATAGGCAGGGGGTCTTCCCTCCCATGTTTAGTCTGCCTGGCATCTACACCCTCCCCTAACACAGCTCGGGACAGGGAAACCACCTGGCAACCCTCAACCCTCCCAATGCCTAGCTGGCTTATCCCCAGTGGCCAGAACAAAACAGCGCACACCCGAGGGCAAAACGACACTCTTTCCTCATAGCTCAGGAGGCAGAACTCCCACATCTCAGTGCCAACGTGGGTCGGGCTCTGGCAAGGCCACTCTTCCTAGCTGTACCGGGAATGGCCGCCACCTCATTGAAATGGAGGCGAGCCAGAAAGCTCTGTGGTGACTCTCCTTGTAAGGATACTGCATGACCTGGGTCCTCCCTTCATGGCCTCATCTACCCTCCCAGAGGCCACTGTCAGGCACCCCCAAACCCAGGGCTAGGGCTTCAATGCATGAATCAAGTTAGGGTATCATTTAGTGCGTATCACCCCCCGGCTTGCTCTTAACCTGTACCAGGGACCTCAGCTAAGCCCAGAGAATGAACTTCAGAACCAAGGAAGAGCAGAGAGACATCCACACGATACAGAACACTTTAGTATCATGGCAATCCCACTGAAAAACAGGCTGGTAGCTGGGAGTGGTGGCGCACGCCTTTAATCCCAGTGCTTGGGAGGCAGAGGTAGGAGAATCGCCATGAGTTCGAGGCCACCCTGAGAATACAGAGTGAATTCCAGGTCAGCTTGAGCTAGAGTGACACCCTACCTCAAAAAAAAAAAAAAAAAACAGGCTAGAGAGACTGCTCTGTGGTTAAGGGCTGTTGCTGGTGAGAACTCTTTCATTTTCATAACTTCTATTGCCTATGAAAAATATTCTAGCATAATTTTTAAAATTATTTTTGGAGACAGGATCTCATGTAGCCCAGGCTGTCATGAAACTTACAATTCTTCTGTTTCAGCCGCTCAAGCCCTAGGGTTACAGGTGGACACCAACCCACCCAGCTCTTCTTACTTGTTAAATTCTTTTAAATTGTTTTTTATCAGAGACAGCAGGAGAGAGAGCACACGCAAGAGAGAATTGGCACGCCAGGGCCTTCAGCTGCTATAACTGAACTCTAGATGCACGCGCCATCTTGTGCGCATGTACAGCCTTGCGCAGTTGCATCACCTTGCGCGTCTGGCTTATGTGGGACCTGGAGAGTTGAACGTGAGTCCTTGGGCTTCGCAGGCAAGCGCCCTAACCATCTAGGCATCTGCTGCAGTCAAGCTCGCGTTGCTGGCAGAAGTCACCCGACCAAGAGCAGCTTGAGGGAAAAAAAATAAAGGCTGGGGGGGGGGGGTTATTTTGGCTTATAGATTCTAGGGAAAGCTCCATGATGGCAGGGAAAATGATGGTGAGGGCTTTGAACTGAGTGAGAGACCCGTTCTCAAAGAATAATGTGGAGAGTGATTGAAGAAGACACTGAATAGCGACCTCTGGTCTCCACGCATGCGCGCACGCGCGCGCGCACACACACACACACACACACACACACACACACAGTAATACACATGCAAAAAAAGTTAGATGCACCTGTCCAGACAGAAGCTGGCCTCAATGTCCACGACCTCTCAGTGCCTAACAATACCTTCACAAAACCCTCCTAATAGGCGAAAAAGAGGATGACATCAAAATAAAAGAGGGACCAATGGACAGAGGGAGGGGATATGATGGAAAGCAGAGTTGTGAAGGGGAAAGAGGGGGAAGGGAGTGAATTATCATGGTTTATTATCTGTAGGTATAGAAGTTATTATGAAAATGTAAAATTTTTAAAAATGTTGTTAGTAAGAATGTAAAAATACCTGTTTTTTTTAAATAATTGTGGCTTGTACTGTATTTCTTTGTTTTCAGCATATATTTTATTATTTATTTGAGAGAAGATAAGACTATGGACACACCTAGGCCTCTTGCCACTATAAATAAACAGTTTGCGCACCTGGCTTTACGTGGGTCCTGGGGAATCGAACCCAAGCCAGTAGGCGTTGCAAGCAAGCGCCCTCTCTGCTCCAGCCCTGGTGCTATAGTTCTATTCAGTGGGGCTGAGAAAGAGACGAGAAAGCACATCCCCAGAGCTCCCGCCATGGCCTGCGGGCACAAAGACATCAGCCCGTGAGCCTGTGCGGTGTGTGCTCGCTGGGGGTCTGGAACTCAGCACTGTAGCAGGCCTTCCCTCTGCGTGGCCATGTGAGGTCATTGCCTGAGGGCGTAAGAGCCTTGGACAACTCCCAGGAGACAGCTCCAGGATGCTCCACAAATTTCATGAGGCTTCTTTGGGGAGTGGGTGTGTGTGAGCAAGCGCTTAAAGACGTGGAAACAACATTCTTCTTATTAAATGTTTTGAATATTACATTTATTTATTTGAGAGAGAGAGAGAAAATGGGTGCCAGGGCCTCTAGACACTGCAAAACAAACTCCAGACACATGCGCCACCTTGTGCATCTAGCTTTTGGTTTTTTGTTTGTTTGTTTTGTTTTGTTGTTGTTTTTTCTTCCAGTAGGGTCTCCCTCTACCCCAGGCTGACCTGGAATTCACTATGTAGTCTCAGGGTGGTCTCAAACTCACAGCAGTCCTCCTACCTCTGATTCCCGAGGGCTGGGATCAAAGGCGTGTGCCACCATGCCCGGCGTGCATCTAGCTTTTATGTGGGTACTTAGGATTTGCAGGCAAGTGCCTTAACCCCCGAGCCATCTGTCCAGCCCAAAATAGCATGAGGAGGAGGTCCACCCCACCAGGCAGGTTGTGGCTCACGCATGCCTGCTGAGACCCCAGCACGGCTTGCGGTTCCTCCCTTTCTCGCTTTATACCTCCAGCACACACGAGGGAGCACTTTCTGTGTAAGGGGGTCACATCTGCCCATCTAACACTACCTGTGGGTGCCCCATTCTCTCGCTTTCACACCCAATTGGACTATTTCCCTGCTGCTCAAAACTGGAATTGCCTTCCTGCTATTCCAAACAACAACACTACGAATTTTTTTCTCCCATTTGAATTATTTTATCAGAATGTTTTCCTCTGAAGTAAAATTGGTCGGCTGAAAAAATATGTAAAACTTTATGATTTCTGGGATGTTTGTTCTCCAAATCGCTCTCCCAAATGACTACCAATTCTTATTATTTCCTATATGTGTGTATACACCTTTTTTTTTCCCTTTGAAACGGGATCTTGCTTTGTTGCCCAGGCTGACCTTAAACTCGTGACTCTGCTACGTCCACCAGCCAGATCTTGGGATTACAGGTGTGTGCCACAATGTCTGACCTCAAGTCATTTTCACCTAGTTCTGACAACTCTAAATCAGATCACTTATATTTATTCATTAATAAATGTATAGCAGATGTCTCCTAGGCATTATGCTCATATTGCTCCATTGCTTACCAGAATCAACTACAAAAAGAAAGAAAACAAAAGGAAAGGGAAAAGAAAGAAATCAAAGAATCAGTAAACCACTTTTTTTTTTTAGTTTTTCAGGCGTGATAGCGCACACCTGTGGTCCCACCACTAGGAAGACAAAAGGATTATGGATTCCGGGTTAGCCTGGGCCACACTCTCGGCAACAAAGCAGGGGAAATGAGATAGTAAGTACGACAGTATGCATGTGCTTGCAAAGCCTGACGGCGTGGGTTCGATTCTTCAGTACCCACATAAAGCCAGATGCACAAGCTGGTGCATGCATCTGGAGTTCATTTGCAGGAGGCTCTAGGGACCCCATTCTCTCTCTCTCCACCTCCCTCTTTCCCTAAGATAAGTAAATAAAAATATTTTTAAAACACACTTTCTTTTCTCCTTCATATGCTAGGACTTGAGGGTGCCTACAGCTGACTGATTTACTAGAACTGTCTCCTGAGCCACCTTCACCATAATGGCCCAAGAAACCTCACCAGGTAATGAAGCTGTTTATCTCCTCCAACAAACTGGAGACACCAGATGGTCCTTTTTTGGTTTTTCGAGGTAGGTTGAAATGAATCCTCACGTTTCTTTTTGTAAAAAACTAAAAATAAAATATACTTTTCACTTGATTTACTTATTTGAGAGAGAGAATGGGTACACCAGGTCCTCTAACCCTGCAAATGAACTCCATACACATGTGCCACCTTATGCATCTATCTATCTGGCTTTCATAGGTCCTGAGGAATCAAACCTGGATCCTTCGGCTCTGCAGGCGAGCCATCTCTCCAGCCCCGAATGCTGACCTTTCTTAATTTCCATATATTGATGCTCAGGATAGAAACAATTTGGTTTTGTCTGCAAAACGGCTGCAGGAGCCCTGGCCAGTGAGTTGTCGCTCAGGGCTTATGGGAACCCCAGGAATGGGTTAGTTCTTCCCCAAACTCATAAACCCGGCAGCATCCCGTGCAGGCGCGGGGGGTTAGGAGAGGGCGCAGCGGGCCGGGAGCGGAGCCGGGCGTACCGGAATCGCCCGCCAGGTGGCGCCTCGGAGCTGCGGGTCTGGACCGCGGCGGGCGCAGCGGTCCTCCCGGCGCGCATCCTTCCAGGCCCGGCCCATCGCGTCTACCAGACCACAAACGACTTAAAAAAAAAAAAAAAAAAAATTACCGGGTCCCCCATCGCAGCTTGGCCCCGGCTACCTCCTCTCCTCTCCTCTCCGCCCGGGAAGCGGACGGGTTCTGCAGCATGGCACCAGCCCTGCCACCCGCAGGAGCCAAACCATTGTGGGTTGGTTTCTGGGCCCGCTATGCGATAGACGTGCACCACAGCTTGTTCGGGGAGCAAGTTAATGAGGGGTTTGGACTAAATACAAAAGCCATGTCCCTTTTTTTGGCTTGTGTAGAAAGTGGGGTGTATGCACGTGTAAATGGAGTCTCTGAACGTGCAGCTGTGGTTTTCTATTTTTCAAGAGCTCAAGCAACTCCCTGCTCCAGTCAGGACTGGGTGAAGCCCAACTATTTACCTGGGTGCTGAGGAACCAAACTCAAACCCTCTTGCTTCTGGCCCGCACCCTTAAGCGCTGAGTCATGTCCCTCAGGCAAAACCACACTCTTTGTTTTCTTTTCTTTTCCTTTCCTTTTCTTTCTTTCCTCCCTTCCTTCTCTTTCTTTCTTTTTTCTTTCTTTTTTTGAAGCATGGTCTCACTCTGGCCCAGGCTGTCCTCCAACTCACAGTGGTCCTACCTCAGCCTCCAGAGTGCTGAGATTAAAGGCACATGCCACCACGCCCAGCTACATCACATAGTTTTTAATCCAGCCAGTTCACTGTTGGGATTGTTTGCAAGTTTGAATTACATAAAAAAAAATATTAAATTGGTTGTTCACCCTTTACTCCCAGCACTCAGAAGGCTGAGGCTGGAAAAGGTCAGCCTGGGCTACATAGCAAGGCCGGGAATGTAGTGTATTGGTAGAGCACTTTCCTAGCATGTGCAAGGCCCTGGGTCCAATCCCTATTCCCCACCCAAATAATAATAAAATTGTTAATTGATAATGATCACTGATAAATATGTATCAGTGACACATATTATATACACAGCTCATATATCATGCTACATATAGATCTCACACACACACACATATCTATTTAGAGTTAATTAATAAGGTTGATCATTCAAGGAGGTATAGTCATAAGGACACAAATGTTAGTTAACACACACACAACACTAAAAGGATTGCAGGAAATATACCAAATCTGTTAACTGTTTTTTGAGTGGTGCAATCTTCAGTAGTTTTAACCTTATTGAACTTTTTCTGTATTTTTCTAAGTTTCACCAGTAATCACTGACAAAAGGAAATTCACAGTCTCCAAAGGCTATTCAGTCAAGGCCAGGCATGTGTGCTATTCCTGGGATACCAGTACTCGGGAGGCTGAGGCAGGAGGATCACAGGTTTGCGCTACAGGATCAACACACATCTCAAAAATACGCCTAAACCCTAGAAGACAGAGCCACCACAGTGGCTGCCCCTTGAGTCGGCGCCGAGGACGTCTTCAGGCGGCCCTGGACCGTCACCTCCCAAACCAGCAGAGGCTGCGGCAGACTTGGAGTCCCCGGGACCACCTGGGGTCCCTGAACCTAGCACACGCTGGGATCCCACACAGAAACGTGGATGGGGGCACAACTGCCCAACAGAGGGGATCCCATTTCCGCCCGGAACTCCCCAGGAGCGTCTGTGTAAGCAACGGCAGTGTGGCATGGTGCTGGACATGGATCCCCGCCCCACTGTTGACACAGTACTTGGGAGGCTGAGGCAGGGGGATCACAAGTTCCAGAGACCAGCCTGGGCTATCCAGTGAGACTCTGTCCCAAAACCACCACCACCAAAAAGGAAAAGAAACAACAAAAAAGGAAAAGCATGTTCATTTGGAAGCAGCGGTCTGAAAAACCTTCATTCATTCCCATGTTTCTGCAAATCAATTTTCCACTTTTACACTGACAGACGACAACCTTAGAGCCCCCAGAAAGCTATGAAAACTTGGGTGGGGATGGGGGTGGTCACAGCCCGAGTTTAGATTCAAGGGACCTGGTAAGGCACTTACTTACTCAGCAGAACAGAAATGATCAGTTCAACAGCAACAACAACAAAAAAAATGTAAGAAAAGCCGGGCGTGGTGGCGCACGCCTTTAATCCCAGCACTCAGGAGGCAAAGGTAGGAGGATCGCCGTGAGTTCAAAGCCAACTTGAGAGTACAGAGTGAATGCAGATCAGCCTGGGCTAGAACAAGACCCTACCTCAGAAAACCAAAAAAAAAAAAAAAAAAAAAGAAATGATCAGTCGACAAGAAGGGCCACACTCAGTTTTCAGACCGACAATGTCTCTACCCCCCACTGCCTGGCTCCCATTCACTCAGCTCCAGCCAAATAGAAATGAGAACGGCTTCCAGAATTTCAGTGACACCTGGGCTACGGCACAAAGGCCAGCTGTGACCGTCTAAGATGAAGCTTCTTAGTCCACATGGGACAGAATCCACCGGAGGTGCCTGCCCAGCACAGCCAGAACTCGCTCACCTGGCGCCCAGCACAGCATCTCCTTCTGGCCCCAAGGAGCCTGGCCCGAAGCCCATGGACCCTTCTTGTGGCTGGGGCAGGGCCCAGAGGGCGGGAGGAGGCCAAAGCGACATACAGCTGGCATCCTCCAGGCACAGTGGGCCTGAGAGGGTGGTGCTGGGCACTGGAGCTGGGGGAGTGCTCACCCCTTCTCTGAAGCCACAGATCCAACAACCTTCTTGTTCCGTGTTCAAGGCTTCAAATAGCATATGACTGACACAAAACGCAGTGAAATGACTTTGCAGGGGGAAAAAAAAAACAAAACCATTATGGTTATCTGGTGCCAAAGCTGTATTTCTGAAAGCAGAGATCCTGACATCATGGGATCTTTGGGGTGCACACGTTGCTTGCCCATGGCTAACACCCCCTCACACACCGCTTCAGAAAGGTGGTGCATTTTACTGAAAACACTTCATTTGGAAAGTGTAACTCAAAAGCAGTTCCTGAAAACTGGGGAAATTCTTGCATGATATCCGAGTGATGACTCTCTCTGGGTTCCACAGACACAGTCCCCAATTCTGTCTTCTTGAGCTAGGCACTCACTGGTTTGGTTCCCTTATTGCACAACAGGAGAGTGTGTTCCATGACTGGAGAAGTTACATATGAAGTGATTCCAAGACTGGGCATGGTGGCGTGCGCCTTTAATCCCAGCACTCCGGAGACAGAGGTAGGAGGATTGCCGAGAGTTCGAGGCCACCCTGAGACTACTCAGTGAATTCCCGGTCAGCCTGAGCTACAGTGAGACTACCTCAAAAAAGACAAAACCAAAAAGAAAAAAAAACAAAACAAAACAATGATTCAAAAATATTTACTGAAACCAGGCATGGTGGTACACACCTATAATTCCAGCACTTGGGAGGTGGAGGCAGAATTAGGAGTTCAAAGTCATCCTCAGCTACACAGTGCGTTGAAGGCCAGCCTCAGTTCCATGAGACTCTGTCTCAAAAAACACAACAGCAATAAAAATAAAAATACATTTTACATGGTGATGCATGCTTGTAATCTCGGCCCCCAAGAGCGTGAAAGCAGAAGGATCATGAGTTCTTTAGCCAGCCTGGGCTAAAACAAAGCCACTTTCAAACAATGAAAAATGAACTTAAAAAGGATCGCGTGCACACCGCATGCAGGGCAGCACGCTACGCAGAAGACAGTTGTGACAAACGTGACGGATTGCTGTCCTTCTTGAGTTTGCATCTCTAACGTGAACAGGGGACAAGAAGAAGTAACAAGTGGTAAATTTATATGACATCCTTCGTTTCAGCTGGCCAAACCAAAACCAAATCCCTCAAGTGCTGGGGGCGAGGCTCAGCTCTAGAGACTCGCCAAGAATCTGCCAGTGAGGGGCAGGGGGCATGGCTCAGAGGTAGAGCTCTTGCCTAGCATGCACAAGGCCCTGGGTTCAATCCTCAACACCGTAAGAAAAAAAAAAAAAAAAAAGCTACTTGTCAGAATGGAGCCATTCCTGCTCTCATGGGGGAATATGGGAGAGCTACCCAAATCACTAACAAGCCAGTTTTGGCTGGGGTGATGTGAGGCAGGAAAATGAAGTCTGACACAATGCACTTTTGGTTCCGTTTCTGATTTCTGCTTGCCTTGAATGCTTGGCTCATCAAACACTCATTCCATCACAAGTCTATGATTGACCACAAGTAAAGGCCAACCAAGATCTAGCTACCTACCTGCCTACCTATCACTATGTTGCCCAGGCTGGCCTCGAGCTCCTGGGCTCAACGATGCGCCAGACTCCCAATCAGCTGGGACGGCGGGTAGGTATAATGAATGGCACATAAGCTCAACTAAGACCTTTAAACCCAATTTGTTTTGTCTTTTCACATAAGTGAAACATACACTGTGGTCAGCTGAGAGGGAGGAAAAGGGAAGAAGTGACTCAGGACTTGAGATCGAGTGGCTTAGAGCTGAAGTCTTTGAGGCAAAGCTGGGTAAGGTGTCAGTCATAAACCTGCAGTCCCAACTACGTGGCAAGATCACTTGAGCCCAGGAGTTTGAAACCAGCCTGGACAAAAATAACGAGATTTCATCTCAGAAAAGTAGATATGTGAGTGAGATTAGCTTAGGCTACCTGAGGAGCCAGAATTAAATATAAAACGTTTAAAAGACTACCTTGGTGTTCAGCCAACCATCCTCCCCATCAGACTAGCGGAGAGCCCCTGGGCAGAGAATGGGCATGCTAAGGAGGTAAACTTGATTCTGGCAGGAGCTGGTTCTGAGCCCCATGACTCTGAGGCCGGGGGGGGGGGGGGGTGTCCAGGCCTGAGGCAGGAGCCTGCAGGAGCCGTGGCCGAGGAGCAGTCTGCCTGCTGAACACAGACCCACATCAGTGCGAGGGCCCTCTGAGACCCACCGAGGCCAGCAGCAGTCTTATCCTGAGTTCCGCAGTGTCCCAGAGAGGAGCTGCCTGGCTGCGGCAGCTCACGAGCCAACACACGTGTCCCTAAGTGGCGGCACCTGCTGAAACAGTGGACGCGGCACAGCAGGAGCCTCTTAAGATGCGTGCACTGGCCGCTGGCGACGGGCAGGTTTCTCAGGGGACCCGCCAGCCTTCCTCTCCTCCTCGGCCACCTTCTGGGAGTCGCACAATCATGGAAGTACGTGAAAACCCCCACGACCCCAGGAGGCGCAGCCTAGTCCTCATACCGAATCTCGGCCCCCAGCTCCTTGGTGACATATGTCACCAGCATAGCCATCAGCTGCTGCTGCAGGGCCTCGCTGCCCATGACCAACATGGTGAGCTGCAGGGCATCCGTCCAGTCCAAGTTCCTGACGATGGCACTGGCTTCATTAAAGAGCTTCTGTTTCTCAGCAGGGGGCAGTTCCATTAAGATCTGAGTAACTGGCTTAAACTGTCCACTTGTCATCCAGGCGCCCAACAGGCCCCCGACAGCCCCACCTAGAAAACATGGAAGGGCTCAATTAGTTGACCTCACTTATAAATGATGGCTGTGGGTTCTCACCACGGAGGACAGTGTCATGACATGACAAGTGAGCACACTTGTAAACCAGCCACAGCTTCACGCCTGCTCTGCTGAGCGGCATGGAGGGCAAAGGTTTACGTGGTCTCTAGTCCACTTGGCCCAGACAATAAAACGCCCAAGGGCGCCCCTCCCACAGCGCCTCACTTGCAGAGGTGTTATGAAACCTACGCCATCCCCTCTTCTGAACGCACAACCATGCCAGCCAAGGCCCCGTCCAAAGCTTGAGACCCCCCCCCACCTCTCTAGCCCCCTGCATTCCCAGAAAAACCTCTCATCCCCAAGGAGACACTGGGAAATAAACACAGTTTCCGGGAAAACCATCTCCTTGGGGAGGCCACGGAGTCTGAGTTGCCTCATCAGCACGGCTGATGTGAAGTGACCTCGAGCTTAGGAACATTTCTGAGAATTGACAAGCAGCAAAGGACCCTAGGTGCAGGTGATGCTCACTCACTGAAGAACCCTTTTTCATTCCACCCCTCTCTAAGTCCTGCAGTGGCCAACACCGCAAATGTTTCTCTCTCTCTGCTACCCAGCAGGGACACAAGCTCTCTTAAGTCCCACGCTCCTCTCTTGTCCTTCCCCCTTCCTTTCATTCTCTCGTTTTTAGAGACAGGGTCTCATTGTGTAGCCTAGGCAGGCCTAGAACTCTATTTTTCTTTTAAATGTTTTATTTATTTATTTATTTATTTGAGAGAAGGGGGCAGAAAGAGAGAGAGAATGGGCACACCAGGGCCTCCAGCCACTGCAAACGACCTCCAGATACATGTGCCACCTTGCGTATCTGGCTTTACATGAGTACTGGGGAATCAAACCTGGGTCCTTTGGCTTTGCCAGCGAGTAGCTTAACCACTAAGCCATCTCTCCAGCCCTAGACTAGAACTCTTGATCCTCCTGCCTTGAGCCTCTGAAGTGAAGGAGGTACAAGTATACGCCACAACACCTGCTTAGAAGAAGGAGAGTTTCATTTTTTTAAATTATTATTTTGCTTCAGGGTTGCTGCACAAGCTTCCTACCACTGGGTGGCATCCTCGGCCAGAAGCATGATTCTGGAATATGTTTATTGTCAACGTCAGGTTAGGTCTCCACACCTCGCAGGATGGAAAGGTTCACCTCACCAGGCCACATGCGGCAGGCGAAGTGGGGAGTGAGGGGCGGCTCCGGGCAGCGGTCTCAAAGCTAAGTTCCTCCAGAGCCAGCGAGCATTCGGGCCTGTGGGGGACTGGCAAACCGGGCCCCCATCTGAAGGAGCAGCTACTGCAGCAAAGCCAGCCTTGGGGCAGCCGATTTGGATCTTTCAAAGCGGCTGACAGTTGTTAGACACCGGCAATCAAATATTTAAAGATGCAGCTTGGCTGGAGTTTGTGAGTCATTCCTAAAGAAAGCAGTATGGAGTGAGAAACTTGACAGGAGGAAAAACACAGCACACATGACCTTGGCCGAGCAGCCAAGGTCATATCATGAGATGTCACGCACCCCAGGGCTGATCCAAAAGACACTTCTCTTCCCAGGACTTCCTGCCCAAGACTTGGCGCGCCAGTCCAACCATGAGAAACACATCAGCTGCGTCACACTAGGAGGTATTTTCTTTTAATTATTATTATTTTCTTTTTGTTTTTCAAGGTAGGGTCTCACTCTAGCTCGGGCTGACCTGGAATTCACTATGGAGTCTCAGGATGGCCTCGAACTCACTGCAATCCTCCTACCTCTGCCTCCTGAGTGCTGGGATTAAAGGCGTGCACCACCACACCCAGCTCTAACACACCTGCTGGTTCCCCTCAAACTATCAAGGTCATTAAAAAAAAACAAACAAACAAGAAAGCCCCCACAGACAGTGCCATTGGGTACAGAGGCATCTTGGAGTAAAGCAAGGCCACTGGCCAAGCTCTGGTGGGACAGGAGCGCAGGCGGCTCGTGGCCCTGTGTCAGTGCTGGGGTCTCAGTCACCACAGACATCTCCTGTGGGACATGTTCACCCTGCGGGAGCTGCAGCCAGGTGAGGCATCTGCAAGAATCTTCCTGCACACAGCCTTTGCAATTTGTGTCCATGTGATATGATTCCCAAATACTGAATGCTGGGCACAGTGGTATGTGCTTGTAATCACAGCGCCCTGGAGGCTGAGACAGGAGGATCTAGACTTCAAGGTCCAATCTGAGAGACATAGCAAGTTCCAGGCCGACCTCAGCAACATAGTGAGACTGCCTCAAAAAAAAAAAAAAAAAAAAAAAAACAGCTTGAGAAATACAGCCTAGCTGAGCATGATGGCACACATATATAATCCCAGCTCGAGGGGAAGCAGGGGCAGCGCCAGCTCAGGGGATGAGCTACGGGGCAACACCCTTAAATAAACAACCCAGCACGTGCCAGGGAAAAGCCATGTATTTGTAGGCTAGACGCATTAAGACAGACGGCAAAACCGACACTCTCTGAAGCCACACAGGGTGGCTCCTGGGACCAGCCTCATGCCCGACGGCCAACCTCGGCCACGGCCACGCTCTGTCTCTGAAGGAAGCCGCATTCCGGGAAGGGACAGCCGGGCGATTGCCAGGTGTCCCCGCGACGCCAGCGAGCGCACAGAGCTACGCTCGCTCGTGTGCACCGGCCTCCAGGAGAACGTCAGCATTTGATTTACAGCAGCCCATGCAGAAACCCACCAGGAGCATCGACGCACAAATCAGTAGGTCTTTGGAGAGGAGATAACTCCTGGATTTACAACAAAGTTCCCGCCAGTGAACAGGGGGCCAGAGGCAGAGGCACGTCCTACATGGAGTCACAGCCTCCCTCGTGGCTTTATTCAAGCTCAGTAAAATACGGGCTCCCGCGATGGCAACGTGACGCAGCCCGGATCCTGGGGGCGCTTAAGTGGGGGTGGGTGGAAGGTGCCGAGAAGCAGGGGATGGCCTGTCCCCTCCCTACCTCCTGTCGCCCTGGACAGCAACGAGCCCAGGGCAGGTCTCCGAAGAGACAGAATCCACAAAGGGAAATTCACGAGGGGAAGAATTTCCTCCATCTTGCTGTGGAAGGGGACAGTACAGCAGGAAGCTTCGCTAGGAGCTGGGAGACAGGAGCCAAAAACCAACATGCTTTCTCTCTGCTTGGCTTGCAAGCGTGGGGCGCACCTACCCTACCAGCCCCCCGGGAGGGGCTTCAGCCCCGGCTGCAAGGCACACCGCAGCTTTCGGTAAACAACAGCCCAGCCTCACGTCCAGCAGCCACATGAGGACTTGCGCTAAACTGTGGTTGGAGGCTCAAGTGTGGGTGTCTAAGGAGAGCCCTTCCCTGCCCACCCTCATCTCCTGGAGCACGGGTCACCCCGATTCCGTCCTACCCTATGGTTTTGGGGCCACTGCCCTGAGCCAGCTAAGGTTTTCCGATGCCCGAAACACAGGCCAGTAAACAAAGAAAGTGCCTTCATTTCAGCTCAACTGAACAGTGGGAAATCGGCCAAGCTTCCAGCCACGGCCAACAACTGGCTAATGGGAGCAGGTGGTAAAATGAAGGTCAGCACAGTCACTCTGGGAGCAGAGCCACTCTCCTGCACGGACCTCCACTTCATTTTTATTTTTATCTTGTTTTTAAATTATTTTCATCTTATTTATTTGAGAGAGAGAAGGGCGAGGGGAACGGGCATGCCAGGACCTCCAACCACGGCTAACCAACTCCTGATACATGCGCCTCCTTGTGCATCTGGCTTACATGGGTCCTGGGGAATTGAGCCTAGGTCCTTTGGCTTGGCGGGCAAGTATCTTAACCACTAACCCATCTTCCTGGCCTTTTCCTTTCTTTTGAGTTATTTTTTATCTTTTATGGGGGGAAGTTCAAAGTAGGTTCTTGCTCGGGTCCAGACTAACCTGGAATTCACTATATAGTCTCAGGGTGGCCTTGAACTCATGGCAATCCCACGTCTGCCTCCCAAGTGCTGGGATTAAAGGTGTGCGCCACCACCCACCATGCCCAGCTTTGTGCTTTTATTTTTTATTTTCTTTGGTTTTTTGAGGTAGGGTCTCACTCTAGTCTAGGCTGACCTGGAATTCACTATGTAGTCTCAGAGTGGCCTTGAACTCACCGTGATCCACCCACCTCTGCCTCTCAAATTCTTGAATTAAAGGCGTATGCCACCACGCACAGCTATTTTTTTGTGTTTTTTGTTTGTTTGTTTGTTTGTTTTTTGATTTTGAGACAGTCTCAAAGCTCAGGCAGGCCTGGAACGCAAACGCACCATCATCCCGCCCCCCTCAGCGCAGGAATTACAGGCCTGTGCCACCATGCCCAGCTCCAAAAACCCTTAATGAAACCCACAGGGCTGGCTGTTCCCGTGACATCCACACTCACCAACAGCTAGTCCAGGTGGGCCGCCAACCAAACCCCCAACGAAGGCCACCGCCCCTGTCACCAGGGCCCCCTTTCCAGAGTGCTTGACGGCCGCTTTCATTTTCCTCTCCTGGGCCATGGAGCATAGCAGCTTCATGATGTCGTCCACCACAATGGTCATCTTGCTAGACCTGAGGGGGGATTTAAAGGGACAGGTCATGTCAATTCTGCCTAGCTCTTACTTGTCTGTGGTACAGTTTGCTGTGTGGCCCAAGTTAGTCTGAACTCATGACCCCTCTTTTTCTTCTTCTTTTTTGGTTTTTCGAGGAGGGGTCTCACTCCAGCTCAGGCTGACCTAGAATTCACTATGTAGTCTCAGGGTGGCCTTCAACTCATGGCGATCCTCCTACCTCTGCCTCCCAAGTACTGGGATTAAAGGCATGTGCCACCATGACCGGCCCCTCTTTTTTTAAAAAAAAAAATATTCATTTATTTATTTGAAAGCAGACAGGGAGATATAGAAAAGAGAGACAGACAGAATGGGTGCACCAGAGCCCCCAACTACCACAAACAAAATTCCGGATGCATGACCACTTTGTAACATCTATTTCCACGGGGGTACTGGGGAATCAGGCCTGGGTCATCAGGCTTTGCAGGCAAGCGCCTTAACCGCTGAGCCATCTCTCTAGCCACCATGCTCTCTCTTTCTTAATAACATGTTTTTATTTATTTATTTGCAAAGGAGAGTATGTATAAGCATGTCAGGGCCTCCTGCCACTGCAAATGAGCTCCAGGTGCATGTGCCACTTTGTGCATCTAGCTTTATGTGGGTACTGGAGAATTGAACCCTGGGCCACCAGGTTTTGCAAGCAAGCGCCTGTAATAGCTGAGCCACCTCCCCAGCCCCTGAACTCCTGATCTCTTGCCTCAGCTTCCGCAGGGCTCAGATGCCAGGCAAGCACCATCCACGTGGCTCAAACATCACTCTCCCCACTCAAGTGTGACTCTTCCTCGCGTTGCAGGAAGGGGCCCTGCTTTCTGGAGGAGAGTGGAGCTTGACCACGTGCACACCAGACCACATACAGCCACTTAACAAACGCAGAGATCTCTGTTGCTGGGAGCAGGACAGCCATTGGTTGATGAGCAGATGGACCCTCTGACTGACTCCCGAGAGACCGAGCAGCGGCCCTGGCCACAAGCGCCACCAGGTCCATCAGCAGCCAGGCACGCCCGGCTTCTCCTGCACCAGTAGCCGCTCGGTTGGCTTGCACAATGCTCAACACGCAAAACCTGGCAGGACCCAGAAAGCCCCAGCCACATGGCGTCTTGTGTGCGGCAGGGTGTCGGAGCTAGTGCCAAGCCAGGGAGAGGGAAAGCTTAGGGTGCTGGGGCCACACTGGGCCCTGTCTGCTGGACCGCCCTGAACGAGTGCCAGATGCTTCACTCTGGCTGGGCAGTAGATGGGTGCCACAGTGGGTGCTTGGCATGTACCAGGCTCTGAGTTGATCCTCAGTAACACACACACACACAAAGTAGCCCAGGCGTGGTGGCGCACGCCTTTAATTCCAGCACTCAGGAGGCAGAGGTAGGAGGATCATCATGAGTTCAAGGCCACCCTGAAACCACACAGTGAATTTCCAGGTCAGCCTGAGTTAGAGTGGGACCCTCCCTCAAAACAAATAAACAAACAAAACAAGTAGAAGAAAAAAAAAAACCCACTTTGTTTCATAAATGCTTCATAACAGGCTGGGCGTGGTGGCACACACCTTTAATCCCAGCACTCAGGAGGCAGGGTTAGGAGGATCGTGGTGAGTTCGACGCTACCCTGAGACTACAGAGTGAATTCCAGGTTAGCCTGGGCAAGAACGAGACCCTACCCTGAAAAACCAAAAAGTAAAATAAATAATTATTTCTTTTAAAATGGCTGGAGGTGGGTGGGAGAGATGGCTCATCCACCCACACATAAATGGATATGCATGCACACACCACATATAAGGACAGCTTCTGCACAACAAGGTGCATGCAAACAAGGCAGAGACAGCTGAGCAGTTAAGGCTTCTGCCTGGGAAATCAAAGGATCCAGGTTTGATTCCCCAGGTCCCATGTAAGCCAGATGCACACGGTGGCACATGCATCTGGAGTTCATTTGCAGTGGCTGGAGACCCTGAAGTGCCCATTTCTCTCTCTCTCTCTCTCCTCTCTGTCTCTAATAAATAAATGAAAATTTGAAAAAAAAAAAAAGCAGAGACAGATATATACCGTTAGCTCCGCCCTTATCAAGGAATGCAATCCAAGACCACACTGAATATCTGAACACATGATTAACCTGTTCTTCCAGCCTTTATGCCCTGTGACTCCTTTGCATTGCTACTCTTGAGGTTTGGGGACATTATTTAATGAAATATGGGTTATCTGGGCTAGAGAGATGGCTTAGCAGTTAAGGCACCTGCCTGCAAAGCCTAAGGACCCATGTTCTACTCTCCAGATCCCATGTAAGCCAGATGCACAAAGGTGAGGGAAGAGCAAGGTTGCACGTGCCCAATAGGTGGTGCAAGTGTCTGGCATTCAATTGCAGTGGCTCAGGCCCTGGCATACCCATTCTCTGTCTCTCTCTCTAAAATAAAAAATGAGAAAAAGAGAAGGGTTATCTGAATGTAAGCACTGGGCTGCCAGGCCATGACAGTTGACAGCTGTTACTAACGGATGGGTAGCATGGATACACTGGGCAAAAGGAAGATTCACATCCCAAGGAGGAGGAAGCAGGATAGCAAGAGATTTCATCATGTTACTCACAATGGTTTAAGATTTAAAACCTGCCAGACATGGTGGCACACCCCTTTAATCCCAGAACTTGGGAGACAGATGTAGGAGGATCACCGTGAGTTCCAGGCCATCCTGAGACTACATAGTGAACTCCAGGTCAGCCTGGGCTAGAGCAAGATTCTGCCTTGAAAAGCCTAATAATAATAATAATGAAATAAAATAAAAGATTTAAAACTCATGCATTGGGGCTACAACCCCACCTGTAACGGCTGAGCTATCTCTCCAGCTCCAAATAAATAATTTTTTTGTTGGGGTGGGTGGGTTCAAGGTAAGTCTCACTATAGCTCAGGCTGACCTGGAATTCACTATGGAGTCTCAGGGTGGTCTCGAACTCATGGTGATCCTCCTACCTCTGCTTCTCAAGTGCTGGAATTAAAGGCGTGTGCCACCAAGTCTAGCACAAATAAATTATTTTTTTTAAAGAAGTTATATCACCAACAGTCTCCTGTGAGCACACCTCAGCAGGTGCTTTTAAAAAATTCCATTTCCTGAATTCTTCCAAGCTTGAGATGGAGGCTCATTCTGCTTGGCCTCCCAGCCCATGGCCACCTGTGTCTTAAATGACAGAAGCAAGAGGGTGCAGGTGCGTGTGACCTTCCCAAGCAGCATCCTTACTTCTACATTCCACTCCCAGACAGGGAGGGGGGAAAGAGATGAGGAAAAGGAAACTGAAGGAGAAGAAACGAAAGAGAAAGGAGAAAAGGGAAAAAGAACGGACAGGCCTCAAGAGTTCACTAAGCCTGAAGTGATGAGCATTTTCCACTTCAGGAATTTACAGAACTCCACTCTACTCCTGAGGGCCCCCTTTCCCCAGTGCAAAGCTCATAGACGGCTGCCACCATAAAGGTTTTTTTTTTCTTTTATTGTTATTAACTCAATTACTTTTAAAAGGAGCGTCAGTAGCCCACGCCTGTAATCCCAGCACTGGAGAGGCGGCAACAAAATTTGGAATTCAAGCCCAAGCCTGGACTACGCGGCGTGACCCCGTCCCAAAATAGAAGCAGCTGAGATCTCATATACAGGCCGGACTTCCTCTGGCACAATCAGAAGGCCACGGTGTGGGCCCGCCGTGTAGAGTGAGTCAGGGCAGGCATCTGAGCCGCTTTCAGGTCCACCAGCAGGACGTCAGGCAACCCGTTTCTTTACGGATGGGCTAACTCAGTTCCTGGTCCCCCAGCACAACGCATCTAGCTAGGCTCGAGCGACCCCGGCAGCCTCTAAGCCAGCGCCCGGGGCTCGCGCAGCGCAGGGGAGACACCCACCCATCATCCACCATCATCCACCCATCATCCACCCATCATCCATCCATCATCCATCCACCCCGCGCATGCGCGCCCGCTTACTGGTGACCCTGACCTCCCGGTGCCTCGGTTCCTTCACCAGGAAGTGGCCACGCGGCTCGGGCTGCGCACGTCCAGGTCCCCAGGGCGGCCCCGCCGCAGGCGGCTCGGGAGGGTGGCCGGCAGCCCGCCGCGAGGCACGCGGCGCGGGGACACTGAGTCCGGCTCTCCGCTGGCCGCCCTGGCTCCGCCCCGCCGCCTTCCGGCTCCGCCCGGCCTTCCGGGTCGCCGAGGACCCCGGTCCCCTGGCCTGCCCAAGTCCCCTGGGACACCCTGGCCCCCGGGGCTGCGCTAGCTCGCGGCCACCCGGCTCTTTACGCACACGTCCAGGGATCCGGGTTCGAGCCTGGCTGGTCCTCCCCGGGGGCTCCCTTCGCTCGGAGTCGGCCAGCCCTTTACCCCGAGAGCTGGGCGGGGGGGGGGGGGTCCAAAGCGAAGCAGAGGTCAGGCTGGACTCACCCCGAGGGCTGCACTCAGCACTTTGTAGAGGAAGAGGCTGGCCTTGATCTTCCGCCCCTCTCGGGGCGGGGCTGCGGGGGGAGGACAGGACCTAGACAAAGGGCAGGGAGGGGTGAGAGAGCAGGAATAATTAACGAGAGGAGGGTGAGATTCCCCCACCCCTTGGCACCCCACGCACCCTAGGGCTGGCCTTGAGCAATCTCAAGTCCGAAGAATATTCTGGAACATCTCCAAGGACCGTGACCCTAAACCCAGAGTGTAAACCTGCCAAGTTGACACAGTTGTGTAGACCCAGGGAGGAGAGGCTGCCTCGAGCCACCCAGTCAGTAGGGGTGGTGGTGCCCGGGGCCATGTGTGTGGCCAGCACTCTGCCTTGGCTGTTTAGGGTGCTGGGGGCTTGATTCCAAAGTCATGTTGTCACTTGGTCTTTTGCTTTGCTCTGCTGTGCTGTGCTCTGCTTCCTTCCTTCCTTCCTTCCTTCCTTCCTTCCTTCCTTCCTTCCTTCCTTCCTTCCTTCCTTCCTTCCTTCCTTCCTTCCTTCCTTCCTTCTTTCCTTCCTTTTAATATTTTATTTATTTGAGAGAGAGAGAATGGGTGCGCCAGGGCCTCCAGCCATTGCAAACGAACTCCAGATGGATGCACCCCCTTGTGCATCTGGCTTACGTGGGTCCTGGGGAGTCGAACCAGGAACCTTTGGCTTTACAGTCAAACGCCTTAACCAGCGCTCCAGCACTACTTGGTCTTTTCTGTTTCCCTGTGAGAAATGGCCAAAAGCCCTTAATACTAAAATTGCCTCTGCTGGAGTGAAATACTCCCATCCCTTCTCGAGCTGTTCCTGGAGCTTGGATGACTTTCAAGAGCCAAAGTTACCTGGAGAGCTAAGAATAGACCCGCTTGCTTCTGCAGCCCAGGGCGCGTTCCCGCGCGCAGGGCCCTCTGGCGGCACCTAAGAGAACAGCACCTGCCTGTTGCAGAGAGAGAGAGGGGGGGGAGGGAGGGAGGGAGAGAGAGAGAGACAGAGAGAGAGAGACAGACAGACAGAGGGAGAGAGAGGGAGGGAAGGAGAGAGAGAAGAGGGGAAAGCTAAACTGTAATAAGTTCACAAAAACCTTCAATCTGGTCACAATCTAGGGCCTTTATTCTACCGTGAATGAAGTCTAAATGATTGCATTGGAGGCCAGAAACATCACACAACGTCCCACGTTCTCCCAGTGGCAGCTGAGGCCTTCTGCGAAATGGGTCTTGGGAACTGCGCAGCATTCCCACCTACAGCTAACGCTTGCACAATGCTTCCCAGTGACCTTGGGCAGTTTTTGACTGTCCCTTCCAGTTGCTTCTCTGGGGAACAATGATAATCATAGTAACTATTGTGTACAGCTCTTCTGAACAATGAAGAAGGTAATGTGCAGGAATTAGAATAACATCATCATTATTATTATTTGGTGTTTCGAGGTAGGGTCTCGCTCTAGCACTATGGAGTCTCAGGATGGCGTCGAACTCACAGCGATCCTCCTACCTCTGCACCCTCAGTGCTGGCCTGAAAGGCATGCACCACCACACCCGGCCAAGGATATTGCTATTTTTAAATTGTATTTTGTTATTTCTGTGTGAGTGAGTGTGTGCGTTCCACGGGGGCACACGTGGAAGTCAGGAGAGAACGTTCTGGCCCGTCCTCGCCTGCCCACCTCATTGGAGCCCGAGTTTCTCACTCTGAATTCTCGCTCTGCTGTTCTTCGCTGCCCTTCCCACAAGCTTATGAGAAATTCTGCTGTCTGCGCCTCCCAGCTTGCTGTGGATGCTGCCTGCCACGCTGGGATCACAGACGCCCTGCCACGGCCACTTGCTGATGTGGGGAGCGGGGACTGAGCTCTGGGAATCCAGTTTGAGCACCTAGCACTTCATTCAGTGAGTCATCTCACCAGCCCTAAAATATTCTTGTTCACATGAGAGAGCATGAAAATGACTTCTCCAAAGTTCCAAATGTGTGACAGGAACCTGATGCCACCTCAGCCTGGACAGAGGACCCTGATACCCAGTGCGCCAAGAACCCAGCTCCCCAGGACGCTAGACTGAGCTCTCTGAGACATGGGGGAAATTCAAGGGGACTCTGAGGCCAGAGACAACCCACACACTCTTTCCAGAGGCTGAAGTTCTTTTTATATATTTTTTAATTTATTTGCAAGGAGAGAGAGAGCCAAGGTTTCTTGGCACTGCAAAAAAACTCCAGACACACACACCATTTTGTGCATCTGGTTTTACATGGGTAGTGGGGAATTGAACCCAGGCTGTCAGGCTTTGCAAGCAAGGACCTTAACCACCGAGCCATCTCTCCAGCCCCAGAGGCTGAATTTATAAAGCTCCTTTGGGATAAACTCACCCACTAAGTTCAAAGCTGGGCAAGCCACACGCACACCACACCCATAAACCAGCCCTACAGCCATTCCATATTAGCACGCTGGCCAGCTTGGTGACATTTTGAAAGCCGAATCTTCACATCGGTGTTCCTTTCACTTTAAATCACCTGGGAAGACACCCATGGTAATTTTAATGTAACTGTATGACCCCCACAGCCAGAGGTGGGGTTTCTTAAAAAAATATTTTATTTATTTATATGGGAAAGAAGCAGATAGAAGGGAGAAACAATGGGCATGCCAAGGCCTCCAGCCATTGCAAATGAACTCCAGATGCATGTGCCACCTTGTGCATCCAGCTTACGTGGGTCCTGGCAAAATGAGCCTGGGTCCTTTGATTTTACAGGTAAGTGCCTTAAACACCAAGTCATCTCTCCAATCCTAAGGTGTTTTAAAAAATATTTATTTATTTGAGAAAGAGTTAGAAAGAAGCAGAGAAAGAGAGAGAAGAATGGGCTTACTAGGGTCTCCAGCCACTACAAACGACCTCCAGACACGTGACACCTTGTGCATCTGGCTTACATGAGTCCTGGGGAATCGAACCTGGGTCCTTTGGCTTTGCAGGCAAGTGCCTTATTTGCTAAGCCATCTCTCCAGCCCTTAGGTGCTTTTGGTTAAGGTTAAGCTTCCTATTTAAGCTTCCAGTGGGCAGAACCCTGCTGGAGGAGGTGTGTCGCTGGGGGGTGGGTCTCGAGTCTAGTCTGGGTGTTCATCTTGCTGGCGGTTGGCGGTGCTCACATGCTGTGGAGGTATGATAGAGTGAGCCAGCTTCCTCCGCCACGGTGACGCTACTCCTGAATTGTGTGAGCCTGAAATAAACCCTTTCCTCCCACAAGCTGCTTCTGGCCAGGTGTTTGTCTCAGCAGCAAGAAAGTAACTGCAACGCAGACCATAGTTGCCTTTATGTTTGTGGTTCGCAGAGGTCTACATCCAGCCTCCAGTTAGGCCCTGGGTCCCCAGCTCTCACTGTATCAGTGTAACCCCCTGTAATGCTGGACCCAAGACACCCTCCAAGGACATCTGAGTCTTGGACAAGGAGGTTTCCTGTTGTAACCCCAGGGAGTATACTGTAGCAGTGATGTTTCTTGTGGCTGTGACAGAAGCCTGGCAAAAACAAATTAAGGGGAGGGTGGTTTATCTTGGCTCACAGTTTCAGAGGGCTCAGTCCATGGTCTCTTGGCAATGGGAGGCAGAAAGGGGGCAATGTGGGTGCATCCACTCCTGGAGGAAGAGGCCTGTCCTTTTCTCTCACTTCTCTTTTTTGTAATTTTTTTTGAAATATTACCACACTTTTTCTTTTTTTGTAGACAGTGAGAGAGAGAGAGAGAGAATTGGCACACCAGGTCCTCAACCACTGCAATGGAACACCTGATGCTTCCGCCACCTAGTGGGCATGTGTGACCTTGCGCTTGCCTCCCCTATGTATGTCTAGCTTATGTGGGATCTGGAGAGTGGAACCTGGGCCCTTAGACTTTGCAGGCAAGTGTCTTAACCACTAAGCCCTCTCTCCAGCCCTCTTTTTTTGTAAGTTTTAAATATTTTATTTAGTTATTTGCAAGCAGAGAGAGATAAAGAGGAGACAGAGATAATGGGCATGCCAGGACCTCCAGTCGCTGCAAACGAACTTCAGAGGCGTGCACCACTTTGTGAACCTGGTTTTACAGGGGTACTAGGGGAATTGAACCAGGGTTGTTAGGTTTTGCAGGTAAGCACCTTAACCACTGAGCCATCTCTCCAGGCCCCCCCCTCTTATTCAGTCCTGGATCAAAGCCCATGGGATGGTGCCACCCATGTCTAGGGTTGGTCTTCCCCTTCAGTTAGTCATCTCTGTGAACACACTCAGAGACACACCCAGAGGGGTGCCTCGCCTATCTCCTACGTATCTCCTACATGCTTTCAAATCCAATCAAATTTCCAGGCACGCCTTTAATCCCAGCACTCAGGAGGCAGAGGTAGGAGACTCACCATGAGTTTGAGGCCACCCTGAGATTACACAGCCAATTCCAGGTCACCATGCCCGGCATAAATTTTTTTTTAAAAAAAAGAATCCTGAAGCTGGGCGTAGTGGCACACGCCTTTAATCCCAACACTTGGGAGGCAGAGGTAGGAGGATCACTGTGAGTTCCAGATTACATGGTGAATTCCAGGTCAGCCTGGGCTAGAGTGAAACCCTACCTTGAAAAAAATAATAATAAAATAAATAAATAAGTAAATAAAATCCTGAGAGAGGGCTGGAGAGATGGCTTATCTGTTAAGACAAGCCCACAAAGCCAAATGGCCCAGGTTTGATTCCCCAGGACCCACATAAGCCAGATGAACAAGGTGACACATGCATCTGGAGTTTGTTTGCAGTGGCTGAAGGCCCTGATGTGCCCATTCTCTCTCTCTCAAATCAATTTTAAAAAATAGTATCCTTAGGCTGGAGGAATGGCTTAGTGGTTAAGGTGCTTACTTGCAAAGTCTAAGGACGCAAGTTTGATTCCCCAGAACCTACATAAGCCAGATTCACATAGTGACATGTGTGTCTGGAATTAATTTGTAGTGGCTAGAGACCCTGGTGCGCCCATTCTCTCGCTCTCTCTCTCTCCCTCTCTCTCTCTCTCTCTCTCATTCTCAAATAAATAAATAAATAAATAAAAATATTTTTTAAATTATACAAATAGTGCCCTTGGGTCAGGCTTAGGGCAAGCCAGTCATTCAGGGGACCATTCAGCTACCTACCTTTAGGCTAAAGGTGTTATCCAGAGACAAGAGGGTTTGGGGACTGGAGACCGTCTTGTCTTGGGCTCCATCACTGGTCTTCGAAAGTTAAATCATTTTCTTCCTTGGTGTTTGCATCCTTCAGGTATTTGTTAACTGTTACTGTCGCCACTGAGCACCGCTCGGTGCACGCGGTGCGATGCTGCCGTCAGCAGCATTATCATTATTTCCTCTCTGTGCGTACCACTCCCCCATCGGCCACCGTCATCTCCATACACTCCTCCAGGTTCCCAGCCTTTGAGTTCCAACTCACCCAGGATGGGACATTAAAAGTCAGTAGTGGTGATAATGGTTGGCCCCTTTACTCCTCTCTAATTTCCATCACTTCCCCCCAAAGTCACATTTCAAAAGAAATAGCCAAGCTCAGTGAAAACAGCATTCTCCCAGTTGCAAGCACAGCTTCCAGACAAAGTCCCCAGGCCTGGATCCCACCAAAAGAATCCCCACCTTCCTCAGCTACAGGATGAAGGCAAGAATCCAGGCCTGTCAGAACCTGGCTTACTGGAAAGCCTAAGTAAGGGAGAAGAGGCAGCCAGCGCCGTGTCGACTGCAGGCAGGAGAAGGGGCAGGGTGCGCCTTCGCCAACTAACTGCGTGTCACTGAAGCGTTCCTGGGGCAAGTGCTCTGAAAATCCAGGGATTGTGGTGTAGAACTTACAAATGAACTCGACAGAGCTCTGTTGCACCCTAATATCTCCTAGTGAAAGAATAGACAGCAGCAGGCACAGCCATACCTGCCTATAACCCGTGTTCCAGAGGCTGAGGAAGAAGACGCTCTAGTTCCAAGCCAGCCTGGGCTACATAGAGGGTTTCAGGCCAGCCTGGGCTACATAGAGGGTTCCAGGCCAGCCTGGGCTACATAGAGGGTTCCAGGCCGGCCTTAGCTGCATAACCAGACCCTGTCTCAAACGAAACAAAATAAAACACCCCACCTTACACACACATACTCTCTCCCTCTCTCTCTCTCTCACACACACACTCACACACACGTGCACACGCACATGTGCAACATGAAACGAGAAAGGGGACTGTTTGGGAAGAGAAAGGAACAAGCAGGAAGGAAGGGACAGAAGAGAAATATGGAGGTGAATATGGACAAAGTTTGTCATATACTCAAATGAAATGAAATTCATAACTTCGTACAACAAACAAATGCTAATAATTTTTTTTTTTTTTTGGTTTTTCGAGGTAGGGTCTCACTCTGGTCCAGGCTGACCTGGAATTAACTCTGTAGTCTCAGGGTAGCCTTGAACTCACGGCGATTCTCCTACCTCGGCCTCCCGAGTGCTGGGATTAAAAGCATGCGCCACCACGCCCGGCTCAATAAATATTTTAAAAAAGAAAAACTAGAGAAATGCCATGCTTAAATACTAACAGCACATTTTAGAATTCCAAATAGAGCTCAATGCTAGGTGATGCTGGGAAACATGTCACAGAGGGTCTTGAGGGGACTTTAGAAGGTCACACTCCCATAAAAGATTTTTTGAACCCTACCTTGCCTTCCATTCTGATGGCATGGAAGAGTTGTGCACTCAAAAGATTATTTTTGGTCTGAGAAGAATGAGTTTCAGTGGTTCTGTTGAGCATGCAATTCTCACGCAAGTATTTCTATAATTATCCTGTTTCAGTTGTAACAGTTTCTGGAACAGTAGGACTTTTATTGTATTGCTATATCTGTTATAATGGGTGTTTTATTACAGAAAATTATGGTAGCGTCACTATTATGATCCTGAAGTTTTTATTTCAAATTGTTCACAGGCTGGAAATTCTTTTTCCCTAAGTAGTTTTACTTCAATTCTGCTTTGGGGTTTTATTTATTTATTTATTTTTGGTTTTTCAAGGTAGGGTCTCACTCTAGCCCAAGGTGACCTGGAATTCACTATGCAGTCTCAGGGTGGCCTCCAACTCACAGCGATCCTCCTACCTCTGCCTCCCGAGTGCTGGGATTAAAGGCGTGCGCCACCACACCTGGCTAGGAGTTTTATTTATTTATTTTTTTTTTTTTTGAGGTAGGGTCTTACTGTAGCCCAAGCTGACTTGGAAGTCACTATGTAGTCTCAGGGTGGCCTCGAACTCATGGAGATCCTCCTACCTATGTGGTTTGTTGAGACAGGTACCAGACTGGCGTTAAATTTGTGATCTTCCTACCTCGACTTCCCAAGTGCTGGGATTACAGGCATATGCCATCATGTCCAGCCCTCTACATAATTTTAAAGTATTGCTGAAGAGACCTCCATTGCCCTTGTATTAAATTAAGGTAAAAACATATTTTGGAGCTGGGCATGGTGGTGCATGCCTTTAATCCCAGGACTCAGGAGGTAGAGATAGGAGGATCATTGGGACTACAGAATGAGTTCAAGATCAGCCTGGGCTAGAGTGAAATCTTACCTTGAAAAAAAACCAAAAATGAAAAAAAGAAGTTGGGCATGGTGGCACATGCCTTTAATCCCAGCACTTGGAAGGCAGAGGTAGGAGGATTGCCATGAGTTCAAGGCCATCCTGAGACTACATAGTGAATTCCAGGTCAGCCTGAGCTAGAGTGAGACTCTACTTCAGGAAAAAGAAAAAATATGTTTTGGGAAGGAATAAATAATATTAATAGCAACAAAGTTGAAACTTCAATGGCATACTCAGGTTAACTAATACTTTATTTATTTATTTATTTATTTATTTATTTATTTATTTATTTATGAGAGACAAAGAATGAATGAGCACACCAGGGCCTCCTGCCACTGCAGACAAACTCCAGACACATACAGCACTTTGTGAGGCTAGTTTTACATGGGTACTGGAGAATTGAACCCAGGCTATCAGGCTTTGCAAGCAAGTGCCTTTAACCACTGAGCAACCTCTCTAAGCCATTTCCTATTTATTTATTTACTTGAGAGAAGCAGAGAGACTGATAAGAGAGAAAGAATGGGTGCACTAGGACCTGCAGCCACTGCAAATAAACTCCAGATGCATGTGCCACCGTGTGCATCCGGGCTTATGTGGGTCCTGGGGAATTGATCCTGGGTCCTTTGGCTTTTCTAGCAAGCGCCTTAACTGCTAAGCCATCTCTTCGGCACCTCTTCCCTATTTTAGATGGCAGCTTGGCTGGGGAAGGCCAAACTGGGGCTTGCAACTATATTAATTAATTAATTATTTTGGTTTTTTGAGGTAGGGTCTCACTCTAGCCCAGGCTGACCTGGAATATATTATGTAGTCTCGGGGTGGCCTCGAACTCACGGTGTTCCTCCTACCTCTGCCTCCCCAGTGCTGGGATTAAAAGTGTGCGCCACCACGCCTGGCTTGTTTCTTTATTTGGCTTTCTGACCACTGTGACAAAAAAAATAGCTCAGAGAGCAGCTTAAAGGAGGAGGACACATTTTGGCTCATGGCTTCAGAGGACTCAGCTCATGGTCACTCAGCACCGCGCTCTTGGGCAGAACATGACGGTGGCCGGGGCATGTGGTGGACGCTGTTCTTCACTTCTGGGTGGAAAGGAAGCAGAGAGAGAGGGGCCCCAAAGACACACCCCTCAGGGTCCTACTTCCTCCAGCTCGTCACCACCTCCTGCCTTTCACTACCTCCCACTAATGCCGCCAAAGGAATCCATTGAGGAGTGATTCATTAAGCCAGAGACCTCAAGATCTAATTGTCAGAGCTGGGAGGACGGCTTAGCAGCTACAGCTGTCCACTCGCAAGGCCTAGCAGAGGCTCCTTCTTAAGCCACCCGTGTAAGCTGTATGCAAAAAGTGGTACAGCCAGGTGCGGTGGCGCACGCCTTTAATCCCTGCACTCGGAAGGCAGAGGTAGGAGCATCGCCGTGAGTTCGAGGCCAGCCTGAGACTCCATAGTGAATTCCAGGTCAGCCTGGGCTAGAGCGAGACCCTATCTCGAAAAACACATACATACGCACACACGCACTTCAGCAATCCCCTAGGCCTCCCTTATTCAACATGGAAGACTTACGGCTTCCACAGGGGAAGCACCTCAAATTTCGAGTGGCTATTTATTTATTTATGAGAGGGGGGCATATGAACATGAATGGGTGCGCTGGTGCCTCCTGTCACAGAAACGGCAGAAGTAGGTGTGTCTGCCTTTACGTGGGTACCAGAGAATTGAATCGGGGTCATTAGGGTTTGCAGACAAGTAACCGCTGATCCATCCCTCCAGCCCACGAGTGGCTCTATTGAGGAGTCTTGGGAGGTGGGGTTCCCTAAGGGAGAGCCAGGGCAACATATTAGCCACCTCGTGTCTTCCCTGGGCCTGGGTTCTCTTTCTCATGAGCGTGCAGAGCTCCATCGGGTGTCCCTTTGTCGTGGGAGGTCACAGGGTGACTTCGGGGTGGCGGATCACCTTTGCCAGTTCACTTGGGTCAGGAATTCAGGGGCGCACCCAGAGGTTCCTTAAGGGAGGGCTCTTCTTGAATAAGGCTGTAGCAGGTGCATGGTCTAACCGCCTGGTTCTTACACGATGTAAATCCTCATGCTGGGGCTGCAGAGATGGCTTGTTTGCTGAGGCGTTTGCCTGTGAAGCCTAAGGATCCAGGTTCAATTCCCCAGGACCTACATAAGCCAGATGCACAAGAGAGCGCATGCGTCTGGAGTTTGCGCTGGCTGGAGGCCCTGGCTGCCCATTCTCCCTCCCTGTCTCTCTCTCCCTCTCTCTCTCAAATAAATAAATCCGCCTGCTGGCTTTTTGCTGTCCTGGTGTACCAGGGGAGCGGCTCAGGTCCCCACGCGGGGCCCGAGGGGCGCTGGCCGGCTGCGTGGAGATTGGCTCTGGGGGCCGGAGGGCGAGCGCCTTAGCGGGGGACCAAGTGATGCTTCTCGGGTAAGCTCCTCGGGATCTCCGCAGAAAGCCCGAGGATTACAGCGCCAGCACAATGGGAGCAAAGCGGCTTTGCAGCCAGGGCAGATAACTGCGCGCGCGGGCAGGAGGGGGGATCGCTTCGCTCATGCTCCCGGTGCCCCCCACGCACGTTCGGTGCCGGGGCGCTGCGCCCCACGCCCGGCCCTCGCTCCGGGGGGACAAAGGGCCCAGCCTGGTCGCCCGGGCGGGGCGGACCATTAGGGCACCGGGAGATGGTGACTGTGCATTTGGAAAGAATGAGAAACCGAGCTCACGAACAATGGCCCTTGTTTGCACCAAGCTGCTAAATGTGATCAAGTCATTTGCATGCCCTTTCAATGACACCAGTGAGTGATGGACGGGATTTTTGTTTCGTTTACGTGAAATAAAGTCTGCCTTCCCTCTAGGGTTGAGATAATCACCAGAGCCAGGCACCAGCTTCCTTTCTTCCTCAGGAAAGTTCGTTCGCTCCCGGGTGCACCTGCCCCGAACTTCACTACAGTTCCTCCCTTAGGGCTGCGGGACGTTCTTTGTGCATAGGGGGGAGCCGCAGTGAACTTGAGGGGCCACCAAGGGGCTTCTCTTTACCTTGTATTTGCAAAGCAATCACACTGTTAAGTTCTCGTGTTGGGCTGGAGAGATGGTTTTAAGAGTTAAGGCGCTTGCCTGCGAAGCCTAAGGACCCAGGTTCCACTCCCAGAACCCAGAAAGTAAGCCAGATGCACAAGATGGTACGTGGGTCTGTAGTTCATTTGCAGGGGCTAGAGACCCTGGCACGCCCATTCTTTCTCTCTAATATAAAAATAAAATTTTAAATATTTTATTTTTACTTATTTATTTAAGAGAGGGAAGGAGGCAGAGAAAGAGAGAGAAAGGGCACACCAGGGCTTCCAGCCACTGCAAACGCACTCCAGACGCGTGCGCCACTTTGTCCATCTGGCTTACATGGGTCTGGGGAATCAAACCGAGGTCGTTTGGCTTTGTAGGCAAGCCCTTAACTGCTAAGCTCTTGGACTGGAGAGATAGCTTAGCAGTTAAGCTGTTTGTCTGTGAAGCCTAAGGGCCCATGTTCACCTCTACTGGTCCCAAGTAAGGTACCGCAAACACACAAGGTCGTACTAATTGCAAAAGGCTGCCCACACGTCTGGAGTTCCATTACAGTGGTTGGAGGCCCTGGTGTGCCAGTTCTCTCCCTATAAAATAAAATAAAATAAAATAAAATAAAATAAAATAAAATAAAATAAAATAAAATAAAATAAAATAAAATAAAATAAAATAAAATAAAATAAAATAAAATAAAATAAAATAAAATAAAATAAAATAAAATAAAATATAGAATAAAATAAAAGTTTTTTCTAGAGGTCACGTATTTGGCCAGGGGTATAGTTCCGTGGTAGAGCGCTTGCCTCATAAGTGTGAAGTTGGTACTAACCGTAGCCCTGCATAGATAATAAAATAAAAGAGAAAAAATAATACTTCCTAAAGTTCATCTTTCTAATCCACATAAAGCTGAGCAAATGATAATAGTAGGCACTAAGGAGCAATTTGGCAGAGTTATATTTGTTATTAATTTATTTACTTTATTTATTATGACCACATAACAAACTACTTCAAACCTTGGTGGTTTAGGGCGGCTAAATATTCGTTGTGGGGGCTTGAGTCAGATTTCCTCCATAAACGCATGTGTGTTTTGTTCTTAAGGGACTCAAGGTACTAGTCATTTTCAGTATTTTTAAAAATTTTTTGCTTATTTTTATTTATTTATTTCAGAGAGACAGACACAGAGAGAAAGAGGCAGAGAGAGAGAGAGAGAGAGAGAGAGAGAGAGAGAGAGAGAACAGGCGCACCAGGGCTCCAGCCACTGCAAACGAACTCTCACTGTGGATTCTAGACAAGTGCTCTACCTCTGAGCCACGCCCCCAGACCCTCACTGTGGATCCTAGACAAGTGCTCTACCACTGAGCCATGCCCCCAGCCCCTCACTGTGGATTCTAGACAAGTGCTCTACCTCTGAGCCACGCCCCCAGCCCTCACTGTGGATTCTAGACAAGTGCTCCACCTCTGAGCCACGCCCCCAGCCCCTCACTGTGGACTCTAGACAAGTGCTCTACCTCTGAGCCACGCCCCCAGCCCCTCACTGTGGATTCTAGACAAGTGCTCTACCTCTGAGCCACGCCCCCAGCCCCTCACTGTGGGTTCTAGACAAGTGCTCTACCTCTGAGCCACGCCCCCAGCCCCTCACTGTGGATTCTAGACAAGTGCTCTACCTCTGAGCCACGCCCCCAGCCCCTCACTGTGGATTCTAGACAAGTGCTCTACCTCTGAGCCATGCCCCCTGCCCCTCACTGTGGACTCTAGACAAGTGCTCTACCTCTGAGCCACGGCCCCAGCCCCTCACTGTGGATTCTAGACAAGTGCTCTACCTCTGAGCCACGCCCCCAGCCCCTCACTGTGGATTCTAGACAAGTGCTCTACCTCTGAGCCACGCCCCCAGCCCCTCACTGTGGATTCTAGACAAGTGCTCTACCTCTGAGCCACGCCCCCAGCCCCTCACTGTGGATTCTAGACAAGTGCTCTACCTCTGAGCCACAACCCCAGCCCCTCACTGTGGATCCTGGACAAGTGCTGTACCACTGAGCCACGCCCCCAGCCCCTCACTGTGGATTCTAGACAAGTGCTGTACCTCTGAGCCACGCCCCCAGCCCCTCACTGTGGATCCTGGACAAGTGCTGTACCACTGAGCCACGCCCCCAGCCCCTCACTGTGGATCCTGGACAAGTGCTGTACCACTGAGCCACGCCCCCAGCCCCTCACTGTGGATTCTAGACAAGTGCTCTACCTCTGAGCCACGCCCCCAGCCCCTCACTGTGGATCTTAGACAAGTGCTCTACCTCTGAGCCACGCCCCCAGCCCCTCACTGTGGATTCTAGACAAGTGCTCTACCTCTGAGCCACGCCCCCAGCCCCTCACTGTGGATTCTAGACAAGGGCTCTACCTCTGAGCCACGCCCCCAGCCCCTCACTGTGGATTCTAGACAAGTGCTCTACCTCTGAGCCACGCCCCCAGCCCCTCACTGTGGATTCTAGACAAGTGCTCTACCTCTGAGCCACGCCCCCAGCCCCTCACTGTGGATCTAGACAAGTGCTCTACCTCTGAGCCACGCCCCCAGCCCCTCACTGTGGATCTAGACAAGTGCTCTACCTCTGAGCCACACCCCCAGCCCCTCACTGTGGATTCTAGACAAGTGCTCTACCTCTGAGCCACGCCCCCAGCCCCTCACTGTGGATCTAGACAAGTGCTCTACCTCTGAGCCACACCCCCAGCCCCTCACTGTGGATTCTAGACAAGTGCTCTACCTCTGAGCCACACCCCAGCCCCTCACTGTGGATTCTAGACAAGTGCTCTACCTCTGAGCCACACCCCCAGCCCCTCACTGTGGATCCTAGACAAGTGCTCTACCGCTGAGCCACGTCCCAGCCTTCCTCTTATTTTTTATTTTGAGACAGTTTCCCACTAAGTCTGTAGCCCAGGCAGTCGTGAGCTTTCAGGCCTCTTGCCTCAACCTCCTGAGCTGCTTGGAACTACAGACCTGTGCCACCAGGCCTCACATTCATCTGGTTTTTAATACGACATTGTTCATCCTAGATACATGTATGTAGACACTCATATCTGCAAGGCTGACAGATAAGACAAAGATGTAATTATCTTAAAAATTCAAGTTTTGTTTTGAGACATGGTCTCTGTATGAACCCTCAAACTCACAATCCTCCTGCCTCGGCCTCCTGAGTGCTAGAATCTTGAAGCATTATACCTGGTGCCAAGAAAATAATTAAATGCTGATAGGGCTGGAGAGATGTCTTAATGGTTAAGGCACTTGCCTGCAAAGCCAAAGGACCTCGGATCGATTCCCCAGGACCCATGTAGGCCAGATGCACTCAGTGGCGCATTCATCTGGATTTCATTTGCTGTGGCTGAAAGCCTCGGCGCGTCCATTCTCTCTCCCTCTCTCTCTCCCTCTTTCCTTCTCTCAAAATAAATCAATAAAAATAAAATATTAAAAATAGAAAATAAATCTCGAGTCTATTTCCTCTAGGATGTTTTGGTATATTACACACCACCAATTTGCACAATTTGTTGTCCACACAGCAACAAGGACTTTCCTGAATTTTTGTGCCATCAGAAATCTATTACTTTTTTAAAATATATATATTTTATTTATTTATTTATTTAAGAGAGAGAAAGAGGCACAGAGAGAGAGAGAACGCACCAGGGCCTCCAGCCACTACAAACAAACTCCAGATGCATGCGCCCCCTTGTGCATCTGGTTTACATGAGTCCTAGAGAATTGAACCGGGATCCTTTGGCTTTGCAGGCAGACGCCTTAACCGCTAAGCCATCTCTCCAGCCCAGAAATGTATTTCTTAAGAGGAGGCACGATGGAGGAGTTTCCTGCTATTTTGTGAACAGGTGGGTGGATCAAAGAGTTCACCACGGGCCTTCCTCAAGTGACTTGCAACGTCTCCCACAGAAACATAACATCTTCCTTCATCAGCTGCAGAGTCTGGAGCGAAATTCACACCTTTTTTTTCCCCGTCCCATCACTTAAAATCAAATTCTCACCCTTAATCCTTCCTTTCAGAGCTGCACCAAAAACGACGCTGTCTTCTCACGCGTACGAATTACCCAATGCGTAGGAGAATGAACCCCTGCTACAGGGTGTCACAGCCTTTTAAGCCACGTACATTTAAAACTTCTAAGCCCCGACTAAAACACAGGTGTCTTTTAATTTTAAAAAAAATTTAGTTTGGAAGGCTGGGCAGTGCCTGCTGCCCCGCACAGATGTACTGAGGAGGGCTATGAAGCAAACCATTTATAGATTCTGCACTGCCCGGATCTGCTTCTGCCGCAGGTGGGTGATGGATTCGGATGGGGCACCTGTCCTCTGAGCACACCAGGCGATACGTCTCTGGACCCTGGTCCAACACTCTACATCTTTGTGAAAAATAGGCTTTTTTTTTTTTTTTTTTTGCTCTAGCCCAAGCTGACATGGAATTCGCTATGTACACTTGGGGTGGCCTCCTCAAATTCACAATAATTCTCCTGCCTCTGTCTCCTGAGGGATGGGATTAAAGGCATGTGCCACTATGCCCCGAAGAAGTGGGCATTTTCTCTCCTTTTTTCTTTTTTTAATTAAAAAATATTTTAATTTAATTTATTCATTTGAGCCACTGCAAATGCTCCAGACCTTGTCATCTGGCTTACGTGGGTCTTGGGGAATCAAACCTGGGTCCTTTCGCTTTGCAGGCAAGTGCCTTAACCACTAAGCCATCTCTCCACCCCATAAGTGGGCATATTCATTGGAAACTTCCTGCGAGGCATGGTACCCTTCTACTACACAGCACACAATGTCCAAGAATGTCTCTGCTAGAGAGACAAATGAAACATAAAATGTGAGTCTTGGGCTGGAGAGATGGCTTAGCGGTTAAGCGCTTGCCTGTGAAGCCTAAGGACCCCGGTTCGAGGCTCGGTTCCCAGGTCCCACGTTAGCCAGATGCACAAGGGGGCGCACGCATCTGGACTTCGTTTGCAGAGGCTGGAAGCCCTGGCGCGCCCATTCTCTCTCTCTCCCTCTATCTGTCTTTCTCTCTGTGTCTGTCGCTCTCAAATAAAATAAATAAAAAAATTATTAAAAAATGTGAGTCTTATACTTTATTTATTTTATATTTTGTTTCATTAATGTTTTCCTTTTTATCTTTTTGTTTCATTAATTTTATTTTACTTTATACTTTGTTTTATAATTTTATTCGAGTTTTTAATTTTAAACACAGCTTTTTCCTCCTAAGGTGATAAGTTCTTAAGAAAACAAGCATGAGTCTCTCCAATCATGTGTGGATCATTACAAATGTTCAGACTTGTGTGTGAGTCAGAGTCAAACTCGGTTGCAGAGGCCAGTAAACTAGAAAAGGGCTACAAGGGAGGGTGGGGAGGGGAGGACTTAAGGGGATGGTATTTCACATATGTAAGTAGATGGGCAGATTACTGAGGGTGGAATGACCTAAGCCAGGTCAGGGGAAGAGATTGAGTAAAAGGAGTGTGGGGAAGGTGTAATCAAGATTCAGGCCGGGCGTGGTGGCACACGCCTTTAATCTCAGCACTCGGGAGGCAGAGGTAGGAGGATCACCATGAGTTCAAGGCCACCCTGAGACTACAGAGTTAATTCCAGATCAGCCTGGACCAGAGTGAGACCCTACCTCAAAAAAAAACAAAAAAAAAAAAAAAAAGATTCAGGATATTGTGAATAAACCATGTGATAACCTACTCTTTTGGATAATGGCACACCCAGAAGCCATAGATTGTTACGAGAAATTTTTCAGTGTCAGGGATGGGTTGCTTTCCAGTGAGTTATTGACCAGGGAGGTCCCCGATGCCCCCAAAATATTACAGACTATTGCCAAGGCTCTTGGTTTCCCACCAGGAATAGATGACAAGACCCTTTTGCTGAAGCCTCCACATGCCTGGGCTACAAGACCACTGGGAAAGTAAATGGGGGCTGAGTTGAAAACCTCCTCCCTGTTGACCAGCTGACGGAGAGCTGGAAAGAGGAGCCAGAAGCCATCAGTGGGGTAAACATGGACACCGCAAGCCTCAAGTTTGGCCAGCCAAGCCAAATGAGCCAATGGGTATAATACTGTCCTGTCTGTTGTGGGGAAAACCAACTGCTCTCTAATCAGACTGGAGACCCGCCCCATTGGAGGGAACACATGCCTGCTACTGAAAACCTAATCAAAAGCCTAACATGGGCGAGATCATGAGCATTAGGAGTGTAATGCCTGCTCTTGTCTGGCTAAATGCATGTATTATGCTCACCAAACTGCCCTGCAAGCACTTTACTTAGTGTTCATACTCATATATTAATGCTTGGGGCTGGAGAGATGGCTTAGCGGTTAAGGTGTTTGCTTGTGAAACCAAAGGACCCCTGTTTGATTCCCCAGGATCCACGTTAGCCAGATGCACAAGGGGCGCACGCGTCCGGAGTCCATTTGCAGCAGCTGTCAGCCCTGGCACACCCATTCTCTCTCTCTCTCCCTCTCTCTGCCTCTTTCTCTCAAATAAATAAATAAATAAAAATAAAGTTTGAAAAACATATATTAATGCTACTCTCACTTTTGGTTATAGAAGCTTCTCTTTTCAGATGGAGGTGACCCAAAAGGCACCTAGTGCTGAGAAGACGTGATGGAGGAATGTTCGGCACTGAAACATCTCTATCACACCTTCCAAGGCTCAGGGTGGTAGAAAAAATGTAAGGGCTGAAGGAAGGGTAGGACTGTTTACAATGCAACCGACCAGACAGAAATTGGCCTCGATGTCCGCCACCTCGCAGTGCCTAGTACTACCTTCCCAAGACCCTCATAACAGGAGGAAAAGATGATGACATCAAAATAAAAGAGAGACTAATGGAGAGAGGGAGGGGATGTGACGGAGCATATATTTGTGAAGGGGAAAGTGGGGAGGGGCGGGAATTATGGTTTATTGTTTGCAAGTATGGAAGCTGTCAATAAAAAGGGGGGAAAAGAAAATTTAAAAAAAGCATGAGTCTCTCCAATCGTTAATTTTTGCAGACAGAATTTCAGGTTGAAGAGCAGAGCCAGGGACGTAAGTCTAAAGTAACGCTAGGGGGAGCTGTAGATCAAGAAATCCAGGACCCTTCGCGTTCGCACAGCGCTTCTTGAGAACTCTGGCTCAAGGCATGACTTGGGCCTTCTCCATTAAAAAAAAAAAAAAACAACATATATATATATATATATATATATATAATTTTGTTTTTTCAAGGTAGGGTCTTGCTCTGTCCCAGGCTGACCTAGAATTCACTCTGTAATCTCGGGGCGGCCTTAAACTCAAAGCAATCCTTCTACCTCTGTCTCCTGAGTGCTGGGATTCAAGGTATCTGCCACCATTCCTTGCTCCTTAATTTTTTTAAATTTATTTATTAAAGACAGACAGAAGGGGGCTGGAGAGATGGCTTAGTGGTTAAGCGCTCGCCTGTGAAGCCTAAGGACCCCGGTTCGAGGCTCGGTTCCCCAGGTCCCACGTTAGCCAGATGCACAAGGGGGCGCATGCGTCTGGAGTTCGTTTGCAGAGGCTGGAAGCCCTGGCGCGCCCATTCTCTCTCTCTCCCTCTATCTGTCTTTCTCTCTGTCTCTGTCACTCTCAAATAAATAAATAAAATATTTAAAAAAAAAAAAAAGACAGACAGAAGGATCAGGGCATGGTGGCGCACACCTTGAATCCCAGCACTTGTGAGGCAGAGGTAGGCGGATCACCATGAGTTCAAGGCTACCTGAGACTACATAGTGAATTCCAGGTCAGCCTGAGTTAGAGTGAGACCCTACCTCAAAAAAAAAAAAAAAAAAGAGCGATAGGGAGAGAAAGAGGGAGAGATAGAAATTGGGGGCACCAGGGCCTCCAGCCATTGCACACGGACTCCAGATACATGTGCCACCTTGTGCATCTGGCTTATGTGGGACCTGGAGAATTGAACCTGGATCCTAAAACTTTGCAGGCATCTCTCTATCCTTCTCCATTTTTAAAATTTATTTTACTTTTATTACATATATATATATGTGTGTGTGTGTGTGTGTGTGTGTGTGTGTGTTTGTATATATATACACATATATGTATATATATTTGTTTGAGAGAGAGAGAGAGAGAGAGGAAAAAAGGCAGAGAGAGAGAATGGGCATACCAGGGCCTTCAGCCACCGCAAACGAACTTCAGATGCATGCGCTCCCTTATGCATCTGGCTTACATGGGTCCTGGGGAATCAAACCTGGGTCCTTTGGCTTTGCAGGCAAATGCCTTAACTGCTAAGCCATCCCTCCAGCCTTGATTTGTGACTTCTCTTGTTCAAGATATGATCACTTAGGCTAGGTGTAGTGGCACATAGTGGTAAACCCAACCCTTGGTAGGCTGAGGCAGCAGGATCACGAGTTCAAGGCCAGCCTGGGCTCCAGAGCAAGCCCATGTCTCAAACAAAATAAAACAACAAATTACGGCCCCCCACAGCACACACACATACCAAAGCGATCATTTGAGTCTGCACGCTTGCCATGTTAGTTATGGGTTCAAAACCAATAAGGTTTTGAACTGTAACCCTTCCCTAACTATAAGCTAAATAAAAAAACTTTGATCTTTGCCAAGTTATCCGCCCCAGGCATTTCATTGCAGTCATGCAGAGCTGATTGGTATAACCCCTGATACAACCACGGCAAACGTGCCTCGCTGTTAGCCACTGCCCTGACTTGTGTGCCAGTAAGGCAGCCACACTTTCAACAAGGAGGGGTCTTTCTTCAGACGCCCGGTCATTGATGGCCAATGCTCATTTACCCCTATTACGTCAGAGACTCACCAAGCAAAGCCCCAGCAAAGCCCCAGTCAAATGTCCTCACCCCTCCCTTGAGGTGCAGCCACGACTTTACCTCCTCATGATAATCAGGACTGATGGCCCCTGCCTGCAGAGCCCTCGCCATCTTGTTCATTACGCGGCAGAAGAACATTTCATCGCATATGTCTGTCCACCGGCTGACGGACACGTGAGCTGTTTTCACCTTTTGGCTATTGTGAACAGAACTGCAGTCAACACTGGCCTACAGGTATCTGTCTGAAGGCCCTGATTTCAGCTCTTTTTTTTTTTTTTTTTAAGTGTTTAAAAGAATAAAGTTGCCAGGCGTGGCGGCATATGCCTTTAATCCCAGCACTTGGGAGGCAGAAGTAGGAGGATTGCCGTGAGTTCGAGGCCACCCTGAGACTACATAATGAACTCCAGGTCAGCCTGGGCTACAATGAGACCCTACCTTGAAAAACCAAAAAAAAAAAAAAAAAAAAAAAAGAGAGAGAGAGAGAATCAAGTTTATTTTAAAGAGGTAAGGAAAGCAGAGCGAACAGACTCCACTGGCTGGAGGGGAGTTCAGAGCTGGAAAATTGCCATCCTAGTAGGAACTGGACTTTTATGGCATAGGGTAGGCCCACCCATCCAGAAGAGTCCATGATTGATCAGCTTAAATAAAAGTAAAGGAGCAGGTTGGTCCAAAATGCATCCAATACTGCACAGAGAGCCTGCCAGGCCATCCTGCTGGAGGGAAGATTTCACCCAACACGCAGACTTTTGTTTTGTTTTTTCGAGGTAAGGTCTCACTCTAGCCCAGGCTGACCTGGATCTCACTCTACAGTTCCAGGCTGGCCTCGAACTCACTGCAATCCTCCTACCTCTGCCCCCATGAGTGCTGGGATTAAAGGCATGTGCCACCATGACCGGCCTTCATTCAATTTCCTATTGCCTCCCTTCCCTTCCTCTTCTGTGCCCTGCCCACAACTTACCCTCCTTTCTGCTTTCCATGTCCCCTCTCACCACCTCTGTTCCCCTGTCATGGTCTGACTCAGTCTCTTGTCCCCTTATTTACATAGAGACAAACATCAAAAATTAGGATTTACATATAAGAACAAACATGGGATTTTTATCTTTCTAGGGCTTGGGTTACCCCATTTTGCATGACTTTCTTTCCTTTTTTTTTCTTTTATTTTAATTTTTCTTTGTTTATTTATTTGAGAGTGACAGACAGAGAAGGAGGCAGAGAGAGAGAGAGAGAAAGGAAGAGAGAGGGGATTGGCGCCCCAGGGCCTCCAGCCACTGCCAAGGAACTCCAGACACGTGCGCCCCCTTGTGCATCTGGCTAAGGTGGGTCCTGGGGAATCGAGCCTTGAACCGGGGCCCTTGGGCTTCACAGGCAAGCGCTTAACCGCTAAGCCATCCCTCCAGCCCTGTATGATTTTCTTTTCTAATCCTATCCATTTTCTTGCAAATCTCATAACTTCTTTTATCCTCTGCAGCTGAGAAAAGCTGCACTGTGTATACACCCCACGTCTTCAGTCTCCAATCATTAATGGACAGACACTTCGGTTGAGCCTGTGTCCTAACTGTTGTGAACAGAGCAGCAATGAACATGGATATACACGTGCCTGCGCAGTAGGAGACAGTCCTCTGGGTACACGCCCAGGGGCGGTAGAGCTAAGTCATTTGGTAGTTTGATCCTTAGCTTTTTTTTTTTTTTTTTTTTTTTTTTTGGCTTTTTGAGATAGGGTCTCACTGTAGCCCAGGCTGACCTGGAATTCACTATGGAGTCTCAGGGTGGCCTCGAACTCACAGCAATCCTCCTACCTCTGCCTCCCAAGTTCTGGGATTAAAGGCGTGTGCCACCACGCCTGGCTTGATCCTTAGCTTTTTGAGAAACCTCCACTCTGATATCCACAGTGCCGGCACCAATCTGTGTTCCTATCAACAGTGCCTGCTCCTCACGCCTTCCTCGGCATTTGACATTAGTTCTCTGGAAGAGAGCCATTCTGACTGAGGGGAGATGAAGCCTCAAAGGGGTTTTAATTTGCACTTCTCTGATGGCTAAGGATGTTGAACTTTTTAAAAATATCTGTTGCTCACTTATGTTTCTTCTTTTGAGGACTCATCTCATGAGCCCATTTGTTGATTGGCAGTTGTACTTTCTGATGTTTAGTTTTTGCAAGAAAGAGGGAGAGAGAATGGGCACACCGGGGCATCCAGCTACTGCAAACGGACTCCAGACACATGCGCCACCTTGTGCAGTTGGCTTACTTGGGTCCTGGGGAATCAAACCTGGGTCCTTTGGCTTTGTAGGCATGCGCCTTAACCATTAAACCATCTCCCCAGCCCTGCAGTTCTTTATATATACTGGATATCATCCTGCTGTCAGAAGAATAGCTGGCAAAGATCTTCCCCCGTTCTGTAGGTGTGGTCGTTTGAATGGATGTCCCCCAGTATGTTCAGGAGTGCTATTAAAGCCTCTTAGAACTCCAGCCACCTGCCTGGAGGAGATATACCAGGTGGGTTCTGGGGTCCAGCCCTGAGGTGTTTGTTACTGGGCGGGGGTCTGAATTCCAGCCTAAGGAACACAGAGTGCTTGAGCTCTGCCTGGGGTTCCTGGAGCGAGCTTGCTTACGGTGGTGGTGGTGGTGTTTTCTCTCTGCGTGGACCTGGGAAAGTGGGCCAGCTTCTTCCGCCATTATGGGACTTCCCCTGCATGTGTAAGCTTCAAATAAATCCCACTCCTGTAGACTGCGTCTGGTGTGGAGGTTCATCCCAGCAACACGGAGCTGACGGCTACAGCAGGATTCCCGTTTGCTCTGCTACTACTTGCCTTTTCCGTGAAGAACCTTTACTTCACGTAGTGACACGTATTGATCCTTGGGACTCTTTCCCGTGATACTGGAGTCCTCTTACAAAGGTCTTTCCTATACCTATAAGTTCCAGTGTATTGGCAATATTTTTACATTTCTGGCTTTACATAGAGATATTTGATCCATCTTGAGTTGATCTTTTTTTAATTTTTTACAGTTTAGAGAAAGAATTGGCATGCCAAGGCCTCAGCCACTGAAATCCAACTCCAGATGCTTATGCCACCTAGTGGGCATGTGCAACCTTGCGCTTGCCTCACCTTCGTGCATCTGGTTTACATGGGATCTAGAGGGTCTAACCTGAGTGGTTAGGCTTCACAGACAGGCACCTTAGATGCTAGGCCATCTCTCCAGCTCTTCAGTTGATCTTTATGCAGGGTGAGAGATGTGATTCTAATTTCATTCTTCTGCAAATGGGTATCTAGTTTTGCCAGCACCATTTGTTGAATACACTGTCTTTTATCCAGTGTATGTTTTAGATGCCTTTGTCAAAAGATTAGGTGACTATAGCTGTGCGGACGTATTTCTGGGCACTCTATTCTGTTCCATTGGTCTATGTTTCTGTTTTGTGACAGTATCATGCCGCCATTGTCACTATGGCTCTATGGTGTTATTTTAGATCAGGAATTGTGGTGCCTCCAGGAGTGTTCCTTCTACTTAAGTTTGCTTGGCTATGTGTGGTTCTTGTGTTTCCATTTGTATTATTGGTTTTTTTCTTAGCTTTTTATTGACAGCTTCCATAATTATAGACACTAAACCATAATTGCCTCCCCTCTCCCACTTTCCCCTTCACAAATCCACTCTCCATCATATCCCCTCCAATTAGTTTTACTAGTTTTATTTTGATGTCATCATCTTTTCCTCCTAGGATGAGGGTCTTGTGTAGCTAGTGCCAGGCATTTGTGGGGTCACGGATATCCGGGACATTTTGTGTCTGGAAGAATGCATTGTAAGCAGTCCTGCCCTTCCTTTACCTCTTACATCTTACATTTCTGCCACCGCTTCCACAATGGACCCTGAGCCTTGGAGGGTGTGATAGAGATGTTTCAGTGTTGAACACTCCTCTGTCACTTCCTCTCAGCACCATGGTGCCTTTGAGTCATCCAAGAGGTCACCGCCATCTGAAAAGAGAAGAATGTTAAGAGAAGTGCTTACTGGGTGGTTTAGTGAGCAAAATATATGCATTTAGCCAGACACCAGCAGGCATCACACCCCTGGGGCTCATGACCTCCCCTGTCATGGCTTTTCAGTACCAGCCATGTACTCCCCCCCACGGAGCAGGCCTCCAGTCCAATTAGAGAGTGACTGGTTTCCCCCATAACAGACATGTCACTATGGCTCATTTGGCCTGACTGACCAAATTTAAGGCTTGCAGTGTCCACTGTTGTTTTTTTTCCACTGATGACTTCTCTCCCATAGAGCTGCATGCAGCGTAGCTTTTTCCAGCTTTCTGTCAGCGGGTCTACAAGGAGGAGGTTTGCAGCTCAGCTTCAGCAAGATTTCTCAGTGAGCTTGCAGCCCAAGCATGTGAAGTCTTCAGCAATACCCTTTTCTCTCTCTCCCTCTATCTCTCTCATTTGATTTTTCGAGGTAGGGTCTCACTCTAGCCTAGGCTGACCTGGAATTCACTATGTAGTCTCAGGCTGACCTCGAACTCACAGCCATCCTCCTACCTCTGCCTCCCAAGAGCTAGGATGAAAGGTGTGTGCCACCACACCCGGTTTGCTTTCTCTCTCTTTATTTATTATTGTTTATTTTTATTTTTATTGTATTTTGACTTATTTTTATTTATGTCCTTATTCCCCTCTTTCCCCCTCTCTCCCTCTCTTTCCCTTTCTCTGTTTTTTAAAATTTTTTTAATTATTTATTTATTTATTTGAGAGCGACAGGCACAGAGAGAAAGACAGATAGAGGGAGAGAGAGAATGGGCGCGCCAGGGCTTCCAGCCTCTGCAAACAAACTCCAGACGCATGAGCCCCCTTCTGCATCTGGCTAACGTGGGACCTGCGGAACCGAGCCTCGAACCGGGGTCCTTAGGCTTCACAGGCAAGCACTTAACCACTAAGCCATCTCTCCAGCCCTTAAAATATTTTTATTTATATATTTTATTTATTTCAGAGAAAGAGAGGAGAGGGAGAGAGAATGGGCGTGCCAGGGCCTCCAGCCACTGCAAACGAACTCCAGATGCATGGCGGCCCTCGCGTATCTGGCTTACGTGGGTCCAGGAGAATCAAACCAGCATCCTTTGGCTTTGCGCCTTAACTGCTAGGCCATCTCTCCTGCCCTATCTGTTTTGTTTTGCTACAGGTCTCAGGCTGAGAGGACCCCAGAGCAGACACTGCCTGGGCTGAGTTGTCTGACCTTTGACCTTTGCAGGGTACACTCCCCTCTCCCAACAACATCTGCTCCTCCTATCTTGAGCATGTCCAGAATGGGCTGCTCACAGCGGCCAACCCAGCATGGCATCCTCCCTGTCCGAGGACGGTTGGGGTTGCTTGGTGCACGCCCTGCCGGCCTTGGCCTCCGCGTGCTGAATTTTGACTGTGTGGACAACGGGTGCTCCTGTCCTCATTCAACAAGCCTCCCAGCAGCCCAGTGGGTGCTCAGAGCCAAGAAAGGGGGGAGGCCGGGCACCCTGCCAGGCAGCTCCTCCCCGGGCCTCGGGTCCAAGCCAGAGTCTCTTCTCTGAGGCTGGAGCGTGGGGTTCTTGGTGTCTGCTCCCTCCCCATGGGACTGTGGTCTTGGGTGTGTGTGGCCTCACCCAGCCGTTCACAGGGGCGCCCTCGTGCCTCATGCCTATGCAGGAGGCTCACTTACCACTGCGCCCTCTCTCCAGCCCTGGACCATGTGTTTTAAAGATCTGGTCTGGTTTCTGTGGACTCGCCCTCTCCTCTGCTCCCCTTATGACAGAGTCGCAAGGTCTCATTGGATCAGAAGGCCGGGCCACAGGCTCAGGCCCGCCAGGGCCCCTGAGGAGGACGGTACAGCTGAAGCCTGGGTAAGGGCTCCTGGCTGAGGGGCACCCTTGCAGGCTCAGGCCTCCCTCCCTCTCCCAGCTTCCACCTCACAGACAACCCACCCTTCCCCTCCTGTCCATAGCACCCTCTTCATGTGCACAGGGACGAATCAGACCAATGTGCAAAGTTAATAGGCTGACAGGTGCCAGAGGGTGACCAGACACCTGTCCAGGGCACAACTTGGCCTTGACCTGGGGCTATGGCAAACCAGAATCTTTTACTTTTTTCCCCCCTTCCTTCCTTTTTTCTTTCTTTCCTTTCCTTTTTTTGTTTGTTTGTTTTTCAAGGTAGGGTCTCACTCTGCCCAAGCTGACTTGAAATTCACTAGGTAGTCTCAGGGTGGCCTCGAACTCACAGCGGTCCTCCTACCTCTGCCTCCCGAGTGCTGGGATTATAGGCGTGTGCCACCATGCCTGGCTTTTTTTTTTTTTTTTTTTTTTTTTTGAGACATGGTCTTGCTATGTAGCCCGGGTTGGCCTAAAACTCACTTTATAGATAAGGCTGATCTCAAACTCACAGCAATCCTCCTGCCTCTCCACCTCCTAAATACTGGGATTGCAGATTTGTGCCGCCATGCCCAGTTCAGAAAATAGAATCTTTGCCAGGTGTGGTGGTGCATGTCTTTAATCCCAGCACTTGGGAGGCAGAGGTAGTGAGTTTGAGGCCACCCTGAGACTACCTAATGAATTCCAGGTCAGCCTGGGCTAGAATGAGACTCTACCTCAAAAAACCAAAAGAAAAAGAAAAAAGAATCTTTTTTTGGCCAGGCATGGTGACATACCCCTTTAGTCCTAGCACTTGGGAGGCAGAGGTAGGAGGATCATGGTGAGATAGAGGCTGGCCTGAGACTACATAGTAAATTCCAGGTCAGCCTGGGCTAGAACAAGACCCTACCTTGAAAAACCAAAAGACAAAAAAAAGAGGGGCACACACCTTTAATCCCAGTATTTAGGAGGCAAAGGTAAGAGGATCGCTGTGAGTTCAAGGCCAGCCTGAGACTACAGAGTGAATTCCAGGTCAGCGTGGGCTAGAGTGAAACCCTACCTCAAAAGAGAGAGAGAGAGAAAGAAGAAGAAAGAGAAAGAGAGAGAGAGAGAGAAAGGCAATAGAATCTTTTTTGATCGCCTGAGGCAGGGTCTCACTCTAGCTCAGGCTGACCTGGTCACTTTGTAGCCCCCAGGCTGACCTTGAACTCACAGCAGTCCTCCTAACTCAGCCTCCCAAGTGCATGTTCCACCACGGCAGCTTAGAAAATGACTGTTGGGCTGGAGAGATGGCTTAGTGGTTAAGTGCTTGCCTGTGAAGCCTAAGGACCCCGGTTCGAGGCTCGGTTCCCCAGGTCCCACGTTAGCCAGATACACCAGGGGGCACACGCGTCTGGAGTTTGTTTGCAGAGGCTGGAAGCCCTGGCGTGCCCATTCTCCCTCTCCCTCTATCTGTCTTTCTCTCTGTGTCTGTCACTCTCAAATAAATAAATAAATAAAATTTTAAAAAAATTCTTTAAAAAAAGAAAATGACTGTTAACAGAGAGACTTACACAAGTAATGGAATCGTGGGGGATTTTGTTGTTTGCTTGTTCATCTTGAGACAAGGTCACCCAACGTAGCCCTAGCTGGCCTCAAACACTCAGTCCCTGCCTCAGCCTCCCCAGGGCTGGATTACAGACAAGGGCCACCGCACCCACTACGTTATTTTATTTTATTTTTTCAGCTCAGACTGGTTGGGATGCAGGGACGTTGAGTCACAGGTATTTCTCTAGCGCCTCATTACAGCCCAGCTGATCCTGCTTATTCCTTTTAAAGCAAATCAACAAAAGGACGCCTCGTTTGCCCTTAAATGAAAGCAGCTATGTGGAAGGATGGCCTCATGGCAGGTGCTGGCACCCTTGTCGTGATACACTCAGGGCCCTGGGGCACTGTGAGAGGTGAGTTTGAGCCTGGGGCCACCCTGAGCCTCAGAGCAGACCAGCCACTGCCTGTTGGGCGCAGGCCCAGCTCCCCTATCAGGCAAAGCTGGTCATCTTCAATCTGAGCCTGGAGGGCACTGGGTGGACAGGTGCTGCAGGGAGCGAGGGTGGGGGAGGCAGGCAGGTGAAGGGTCAAAGCGGCTGTAGGTAAAGTCATGGGCCAGCCACGTAACTCCTGTGTGACACTAGGGAGAGTGACTCGCCCATTTTTTAAAAAATGGGGTGAGAGAGAGAGAGAGAATGTGCGCACCAGGGCTTCCAGCCACTGCAAACGAGCTCCAGACACACGTGCCACCTTGTGTATCTGGCTTACATGGGTCCTGGGGGAATCAAACCAAGGAAGGTCCTTTGGCTTTGCAGAAAACTACTTTAACCAGCAAGCCATCTCTCCAGTCCAGCTCATCCATTTTTGAACTTCTGTTGTTGCCTTTAACATAAAAAAAGGATTAGAACTAGGCATGTCATTCCATGGTTGAGCTCTTGCCCAGGATACACGAGGCCCTGGATTCTGGTCCTATGCTAAAAAGCAAACAAATAAAATTAAAAAAAAAAAAAAAGAAGAAGAAGATGAAGAAGCAAGGGGAGAAGAGGACATTCTGAGCATTCTTAAAGGCCACTGAAAAAGCATCTCCAAGTCCTTAAAATGAACTAAGCCGAGAGTACCGTAGCGCAGGCCTGTGACCCAGCTGCGTGGGAGGCCGCGGCAGGAGGATCACACATTCAAGCAGTACCTGGGCACCGTGATGAGACTCTGTCTGGCGATGCAAAGATTCAAAAGGGGCTATGCATTTGTTTCCTAGGAAGAGGATTCTCCTAGCACATGCAAGGCCCCGAGATCAAATCCCAAAGAATGCATCTGCAACAAGTGTGTAGCAGGGACCAGAGACCACGTGGCTTTTGGAGGAAGGGCCTTCGCAGTCACCCACCTGGGGGGCTTCATGACACAAGCAGCGGAAGGGGGGCCAGCCAGCGGGGCCTGGAGGCCAACTCTGGGTGTGGAGAAGACAATGCCCCAGCCAGGTGGCTGGCACACTCTGGCAGTTCTCTATCCTTGCTCTCTGGACTGCTTCCTGTTCCGCCGGGGGCCACGGAGAAGCAGCTGTCCATCTGGAAGACGCCTTGCTCATCAGACAAGGGTGATTTGGTGTCTCAGGCAGGTCTGTGTCCAGGAGGAAGGACATCAGCCACTCGGGCCCGTGGGCCCATTCTGGGAGTTGCTTCTTTCCTCACTGCCTGTGGCCAAATTGACCTTGCACACTAAACATGTGTGGTATGCTTAGTTTGGAAGCCATTGCCTTTCACCCGCCCCAAATCCAACAGAGTGAGTCACGGAGGCCGCAGTGCTTGTAGGGAGAGGCATCCCCCGACTCCGTGCAGCCCGGGCGTTGTGGGATCAGCGCTCTCAGGCCCCCAGCGGAAGGCAGCACAGACCTATGCAGAGGGCTTGCCACGTGTTCCTGGGGAGCTGGGTCACGTGGTGACAGGTGTACAGTCTTGCACGTGAAGGTGGAGGACACTGGTGCATCCCATGTTAAGAGCCTGACGGGGGGGCGGAGAGATGGCTTAGCGGTTAAGGTGCTTGCCTGCAAAGCCAGAGGACCCAGGTTCAATTCCCCAGTACTCACATAAACCAGATGCACAAGGTGGTGTGTGCGTCTGGAATTCATTTGCAGCGGCTGAAGGATCTAGCATGTCCATTCTCCCTCTCTCCAATAAATAAACATTAAAAAAAAAAAAAAAGCCTGAAAGGGACCAGGACATGCACTAGCTTGGTGCAGAATTACAAGACCTATGCTCACCCACTGTTCCTGCTCTTGGCAATGGAGATGGGCAAACAGTCCCTGAGGCTCAGAGGATGGAGCCCAGAGGGCAGGAGGACAGGGGTGAGTAGATAAGGAAGGACAAGACATGGTGGGCTCCAGTGAGCCCAGATTGCCGCTCAGAGGGGACAGCAGGAACAGAAGAGATCAAGGTGTTGAACACACTGTCCCCAAAGACACTTCCCCGGGGAAGTGGAAACGAGGAACTTCAACCGCAGAGGAGCGAAGCTGGCCTGCACTGGCCCTTTCGCCTTGCCTGTCACGGGGATAAGGAGCAGCTATGGAGGGAAAGTGCACAGCCCCGAGGGGGCAAACTCACTCTGGGATGATGGCTATAATTATTCGCTCCAATTTCAGACATTAAACCACTTTTTAAAGGGCCCTGACCTTCACCTTGCAATCATTTTAAACCCTAAAATTTACAAATCAAATCTTCTGGGAACCAAATAGGAGGCTTCTGACTATGAAACTGGATCCATTAAAGCAAAGACCTGGCCAGCCTTCTACCAAAGTCTCCATCTCTCTCCCCATCGCCCTCCAGTCTGGATCCATTTAAGCAAAGACCTGGTCAGCCTTCTACCAACACCTGCATCTCTCCCCATCACCCTCCAGTCTGGATCTATTTAAGCAAAGACCTGGCCAGCGTTCCACCAATGCCTCCATCTCTCCATCACCCTCCAGTCTGGATCCATTAAAGCAAAGACCTGGCCAGCCTTCTACCAACGTCTCCATCTCTCCCCATCACTCTCCAGTCTGGATCCATTAAAGCAAAGACCTGGCCAGCGTTCTACCAATGCCTCCATCTCTCTCCCCATCACCCTCCAGTCTGATTCCATTAAAGCAAAGACCTGGCCAGCCTTCTACCAACGTCTCCATCTCTCCCCATTGCCCTCCAGTCGCAAGCCTGGCCACAGCTCTTGGGGAAACTTGGTTCCACTAGGAACTCATACACTAGGTGTCATGGAAGCCTTCTGCCTCCTGTGAGGACAACTTTCCCCTGTCAGGGTATAGCTGTTCTGTAGCCCTGTGGCTCAGGTCTGCTCAGAGGGAGCACAGGGTCCCCCAAATCAAGGGTTCCACAGTTGCACATTACAAGGGACACATGAGTCACTCTCATAATGCCACATCCGCCTGTATACGGTACTTTTGCAGTGTGATAAAGTACCCGGCATAAGCAACATAAGGGGAAGAAGGATCCATGCTGGCTCACAACTTTGGAGGCATTGATCCGGCATGCTGGACAGGGTCAGGTAGAGCAGCTCACGCCGTGACATCCAGAAAGCTGAGAGAGTATAAAACGAGGCCAAGACAAGATTTAGCTCCCAAGGACACGCCCACAGTGATAGACTTCCTTCAACCGTGGCACACCTCTTAACCTTTCCCACCCCTCAGCAATGCCACCACATTATGAATCCAGTGAGGGGTGAAATGCACACGTTAGGTCAGACCCCGCCTTGTCTACTCAGCTCTGGGGATACCACAGGCACCCCCAGAGGTGGCGCCTGTTAACCCCAGGCAGCCATCCGTCTTTGCCGCTGAAGTCTGTCTATCCCATCATCTCTCCCAAGCGCACACAGTGGCTTAATCGGATTGTGTCGTGTTATGACATCATCAACAATGCAGAAATGGAATAGGGGTGCTCGATGCCGAGGCGGGGAAGGCTGCCTGGGGTTGACGGAGGCAATACCTGGGCAAGGCAACTGACAGTGGGCTGGCTGAAGCCAGATAACAAAGAAAGTGGTAGAGGCGGGAGCGGGGGTAGAATTTCAGAATCACACGGTTGAGCCTCAGCTGGTTCCGGAAGTGATCATATTGTGATATCCTGTGAAGGCCAGAAGTCACTATGACACAATGTCATAACATGATGTCATCCTTTTTTCCAGAAAGGGTTCTCCGTCTCCATGAATAAAATCAACAGCTGGTTTTATTCTTTGTCCCAAGAACTAAAGCACAGTGGCAATTATCACTTAAATTTTAATATAATTCAATCAAATATTGAAAACAAAATGATTTTCAACTGTTTACAGGTTCAACTTTTAAAAATATTCTATTGCTGGGTGTGTTAGCACATGCCTTTAATCCCAGCACTCAGGAGGCAGAGGTAGGAGGATCGCCATGAGTTCGAGGTCACCCTGAGATTACATAGTTAATTCCAGGTCAGCCTGGACCAGAGTGAGACCCTACCTTGAAAAACCAATATATATATATAATTTATTTTAGAGAGAGAAGCAGAAAGAAGCAGAATGGGCACGCAGGACCTCTAGCCACTGTAAATGAACTCCAGATACATGTCCCACCTTGTGCATCTGGCTTTACGTGGGTCCTCAAACCCAGGCCATCAGGCTTTACAAGTAAGTGCCTTTAACTGCTGAGCCATCTCTCCAGCCCCAGGTTCACTTTTGCACTTTTTTTTTTTCTTTTTCTTTTTGGCTTTTCAAGGTGGAGTCTCACTCTAGTCCAGGCTGACCTGAAATTCACTATGTAGTCTCAGGGCGGCCTCAAACTCACGGTGATCCTCCTACCTCAGCCTCCCAAGTGCTGGAATTAAAGGCTTGTGCCACCACGCCTGGCTTCATATTGCCTTCTTGTTTACTTTTTCCTTCTGATTTCGATGAAGTTAACCAACTTAGAACTGATTAAATTGCTAGCTAAAATTATTAGTACAGGGCTGAAAAGATGGCTTAGCAGTTAAGGTCCTTGCCTGCAAAGCTAAAGGACCCAGGTTCAATTCCCCAGTACCCACATAGAGCCAGATTTACAAGAAGATGCATGTGTCTAGAGTTCATTTGCATGGCTAGAGGCCCTGGAGTGTCCATTCTCTCTCTCCCTCTCTCTCTCTCTCTCTCTCTCTCTCTCTCTGTGTGTGTGTGTGTGTGTGTAGTCTGCCTCTCAAATAAATAAATAAGATATTTTAAAAATTATTAGTACATTAATTTATTATTAGTGCATTTATTTCTAGCTTTCTGTTTAAAAAGTACATCAAACTGGCAAAAATAAGACAGAGAAACCAAAGACACATGTGCAAACAGTCTATGCTTAGAGTGAGAGGCCAAACAACTCCTTCGTATCCTTCACTCCCATTCCCCAATGATTTTTCCTTAAATGCTTACTTTTTTATTTTCTCCCTTCTTTTAATATTTTTTGTTTATTTATTTATTTGAGAATGACAGACAGAAAGAGGGAGAGAGAGAGAGAAAGAGAATGGCCAGGGCCTCCAGCCACTGCAAATGAACTCCAGACGCATGCGCCCCCTTGTGCATCTGGCTAACGTGGGACCTGGGGAACCGAGCCTCAAACCGGGGTCCTTAGGCCTCACAGGCGAGCGCCTAACTGCTAAGCCATCTCTCCAGCCCTATTTTCTCCCTTTTGATAGGCAGGTGGGTAGATGATTTCTTTCCAGAAACTGAAGTAAGTTGCATATATCTACATCCCTTTTCCTAAGTGTGTCAGTATGAATTCCTTAAAGCAAGAGTCACTGTCTCACCCAACCAGTTTCATTGTCACCAAAATCTTTCATCACAGCAAGATCCTATGAAGATATGGGGCTGGAGAGATGGCTCAGCAGGTAAGGGGCTTGCCTGCAAAGCCTAACGCCCCACATTCAGTTCCCCAGTACCCACGTAAGGCATACATATGTACAAAGTGGCACATGCATTTGGAGTTTGTTTGCAGCAGCTAGAAGCCATGGTACAAGCATCCCCTCCCCCTCTCTCTTTCTGGAAACAAATAAATGAAATATAAGATTTTATGAAGATGGGCTTGAGCTGTCACTCAGTTGGTACAGTATACAAAGGCTCGGGTTTGACCCCCAGCATTGCATAGGACCGGGTGTCATGATACATTTCAGCACTCAGGAGGATCAGAAGTTCAAGGTGACCGCTGGCTACATAGGGCTGCTTGGTCTAGATGAGACCATTTCTCAAGAAAGAAAGAAAGAAAGAAAGAAAGAAAGAAAGAAAGAAAGAAAGAAGGGAGGGAGGGAGGGAGGGAGGGAGGGAGGGAGGGAGGGAGGGAGGGAGGGAGGGAGGGAAGGAAGGAAGAAAGAAAGAATCGGATGAAAGGGTAGTTCTGTCATCTTGTCTACAGATGTCATTCGAATGTCTTTGTAGGTTACTATTGGATACTGCGGGCCACCTAGTCTACACGAGTCACTCAACGGATGTCTTGGAGTAGGTGCAGAGGACAGAACTCCACTCGTGAAGTACTCCTCCACCCAACTAATGTGTCCACAGAACCCTGCCATCCTCCAGGGATGGTGGTGAGGCTGGAGCCCAGAGAGGACTCCCTATATAAACTCGGCTCCAGGTTGACTATATAAAGCTAACCGTCACAAATTAATCAAATCAATCAAATCGCCGGGCGTGGTGGTGCACACCTTCAGTCTCAGCACTCGGGAGGCAGAGGTAGGAGGATCACAGTGAGTTCGAGGCCACCCTGAGACTCCATAGTGAATTCCAGGTCAGCCTGGGCTAGAGTGAGACCCTATCTTGAAAAAAAATATCAAAAATAAATAAATAAATAAGCAAGATTCACTGAAATGTGTCAGGAATAAGTGTTGATTTCTTTCTTTTCTTTTCTTTTTTTCAATTTCTTAGGTTTTTCTTTTCCCATACACTGCAGCGTGACTGTCTGCTGTGACCTCTGTGATGCAGAGTTACTTGCCCCAGACATCAGGGTGCTTCCCCAAGCAGGTGTCCACAGCCGCCTCTGAGCACACTGCTCCTGTCACCACACGTTGCTAACGGCACAGTGCACTCTGAGCCCATGCTCACCAGCCCAGGGGCAGGGCAGGGACAAGGACAGCCTAGTAAGAAGCGTCATGAAGCCGGGCGTGGTGGCGCACGCCTTTAATCCCAACACTTGGGAGGCAGAGGTAGGAGGATCACCGTGAGTTCAAGACTCCATAGTGAATTCCAGGTCTTCAGTGAGACCTTACCTCGAAAAACAAACAAAAAGAAGAAGTGTCATGCATACACAGGGCTGGAGCTCAACCCCGGAGACAGGCAGGGGTTGCTCCACCGGCAAGGCATGAGGGTCCTGATGGTTTGAAGCATGCAAAAAGAAGAGGCTCAGGGGAGAAGTCACAGCATGGGACTTTGGGGCTCTGGAGTGAGGCTGTGCTTTCTGTTGTACAGAAAGTCTTGTGTGTGAGGCAGCCTGGCAGAGAGAGATCAGTCCCCATATACCAACAGACTGGTCCTGGGACTGAAGACAGTGATCTGAGTGCTTGTCTAGAACCCACCAGTGAGGGGCAGGGGACATGTCTCAGTGGTAGAACACTTGTCTAGAATCCACAGTGAGGAGCTGGGGGTGTGGCTCAGAGGTAGAGCACTTGTCTAGAATCCACAGTGAGGGGCTGGGGCCGTGGCTCAGAGGTAGAGCACTTGTCTAGAACCCACAGTGAGGGGCTGGGGGCGTGGCTCAGAGGTAGAGCACTTGTCCAGAATCCACAGTGAGGGGCTGGGGGCGTGGCTCAGTGGTAGAGCTCCTGCCTAGAATCCACAGTGAGGGGCTGGGGGCATGGCTCAGAGGTAGAGCCCTTGTCTAGAAAGCACAGTGAGGGGCTGGGGGCGTGGCTCAGAGGTAGAGCACTTGTCTAGAATCCACAGTGAGGGGCTGGGGGCGTGGCTCAGAGGTAGAGCACTTGTCTAGAATCCACAGTGAGGGGCTGGGGGCGTGGCTCAGAGGTAGAGCACTTGTCTAGAATCCACAGTGAGGGGCTGGGGCATGGCTCAGAGGTAGAGCCCTTGTCTAGAAAGCACAGTGAGGGGCTGGGGGCGTGGCTCAGAGGTAGAGCACTTGTCTAGAATCCACAGTGAGGGGCTGGGGGCGTGGCTCAGTGGTAGAGCTCCTGCCTAGAATCCACAGTGAGGGGCTGGGGGCATGGCTCAGAGGTAGAGCACTTGTCTAGAATCCACAGTGAGGGGCTGGGGGTGTGGCTCAGTGGTAGATCTCCTGCCTAGAATCCACAGTGAGGGGCTGGGGGCCTGGCTCAGAGGTAGAGCACTTGTCTAGAATCCACAGTGAGGGGCTGGGGGCGTGGCTCAGAGGTAGAGCACTTGTCTAGAATCCACAGTGAGGGGCTGGGGGCGTGGCTCAGAGGTAGAGCACTTGTCTAGAATCCACAGTGAGGGGCTGGGGGCGTGGCTCAGAGGTAGAGCCCTTGTCTAGGATCCACAGTGAGGGGCTGGGGGTAGACCAGCTGTAGAAGGGAGGCACTATGAAAGTCCCAGTTTGATTGCCAGTGAATGTGGAAAGCACAAAAGAAGGAAAGAAAAATCACCCCCAAACCAGCATAGGCCCTCCAACAGCCATCTGCTTTAATATGCATTTTGGTTATAAAAAATCTGTAAGGGCTACAGGTCTGTGAAGTGGGAGGGCACTTGCCCGCTTTGATGCCTCGATGTCCCGGTGCGGCATGCCTGGCTGCCTGAGAGGCCCCTGAATGAGTGTAGGATCCAAGGGGCTGAGCTCACCTCAGAAGTGATTTCAGAGTCCAGTGATTCTCCGAGACCCTCTTCCCTGCCTGGAAAGACAGCGCCCTAGGGCCTGGTACCAGTTACTTCCACTGGCCCTGGTCCTTACTCCCCATAAACTGAGTCCCCAGAACCCAGATCCTCTCTCTGCATCCCCTACTCCAGGCTCACTGCCTCTAAGGGTGGGCCAGGCCTGGCCAGCTCCACAAGGAGGAAAGAGAGTGGACCTGAGCTAGGTGACAGGTTTGGTGCCCCGTGCCCACTGGCAGCTTCCTTCTCCGGGTGGGTTTGAGTAGCCTGTACCACAGGGCGCTGTGAGTTTTCCCCGCCCATCAGTGACTGGCAGGAGGGGCCTGTGTGTCAGTTTGGTCCTGAGGCGCCTCGTTTCTGTTCTGTGTTTTCACAGTCTAATTATTTCATATGTGGTCCTCTGATAGGCTCATTTACTGAGAAGCCACAGATACCCTTAAATGCCTAAAAATAAACCCGAACTGCTAAAAATTCAGCATTTTCCTCTCTCGCCTCCACCAGCTGGGCCTGTCTGCTTTCACTCCAACACCAGCAGGAGCCACAAACACACTTTACAAAAGGGAACAAGTTTACACAGCCTGATGGGCAGGTTCTCGGCCAGCTTCAACTTGCCAAAACATCGTGGAGTCGTCATTATTGAAACTTTCCCCTCTCTTTCTCTCACCCACCCATCCTCTTCCTCTCTTCTTTCCATCCTCTCTTCTTTTCCTTTCAATCACTCCAATTTTTAAATATTTATTTATTTAGTATTTGCAAGCAGAGAGATAGAAGAGAGGCAGGCAGAGAGAATAGGCATATCAGGGCTTCCAGCCACTGCAAATGAACTCCAGATGCGCGTGCCACTTTGTGCATCTGGCTTATGTGGATCCTGGGTCATTAGGCTTTTGCAGGCAAGCACCTTAACCACTGAACCATCTCTCCAGCCCAATTACTCCAATTTTTTTGTTTTTTGTTTTGTTTTTTGAGGTAGGGTCTCACTCTAGCCTAGGCTGACCTGGAATTCACTCTATGTTCTCAGGGTGGCCTCCAACTCACAGTGATCCTCCTACCGCTGCCTTCCAAGTGCTGGGATTAAAGGGGTGTGTCACCACGCCTGGCTCAGTCACTCCAATTTTTGACTCGTGTTTCCTAAGAACTTAAGGAAAAAGTTTAGTCCAAATGCAGCATCCCACATGTTGCTCTTGTGGTCTGCCCCGACTTTTTTCTACCATCAGGTATTTTAAGACACCCCCAATTTCTGAGAGCACCATGTGAATGGCTTGAAGGCCACTTAAGAATAAACCTGCCAAGCCAACAAATTACACTTGCCCTCATTTTCCAGAGGAACTTTCTACATAAATATCTTGCATAGAAATAAATCAGATAAATTTATATGGACTCCATCCCCCCCCAAAAAAAAAAACCAAACAGTGAACAGTAATGGTGATCAGACCAGTTAAAAGAATAAACCTATTAAATAAATAAATTTGCCCTACACCAATTTATGTCACCGATGTACTTAAGGGGAAACCTTTTAAAGGAGTAGATTTACAGCGCACACAGACCTCCACTGGGTGCGTGTAATTATGCACAAGAAAGGCATTACTTTTAAAGTGGATGAATGAGCGATACTTTTTTGATTTACTGTTTGAAACAGAAAAATGGTAATGGCATGAAATAAGCGTTTGCAAACCCATTTTGGGAGACAGGAAATGTTTGATTTACCTAGGGCACCCACTAGGATCTGTATTTCCGATCGAAGGAGATAAATGGCGAGGGAAATGGGTATTTGGGGGAATCTACAGCCTTTCTGTCAGCTCAGCAAGTGAAGTGTTTGGAATGAAAATGCAGTGTCCATGGTGGGAAAATGTAGTGATTAATCAGTGGTCCAGAAAATGGAAGAGGGTGGTGCTTAAGTGGGCACTGATTTTCAAAAGGCGCTCCTCCCCGCCACAACTCTGGCTCAGCCACAGCTCCTGATGGCTTCGAGTTTCCTGCCACCCCCTAAAACTATACCCAGAGCTGCTCAGATTCCAAGCTCTTCCCTGAACTTAAAATCCCTATTCTCAGCCAGGCATGGTGGTGCACACCTTTAATCCCAGCGCTAGGGAGGCAAAGGTAGGAGGATCGCCATTAGTTCAAGGCCATCCTGAGACTACAGAGTGAATTCCAGGTCAGCCTGGGCTAGAGTGAGACCCTACCTCGAAAAACCAAAATAACAAAGTCCCTATTTTCACCCACCTATCAGCAAAATTTGTTTGATGGAGGGCATGAGCCTTTTACTGACTACCACTGAGTCCAGGCTTTTATTTATTTTATTTTGTTTTATTTATTTTGTTTTATTTTTAGTTATGTATGAGAGAGAAGCAGAGAGAGAGAGAGAATGGGCACCCCAGAGCTTTTAGCCACTGCAAACAAACTCTAGACACATGTACCACCTTGTGCGTCTGGCTTTATGTGGGCACTGGGGAATAGAAGCTAGGCCTTTGGCTTTGCAGGCAAGCACCTTAACTGCTAAGCCATCTGTCCAGCCGCCTTTATTTTTTTTTTTAATTTTTTTAATGAGAGAGAGAAAGAGAATTGGCACAAAAGGGCCTCCAGCTATTATAACCGAACTCCAGCTGTGTGTGCTGCCTTGTGTACATGTGTAACCTTGCGCTTGAATCACCTTGTGTGTCTGGCTTACCTGGGACCTAGGGAGTAGAACATGGGTTCTTAGGCCTCACAGGCAAATGTCTTAAGCTAAGCCGTCTCTCCAGCCCTTTTTTGTTAATTTTTTAAAAATATTTTTTTTTACTTATTTACTTGAGAAATAAACACACACACACACACACACACACACACACACACACACACAGAATATGGGAATGCCAAGGCCTCTTGTCATTGCAAACAAACTGTAGACACACATTCCACTCGTGCATATGGCTCTATGTGGGTGCTGGGGAATGGGCCTACCAGTTGTGCTTTGCAAGCAAGCTCCCTTCACCACTGAGATATCTCTGCAGCCCATGTCCAAGCCTCTAATCCAACATCCACCGTGTTGCTCACAGTTTATAAGAAGAGTTCTGTACCTCAGAAGCTGGTCAGACACGTATACCTGCCGTCTAACCCTGCTGAGCTTGAGGCAGGAGAATCGCCATGAGTTTGAGGCTTGCTTGAGCTACTTAGACCCTATTGCAAAATAAAGATAAAAAAGAAAAGACTTGTGCACTTCATATAATTTAGAATCTTCCAAAGTAGAAAACATCCTGAAATAAATGAGGCCAGGACCTAAGGGACCACCTCTGTGTTCCCACAGCATAGTAAAACTAGGACTGGAGGGCTGGGGAGATGGCTCAGTGGTTAAGATGCTTGCCTGCAAAGCGTAAGGGCCTAGATTTGATTCCCCAGTATGCACAGAAAGCCAGATGCACAAGGTGGTGTGCATGCATCTGGAGTTCATTTGCGGTGGCTAGAGGCCCTGGTGTACCCATTCTCTCTCTCTCTCTTTTTCTCTCTCTCAAATAAATAAGTAAAAATTAAAACAACAACAACAACAAAGACTAGAGAGATGGCTCAGCAGTTAAAGAGCTTGCCTAAAATATAATGACTGGAGTTCAGTTCCTCAGGACCCACACAAGCCAGATGCACAAGGTGGCACTTACATCTGGAGTTCATGTGCAGTGGCTGGAGGCCCTGGTGCGCCCATTCTCTCTCTGTCTCTGTGTCTACCAGTTTGCAAATAAATAAATAAAAATTTTTTTTTTGTTTTTTGTTGTTGTCATTGTTGTTTTGTTTGTTTGTTTTTGTTTTTTGAAGTAGGGTCTCACTCTAGCTCAGGCTGACCTGCAATTCACTACACAGTCTCAGGGTGGCCTTGACTCGTGGCGATCCTCCTGTCTCTGCTGGGATTACAGATGTCAAAGGTGTGTGCCATCACACTCGCCTCCCACATGCTGCAAGCCCCACCTCCTTCCTGATGGTGTCTGTCCGTCCATAGCACCACACGGGGAGGCAAGCCCTGGGGGACTTTGGGGATATTTAATATGCGAACTGCAGCTACTAGCCCATGGGGACAGGGAGCCTGTGCAGTTGAGGTCGGGAGGGGCAGGGAGCCATGAGGCCTGCTTCCCAGAAGGTGCTCTTGCAATAGATTGCAATAGACCCTTCTCAGCCTCCGTTGGGTGTCCGGCTTGGTGCCCGGATTCCGCCACTGGCCTCTTGCGAGGCTTTCCATGTTGGGGCCAGGAACTGCCCTGCCCCTATCCACAGGACCAGTCCCAAGGCAACACTGTACTCTCACGGTGTGCACACCCAGGCCAGCTTGCTCTTGCCCAGCGAGGAGGCATGCTGGGAGCTGGCAGATTTACACAGTCACAACATGCTAATATCTTTTGACTGGCTTCAGAATAAATACAGTCCAACAAATTGTCGTTTTTATGGGTATTTACAGCCGAGGCACTTTGTAAACCTGAGGACTAATATTTCCCAGAGGAAATCTGGTTCTTGATCTTTGATAAATTATTGGAAACCCATGCCAGCCGCAAGCCCAGGCGCTCCCTCTCCACCCTGGCTCCGGGGGTGTGGTCGAAGGCTTGTTCTGGGCCTGCCTGGCTCTGAATCGCACGTGGGGACAAGCAGGCTTCAGACGCTCACAGAGAACATCCATCCTCTCTGATCATAGTGTTCTGGAGTCCCCTAGCCAGCACAGCAGTCCATAACGTAGATCCTGTTTCCACTTCTATTTAACAGATGAGAAAACTGAGGCCGTGGAAGATTCGGGAGAGTTTCTTGAGGGTCAATGGGGTCCTACCAAGCCAGGGTCAGAATGCTCTGTTACATGTCAGAAAAAGTCAAATGATGACATTTTCTGACAAAAAGAGATGAGAGAGAAAGAACAAAAAAAAAGAAAATGACAGATGGCTTAATGGTTAACAGTACTTGCTGGTAAAGCCAAAGGACCCAGGTTCAATTCCCCAGTGCTCGTCACGTAGAGCCGTATGCACAAAGTAGCATGTGCATCTGGAGTTTGTTTGCAGAGGCTGGAGTCCCCGGCACACCCATTTTTTTTCTCTCTCTCTCTCTCATAAATAAATAAAATATTTTTAAAAAAAGAAAATAAAAGAAAAATGAGCTGAAAAGGTCTTGGTGGGCAACTGAATAAATCAGAAAGGACTCAAAAAAAAAAGAAAAGAAAAGAAAAGAAAAGAAAAGAAAAGAAAAGAAAAGAAAAGAAAAGAAAAGAAAAGAAAAGAGATTGAGTTCCAGTTAAGATGGTGGCGTAGGAAGCATGCCAAAGCAGCCTAGGGGAGAAAAAGAAGAAAAAAAAAACAGCAAAATACACTCTTCTACTAAAAAGTGAGGTGTATAAGAAATTATCAACGGCAGCAGCAGAGAAGCAGGAGAGATCCAGAGCTTCTGGGGCCCACACAGGCAGGCAGCAGCGGCTCCAGCAGCAGCGGCACCAGGTCCTCGGGGCCACAGCCGCCAGGTTCGGCCTGAGCCACAGGAAGAGCCAGGTGAGGGGACTCTCCACTCACGCCGAGCTCCTCCCAAACTCAAGAACCATGAAGGGAGGACGGCAGGGACCAGCGGAGGAGCAGCTCACGAGGAAGAGGAACTCCAGGATCAGCGTGAACGTCGGCCACCATCCACAGCCTCCCCTCCCCCAGCACCAGCACAAGCACCAGAGTCCTGGGGAAGGGGGTCACTACACAGCACCCCGCACAGGCAATCAGTGCAGTGATCCATGACCCAGTCAGTCTACCTGAGCCCAGAGCCAGCAAAGAGGGACCCAAGCAGGAGCGCAGCATAATTGAGACCAAAACCATCCCAAAAGGTAACTGGGATTACACCAGGTCAGTACCCGCCAAATAAGCCTGGTATATAGGCTTGAGTTGGAAGTGCTAATTGCTCCTTCCATGTCAGGGTAAATTATATGTTAAGTCTGATGGACGGTGGGATTTGCCATGCTTAAATAAGCTATATTTCGGGCTTGTCATCTGTTGCTTCCTGATTTATAGTGTCTTTGTTTCCACTGATGTCGTTCATTAGGGAACTTGGTCACAAGCTGACTTGGAAACCTCTACAGACCATTTTAGCCGCCCAGTTGACAGGATTAAGGGTGTGGGGCAACACACATCCCTAGAGACTGTGACTTTGTTAGAGGATCTGGTTGTCATAATACCTACTATTGCATAAAAACTCTAAGCTGAGAATGTCAAAGGGGAAAGTGGGGGGGGGGGGTATTATGATAGGATTTTTTTTATAATCATGGAAATGTTAATAAAAATTAAATTAAAAAAACTCTATGCTGAAAAAAAACCTCTGTTTTGTTTTTCATTGAATGTGTACATTGTTTAGTCAAATTTTAGAATTTGTTTGTATTTTGTTCCACTCAGCCTACTTGAATACTCTCATAGCACGCAAACCCAACACCTAGGGTCACTTTTGTGGTTACTCTGAGAGTCTTAAAACGCAAGAAAAAAGAGAAGAGAAGAGAAAAGCTGTGCCTGGTGGCACACGCCTTTAATCCCAGCACTCTGGAGGCAGAGGTTGGAGGATCACCATGAGTTCAAGGCCACCCTGAGACTACGTAGTAAATGCCAGGTCAGCCTGGACTAGAACAAAACCATACCTCCAAAAACCAAAAAAAGAAAATAAAAAGTCAACAAATGATGCCAGGCATGGTGGTACACACCTTTAATCCTAGCACTCGGGAGGCAGAGGTAGGAGGATCGCTGTGAGTCCAAGGCAACCCTGAGACTATATAGTAATTACAGGTCAGTCTGGACCAGAGTGAAACCCTGCCTTGAAAAACTCAAAGAAAAAAACGAAGAGGAAGAAGAACGAAAAGAAAAGAAAATGTCAAATGACACTGACATTTAAGCAAAACCAGACATTAATAGCTGAGTGTGGTGACACATGCCTGTCACCCTAGCATTTAGGAGGCAGAGGCAAGAGAACTGCAAATTGAAAACCAATGTGTGAAACTTGGTGAGCCCTGCCTTAAAAAAAAAAAAAAAAAAGGCAGGGCTGGAGAGATGGCTTAGCGGTTATGCGCTTGCCTGTGAAGCCTAAGGACCCCAGTTCAAGGCTCCATTCCCCAGGACCCATGTTAGCCAGATGCACAAGGGGGCGCACGCGTCTGGAGTTCGTTTGCAGTGGCGCACCTATTCTCTCTGTCTCTCTATCTCTATCCCTACCTCCTTTACTCCTCTCTGTCACTCTCAAATAAATAAATAAAAATAAACAAAAAAAAATTTTTTTTTAAGTTTATCAAGACAATGTCTTCCAGGAACCCTGTGCCTGGGAGCTGGCTCCAGAGGACTCAGAGGTTCTTGAGGCAGCAGGCCACTCTATTCCTTTCCATCCTCTTGCCAGCAAGCCTGGGGCTACACCACAGGGCAGGATGGCTTCAAGCATCCCTCATCTCTGTCCACCATGTCATTTTGATACCACCGGGACCTTGATACCTTCTAGGAATGCAGCTGTGGGGTCCCCTCTTGGGAGCCCCTCCAATCCCAACGCCTCCTGAAAGCCCTCCTCTACTCATAGGAGGACTGGGGACCATGTCACCAGCACAGCACCTTCTAAACACCAGTCATGACCCCAGGGATGTCACAGGGCAGACGGGGAATCCTGGGGATTCCGATTCTCTCTCTTCCTCTTCCCTCCTCCTCCTCTTCCTCCTTCTTCTCAGTCTTCTTCCTCTTTCTCCCCATCTCTTCAGTTTCTGTGTGAACTCCATTAGGCTTCAAACTCACTATGTAGCCCAGGCTGCCCTCAAACTCATACTGATCCTCCTTCTTATGCCTCCCATGTATGAGATTTTAGGTATGTGCCTCCATGTTCCGTGCTAAAAGCACAGGTGTGTGCCACAATGTGCTGGACCGGGGATTACCGGTGTCACTCCCAGGACAGCCCAGAATGGCCAGGACCGCGGAATGCAGGTGCCCATCTTTCTCTCCTAGTCTTGCCCAAGACCGACCATGGAGTTTCTCTGGATGCATTGCCACATGTGGCCGGCAGATGGCGTGTGGCCCCGCGGCTCCTTTAAGAGGGTTGCCAGCCTGGGATGAGACCAGGCGAGTTGCCCCAAGCATCAAAAAGCCTGGACCCCAGGCCTGTGGACAGTCTCCCCACAGGCCACACGCTAGCCTGATGGAAGCTACTCGGTCCGTCTGTCACATTTACTCGTTTACATGTCAACCCTCCCCACCCAGGAACCCACCTTATGCTCTGCTTTGCTAAAATAAAATTAGATAAAGAGCTGGCATGAGGCCATCCACCTGACACCTGGGAGGCTGAGGCAAGGAGGAGCACGAGTTCAAGACCAAGCTTGGGTACACAGGAAGACATAAATCAGTCTCTCTCTTCTGGTTGTTTTTTGTTGTTGTTGTTGTTTGTTTTTCAAGGTAGGGTTTCACCCTAGCTCAGGCTGACCTGGAATTCACTATGTAGTCTCAGGGTGGCCTCGAACTCACGGCGACCCTCCTACCTCTGCCTCCCGAGTGCAGGGATTAAAGGCATACGCCACTATGTGCCCAGCTTTGTTGGCTCTCTCTCTCTCTCTCTCTCTCTCTCTCTCTTTTTTTTTTTTTTTTTTCTGTAGCATCTTGCTGGAATTTAGTATGTAGTCTCAAGCCGGCCTTAAATTCACAGCGATCCTCCTAAAGGCATGCACCGCCATGCTCAGCTGAGATAAGTTTTTTACAGTGTTCTGTTTCCGCTCAGTTTAAGCCCACAGAGTCCTTGCTCTTTCCCTCGGCCTGGGTGATGACTCAAGACACAGGAGCCGGTGCTGACTAGGGGGTGACAGCGAATGTCAGGGAGCCCAGGGAAGGGGGAAAACTGAGCTTCGTACCCGAACACAAGCCCCACTTCTTGCTTTGTGGCCCTGGGAAGGTTACTTAGCCTCTCTGTCCTTCATTCTCCTCTTCTGGAAAATGGACCCAGAGTGGCTCTCTGCAGGAGTCACCAGGGAAGTGTGAGGAAGTGTGGGCTGAGATGCTGCCATGTCATGAACTTCCGCCCTTCCCATCGCAGTCACGACTGAGGTGAGCCTTAAAGGCAAATAGGGTGGGGGCTGGAGAGACAGTCCAATGGTTAAAGGAATTCATATGCAAAGCCTGACAGCCAGGGTTCAACAACGCAGTAAAAGTCAGATGCCCAGAGCGGTGCGCATGTCTGGACTTCATTGACAGTAGCAGGAGGCCCTGGTACACCCAAACTCACTCTCTTTGTCTCTCTCCTCATCTTTCTCGCAAATAAATAAATAGAATTAAAAAAATAAAGATAAAGCAGGGAGCTGGGCGTGGTGGTGCATGCCTTTAATCCCAGCACTCAGGAGGCAGAGGTAAGAGGATCACCGTGAGTTCGAGACCACCCTGAGACTCCATAGTGAATTCCAGGTCAGCCTGGACCAGAGTGAGACCCTACCTTGAAAAACCAAAATAATTAAATAAATAAATAAAATAAAACAGGGCGACCAGAATCTGCCAGGCGGCAGGAAGGCAGCTCAGGCTAAGTGAAGACCAGAAGTGGGTGAGCGCCCTCGGAGGCGACCATGCGGCCTGTGAGATGCGCTTCCGACCGGGCTGTCTCAGGCTTGGGGTGACAGGGGGCGGGGAGGGGCGCGGCGCTGTCCCTATAAGCAAGCTGCGTCCGTTGCTCGCTCTCCGCTACAGAAGACCTGTCTCATTATCCTGCGTCACGCTCTGGTTTCTCTTCAGATAGTTTGTCTTTCACTCTCCTGTGTGGCACTCAGTAAAAACACATGACTCCTTCACGTGTCCAAAAACAGCTCTGACTTGCACGCCGTCTCTTTCTCCCTTCTGTGGCAGTTTACACAGATGGCTTTAGAGAGTCGGGGTGACTCAGCTGCCCCCCCCCCAGCTGCTGCAGCTGCTACCCACAGCAGCGGAGCCTCGCCTAGACCCTGAGGATCCTGTCCCAGACGCCTTCGCCCAGCCATAGCACCACCCTGTCAAGCCCAGCGCACGCTTTGTGCCCCCCAAGCGCTCACAAGGGGCCTCCGGATTTGAGGATTCTGCAGGTTGGAAAAGTTAACCCATCCGCTGATGGTTTTGTGAAGGAAAGGCGCTTGAGGTGTAACACAGACTAACCCGGGCCGTGCTGGCACAGGTCTGCAGCCCCAGACAGCAGGTGTTCATGACCTGCCTGGACTCGACTGAGTTCAAGGCCATCCTGGGCAACTTAGTGAAACCTGATATCAAAAAGTTAATAGAGGGCTGGAGAGATGGCTTAGTGGTTAAGTGCTTGTCTGTGAAGTCTAAGGACCCCGGTTTGAGGATCGATTCCCCAGGACCCACGTTAGCCAGATGCACAAGTGTGTGCACATGTCTGGAGTTCATTTGCAGTGGCTGGAGGCCCTGGTGCGCCCATTCTCTCTCTCTCTCTGTCTCTCTGCCTCTTTCTCTGTCTGTCACTCTCAAATAAATAAAAATAAACAAAAAATTTAATTAAAAGAAAGTTAAGAGGGCTGGAGAAACGGATCAGTGATTAAGGCACTTGCCACTTGCTGGTAAAGCTCAAGTACCCTGGTTCTATTCCCCAGTACCCACATAAAGCCAGATGCACAAGGTGGTGTGTATGTCTAGAGTTTGTTTGCAGCAGCTGGCATGCCCATTTTCTCTCTCTATCTCTCTCTGATAAATAAATAAAATATTTTTAAAAATTAAAATAAGCTGGGCGTGGTGGCGCACGCCTTCAATCCCAGCACTCAAGAGGCACAGGTAGGAGGATCACCGTGAGTTCGAGGCCACCCTGAGACCACAGAGTGAATTCTAGGTCAGCCTGAGCTACAGTGAGAACCTACCTCAAAAAATAAACAAACAAAAGAAAAACAGGGCCGAGCAGATAGCTTAGTGGATACAGCACTTGCCACAGAACCCTGAGTTCAGATCCTCAGGCCCCAAGTAAAAGCCGGTAGCTGTGATGTCAGCAAGAAGGGAGGTGGAGGCAGGGAAGTTTCCTGGAAACTCACCAGTGGAGATGCGAACGGCAAGAGACCCCACCTCAACACAAAGTGGAAGGCCAGGATGGGCCTCGAAGTTGTCCTCTGGGTCTACATGCACATGGTGTCCTGTGTGCACATGCACACTACACACACACATGATAAATAAATGAATAAATAAATAACAAAAATTTAGCTGGGCATGGTAGTGCATGCCTTCAATCCCAGCCCTTGGGAGGTAGAGGTAGGAGGATCACCATGAGTTCGAGGCCACTCTGAGTGAATTCCAGGCCAACCTGAGCTAGAGTGAGACCCTACCTCAGAAAGCCAAATAAAATAAAAATATTTTAAAGAAAATAGTTATGGAGCCAGGCATGGTGGCGCACGCCTTTAATCCCAGCACTCGAAAGGCAGAGGTAGGAGGATCTCTGTGAGTTCAAGGCCACCCTGAGACTACAGAGTGAATTCCAGGTCAGCCTAAGCTAGAGTGAAACCCTGCCTCCAAAAAAAACAAAACAACAACAACAAAAAAAAAAGTATACAAGCTGGAGATGTAACTCAGTGGTAAAATGCTTGCCTATACATATACATATATATATATATATATATATATATATATATACATATATATATATATATATATATATATATATATACAGAGAGAAAGAGAAAGAGCGAGCACTTTAAGAAGACTCACCAAGTTATTTTTATTTTCTTACCTGGGGGTTAAAAATAACCCTGGAGGGCTGGAGAGAAGGCTCAGTGGCTAAAGGCGCTTGCTTGCAAAGCCTAATGGCTCATGTTTGATTCCCCAGAACCCATGTAAAGCCAGACACACAAAGTGGGGTACACATCTGGAGTTTGTTTGCAGTGGCAAGAGGTTCTGGCACACCCATAATCTTTCTGTTTTTCTTTCTCTCATGTAAATAAATCAAACTATTTTTTAAAAAGTAACTCTGAAGCCGGGCACAGTGGCGCACACCTTTAATCCCAGCACTCGGGAGGCAGAGGTAGGAGGATCGCCATGAGTTCAAGGCCACCCTGAGACTACAGAGTTAATTCCAGGTCAGCCTGAGCTAGAGTGAGACCTTACCTGGAAAAAAAACAACAAAAAAAGTAACTCTGGAGAATCTTCAGGGTGCCCCAAGTGGGGCTGAGTTCACCCCGCCATACGTGCACAGCTGGCCGGCTCTGGGTTAACCTGTGCCTGGCCCTTTCCCCTCGACACCCTCACAGCTGAAAACTGAGGAACGATGCTGCTCCAGAGCTCGTCAAGGAACAAAGAATAAGCAAAGAAAAAATAGCGATATTTTATAATTTTTTAAAATGCTATTTTAGCACAAATCCCAAAGCAGCTACAGCATAAATCAACAGACACCCAAAAGTATGTTTGTACAAGAAATGTAATAAGCTGGTATGAAAAACAGTGTCAACTGGTACAGATGGCAGAAAAAGCCAATATTCAAATGTATGCTGTTTTACTAACACATTAAAGATCAACATTTTGCTACCTGCTGCTCATGATAGCAGGATTAAAAAAAAAAAAACAACACAACACATACACATATATACTCACGCGTGATGTTCTAACCCAGAGAAGGAAGGATTCTTAAGGAAATCGTCAAGATCTTTCTATATCTCATCTGGTGGTCTTAAAACTTCCCTGCAGTTCTGAAAGAAATTTGCATCCAAAGATGTGACATTTTCCCCATCTGCCTGATGCTTGAAAACATTAAAAACGGAGGCTGACAAAATATGGGCGCCACAGTCCTGAAAGGTCTCCTTGTAGATCCGCACTGGGAATAGAATTGCCAGAAGCACCGCTCCCGTGCCGCCCTCTCTGTGTGCACTGCAGTGTACAGTGGGCTTTAAGATACTTTCTCAGGCACTGTAGCCCTGGGGACCCCAAACTGCCATATGACCAGGGAGTCAGAAAGCCTTAGACCCATTTGACAGCCGGATATACCGAGGCTCAGAGACAGCAGCCAGCGGCCAAGGATTGCCGGGCCCATGGGAAGCATTTCTGGGCCTTAACAGACCAGGCGACAACCAACAAGGAACTTTCCCCAGAATTCCCAACCCACTCTTGGGTTAAACGCTGAGCCTGGTAGTCCCGCAGCTTGCACCCAGACCCCACTGAGACACAGCTGGAGGCGGAGCCACAGCTGACCTTAAACTGCATGACAGAGCTGCAGTGATGAGATCATCGCAGTTCTAGCACAGAAATGGGCACATCGACCAACGGGATAGAACAGAGGACCCAGAAACAAACCCATCAGCTACCGCCCCATGAGTTTGTAATTTTCTTTAAATTTTGTTTTAAATATCTTTGCTTATTTGAGAGGAAGAAAAAGAGAGAGAGAGTCAAAGAATAACTGGCATGCTGCTGGGGTCTCCTGCTACTGCACATGCGCTTCAGAACTTTTTCCATCCAGCTTAACGTGGGCACTGGGGAATCAAACGCAGGCCATTGGGCTTTGCAAGCAAGTGCCTTTAACCACTGAGCCACCTCTCTAGTCCAGCCACATGATTTTTTTTTTTTTTTGACAAAAGTACTAAAACATACGTTGGAGGGTGGAAAAAATCCTTTTCAACAGGCATTGCTAGGAAAAGTGGATATTCACATGTAGAGGAATGAAAGTACATCCCATTTCTCACTCTGCAGAAAAAATCCGTTCACAGTGGGTTAATGCGTTTAATGTAAGACCTGAGAGTGGAGTTGGAAAGGGAAAGGGGGGGGTGGGAATTACCATGGTTTATTGTCTATAATTAGGAAAGTTGACAATTTATAAAAAGGCCAGCGTGGTGGCGCATGCCTTTAATCCCAGCACTCAGGAGGCAAAGGTAAGAGGATCGCTGAGAGTTCAAGGCCACCTGAAGCTACATAGTAAAGTCCAGGTCAGCCTGGGCTAGAGTGAGACCCTATCTTGGTTGGGAGGGGGGGGAGTTTCTGCACAATCAAGGAAATAATTAGCAGAGAGAACAGAGCCTACAAAAGAGGGGGGAGGGAATCTTTGCCATCAATACATCTAACAGGTGATCAATATCTATCTAGACTACCTAAACAACTCAAAATATTAAATATCAAAAACTAACCAGGCCAGACTTGGTGGTGCACATCTTTAATCCCAGCACTCAAGGAGCTGAGGAAGGAGGGTCCTGTGAGTACAAGGCCAGCCTGGGACTACATAGAGATTACCAGGTCAGCCTGAGCTAGCGTAAAACCCTACCTTAAAAAAAAAACAAGAACTAAATAAAAATTTAAAAAGAAAACTAGTCAGGGCTGGGGAGATGCTCAGTGGTTAAAGGTGTTGCTTGCAAAGTCTGAGGACCTGGGTTTGATTCCCCAGCATCCGCATGTGCACTATGGTACACACACACACACACACGCACACACACACTCACAATAAATAACAAATGTTTAAAACATGGGGAGGTGGGAAACCTACTTTTTTGGACAGTGCAACAGTCAAGAGCCATAGATTGTTACTGGAAAATTTTCAGTGTCAAGGATGGGATACCTTCTAGTGAGTTATTGGCCAGGGAGGTCCCTGATGCCCCCCAAAACATTATAGGCCATGGCTGAAGCTCTTGGTTTCCCACCAGGAATAGATGGTAAGACCCTATTGCTGAAGACTCCACATACTTGGGATGCAAGGTCACTGAGAAATCCTGTTGGAGCTGAGCTGAAAACCTCCTCCATGCAGACCAGCTGACAGAAAGCTGGAAAAAGCCATTCTGCATGAAGTTCAATGGGAGAGAGAGAAATCACCAGTGAAGATACTCAGCAGTGGATACTGAAAGCCTTATATTTGGCCAGCCAGGCCAAATGAACCAACGGGTGCAATAGTGGCATATCTGTCATGGTGGAAACCAACTGCCCTCTAATTTGACTGGAGGCCCACCCCATGGGAGGGAATACATCCCTGATACTGAAAACCTACAACAAGGGTAGTCATGAGCCCTAGGAGTGTAACATCTGCTGCAGTCTGGCTAAATGTATATACTATGCTCATTAAACTGCCCAGTAAGCACTTCTCTTAATGTTCATGCCCTTATATTAATACTACTCTCACTTTTGGTTAGAGAACCTTCTCTTTTCAGATGGCAGTGACCTTGGGATGACTCAGAAGGCATCATGGTGCTGAGAAGAAGTGACAGGAGTGCTCAGCACTGCAATATCTCTATCACACCTTCCAAAGCTCAGAGTCCATTGTGCAAGAGGTGGCGGAAAGAATTTAAGAGTCAAAGGAAGGGTAGGACTCCTTACAATGTGCTCCTCCAGACACAAAATGGCCTGGATATCCATGACCTCACAGTGCCTGACACTACCTACACAATACCATCATAATAGGAGGAAAAGATCATGACATCAAAATAAAAGAGAGACTGATTAAAAAGGGGAGGGGATATGATGGAGAATGGACTTTCAAAGGAGAAAGTGGGGGATGGAGGGTATTACCATGGGATATTGTTTACAATCAGGAAAGTTGTCAATTAAAAAAACATAATAACAAAACATTCGGAAGTAAACACACTATCCTCAAAAGAACTACAAATTACCAATAAATACATGAAAAATGTTCAACATCCTGAATAACCAGGGAAATGCAAATTAAAACTGCTTTGAGAGCTGAAGAGATTGGTTAATCGTTAAGGTGCCTGCCTGAAAAGCCAAAGGACCCAGGTTCAATTACTCTGTCTGCCCTTCTTTCTCCACCATGATAAGCTTCCCCTCTCAGGACTGGAAGTCTGAAACAAACCCTTTCCTCTCATAAGCTGCTTCTGGTCGGGAGTTTCCCAGGAACGAGAAAGCAACTGTAACAGCTCCTACTTTTAAAAAATATTTTATTTTTATTGATTTATTTGACAGCGAGAAAGAGGAAGAGAGAGATTGAGAATGGGCACGCCAGGGCCTCCAGGCACTACAAACAAACTCCAGATGCATGCACCATCTTGTGCATCTGGCTAACGTGGGTCCTGGGGAATTGAACCTGGGTCCTTTGGCTTTGCAGGCAAACACCCTAACCACTAAGCCAGCCCTCCAACCCAGCAGCTCCTATTCATTCATTCATTTTTGCAGAGCTGAGATTGGGACCCGGGCCTTGTACATGCTAGGCAAGTGTGCTGCCATTGACACAGGTTCTCTCTGTGGGCCAGGCTAGTCTCAAACTCATGCGATTCCTGCTTCAGCCCCCCAAGTCCTGGGGTCACACATGCACCTGTCATGCACCACGGCCTCCTTGTCTGGCCAGCATGGCCCACCTGCATTGCACGGGAGGTAGACCCTCCCTCTGGCAGGATACTACGGCCACTGTACTTCCTGTGTCTGCAACATAACCAGTAGGGGCACCAAGGGGGCACCAAGGGCGAGAGCTGACCCTCCTCCTCCAAACTCTCAGCCCCACTCACAGCCCCTCACCTAACACACAGCCCCACCAAACACAGGCTTCTCTTGCCTCATAGGCACCACAGTGCGCTGAGTCAGCATACCTGAGCCAACCAGCTCAAGTTCCGGAACCTGTATTTGTTTCAAAAAAAAAAAAAAAGTGGGGGGGTCTTTGCAGGGCTGGAGAGATGGCTCAGCAATTAAGACACTTGCTTGCAAAGCCTAAGGACCCAGGTTTGATCCCCCAGTACCCACATAAGCAAGATGCACAAGGTGGCTAATGCATCTGGAGTCATTTGCAGTGGCTACAGGCCCTAGTGTGCCCATTCTCTCTCTCGCTCTCCATATATATATATGTATATATATGTATGTATTTATGTGTATATATATGTGTGTGTGTGTGTATGTATGTATGTATGTATATATATATATATATATATATATATATATATATATATATCTTTCTCTCTCTTAAATAAGTAAATAAAATATTTAAGAAAAAATTTTTTAAAGTTTGTGCAAAGCTGGACATGATGGTTAAAGCCTTTAATCCCAGCACTTGGGAGGCCAAGGTGGGAGGGTATCTGTGGTTTCCAGACCAGCCTAAGACTACATAGTGGATTGCAGTTCAGCCTGGGCTAGAGTGAAATCCTACTTTGAAAAGGGGGAAAAAAAATCTTTGCATGTGTGAGTCTCCTGGGATGAGCCGGTTGGGCTCCAAGCACAGAACAGGCGTCTGCATGGAAAAGCCGTGTGAACGCTGGAGCCGGCTCAGCAGCCCCAGTGCCTGTGAAGCTGACAACCTGGGTCGGGCTCCCCAGTCCCCAAATAAGCCAGGTGCACAAGGTGGCACATGTGTCTGGAGTTTGTTTGCAGCGGCTGGAGATCCTGGCATGTCCATTCTCCCTTTCTGTCTCCTCTCTATCTCTCTCTGCTTGCAAGTTTGAAAAAAAAAAAAAAAAAAGGCCCCATGAGATGGGTATCGCATACCCTCATGTCAGCCCAACACTCATGAAGCTGAGGCAGGAGAATTATGAGCTCAAAACCAGCCTAGGGTAGACAGCAGACTCCTGTCTTAAAATAACAACTAGGCTGGAGAGATGGCTCAGTGGTGAAAGGCATTTGCTTACAAAGCCTGACAGCCTGGGTTCCATTCCCCAGGGCCCACGTAAAGCCAGAAACCAGTGGTAAACAGAAGCTGAGAGCCCATCCTGAGCGTCTCCGCCCAGCAACACCAGGACCAGCCTGGGTGCGCTCAGGCCACTCCAAGGCACAACCCTAAGGACTCGGCGGTGCGTACCTCTTCCTGCTGGCCTCCGGGAAGCCCCTCTGTGACCGTGCTTAAACAGGAGGCCCATGCAGGGCCCTGGGAATTTCTGAGACTTCCCCAAGGCTCTGTCAGATGGCTGGTCTTCTAGATATCTTTCTGATTGAGCAGGAGGTAAACAGGGCAATGGGTGGCCTATCTTCATAGGAAATGGGGAGACGATAGATCTGGGGCCACCAACCTTCACAGCCCTCTCAGGACCCCCTGACTGACCACCTTCCTCAAGTGGGCCCAACACACAGAGCCGCCAGAGGCTGCCAAGAGGGAAGGACCCCGTGGAAAGGAGCAGTGAGGCTGTGGTGTGATTGAGGCAGTGTGGCCAAGGTGTGTGCACCTGCCCTGAGGAAAAAGTGCCTTTCAGTCGCTGTGATGGGTTCATGTCTGTAATCCCAGCAGTGGGGACTGAGGAAGGAGGACTGAGAATTCAATTCTGCATAAAGAGATCCTGTGTCAAAATAAAATAAATGGACGTGGTGGCGCACGCCTGTAATCCCAGCACTCAGGAGGCAGAGGCCGGGGGAATCACCACGAGTTCAAGGCCACCCTGAGACTACATAGTGAATTCCAGGTCAGCCTTGACTACAGAAAGATCCTACTTTGACAAAAAACAAAACTGATAATGATAATTAATAATAATAAAGTTGCCCTTCTGGCTAGCATGGTCCCAAAGATGCTCAGCTTGGTAGCGGCACCGCAGAATTCCGTGTACAACACTCACAGCTGAGCAGAGTGGCCGGACATCTTGTACCCTTGGTCTGGGCAGACATAGGCCTCGCTCTGGGACCGAATACATGTGTGTGTGTGCACGTGTGTCGCCGTGCCTGAGTGCACCCCAACATCCTGCAACAAGCAACAAGCAGATGCGAATGGGAAGCAAGGGTCCGAGACCCTCAACTTCCAGACAGGAGGGGGCACTGCATGCTGGACCTGGGATCAGGCTTCTGGCTGAACAACCAGAAGACCTTCATCACAAATGGGCAGTGTGGACCCTCACCCACTGGGTTGGGGTGTGTGTTTGCGGGGTGGAGGTGTGTGTGTGGGGGAACACAGGGCTTTTACAGCTGGGCCAGGCCTTCAGCTGCGCCGCAGCCACCCAGAGGCCAATTACGGTAGCCAATTAATTCGCACTTAACGCGGATATTTTCTTTTACTGCCCAGAATCGAGGCGCATAAAAAACCCTGGACTCCTCTGGGGGCGACCCCCTCCTGCCCCGCGCGCGGCCGCATCCCTGTATCCATCACCCTGGGCCACAGCCACGGCCGCATCCCTGCATCCGTCACCCTGGACCACGGCCACGACCGCATCCCTGCATCCATCACCCTGGACCACGGCCACGGCCGCGCGCGCGCGCGCGCGCCGCGCTCGCAATCTGCTGTTTACGGTTCCGCTCCCCCTCGCGGCTCCCAGAAGTTTCCATAAAACCAGATGCAAGGTAATCAAAGACTTCCCAGCCCGAGCGCCCCCGCTCCAGGAGGCTCCGGCCCTCGGCTCTCTCTGCTGGGCTTTGAAGGCTCCAAAAGGCTCCTAAAACGCCCAAGCAATCTCTCCCCAGAAAGGAAGGCTCCTCGCGCCCGCAGACGCCGCGATCATTTGTCAAGTATTTTATAGTCAATAATAATAGTAATAGCACCTCAGTGGTCCCCGGTGCCTTTCCGACGTCGCTCGGGGCTCGTGCAGCTCGGCGATGGCTGGGCGGGGAGGCGCATCGCTCCCATTCCGCAGAAGGAAGCAGTGGGCCGATCGCGGAGGGACCGCCTTGAACCCATCTGCCCCCAGCCCGGAGGCTGCAGGGGACGGGGTAATCCCTTCCTAACCAGCAGGCCTGTCCCTTCACCCATTCCCTCCTCTCCTGTCCCTGAAGACCCCTCCTGCCAGCCGGTCCCTTCATTCATTCACTCCTCCCCTGTCCCCTGAATAGCCTGGAGTTCTGGGAGGGGGGGGGGGAATGGAGCCAGGCCGCCAGGAACTGACCGAACTTCAGTGCACAGGTGAGCGTCTATAGGAGACGGTATGTAAGGAAGGGCACCTGGCCAACCTCGGAGGACCTGCTGTAGCTAGAGCTCTCGGCGCTGATGTGAGCCCAAGGTGAGCAGTGGAGAGAACATCAGGCTTTATTTCTTCCTTGATGTCGTGGGCTCACTATAATGGCCTCCGCACAAACCAGGCAAGTGCCACTGAGCTACGACCCTAACGCTTGGATTTTTTTAGCTTGGCTTTATAAAATAAGGTTTCAGGCTGTCTTCAAATTCACTATATAGCCCAAGTGAGCTTCAAACTCCTTAGTGCTACCATGGCCAGTGAAAAATAGCTTTTTTTTTTTTGAGGCAGAGTTTCACTGTAGCCCAGGCTGACCTAGAACTTACTATGTAGCCCAGGTTGGCCTCAAACTCATGGTGATCCTCTTATCTCAGCCTCCCAAGTGCTAGAATTAAAGGAGGGCACCACCACACCCAACAAAAACAGCTTTTTCCAAAAAAAAAAAAAAAACCCCACATATTTCATTTATTTATTTATTTGCAAACAGAGAAACACAGAGAGAGAGAATGGGCACAACAGGCCCTCTAGCCACTGCAAACTCCAGATGCGTGCACCTGCACCACTGTGTGCTTCTGGCGTGTGGGACTGGAGCTGTGGTCTCCTCTGCTCCTCCAAACTGCCCGCGCGGTCACGCTCTTGGTGGGATGGTGAAGCCCTTGTACCTGCCCTCACTGCCCTTCACCTTGCCCAGCAAGAACAATTCAACTCACCTCTGCCCACCCTGTGGGATACCACATGGCAGAGTGAGAGCTGGGCTAGACCAACTTGGCATGGGCTGCCAGGGCTGTGCAGAATAAGCAAATGAAACACGCCTCCTGGCTGGAGAGACGGCTTAGCAGTTAAGATGCTTGTCAGCAAAGCCAAAGGACCCAGGTTCAATGCCCCAGGACCCACATACAGCCAGATGCACAAGGTGGCACATGCATCTGGAGTGTGTTTGCAGTGGCCAGAGGCCGTAGTGCACCCATTCTTTCTGTCTCCTTCTTTCTCTTTTTTTCTCTCTCTCTCTCAACTAAATAGAGAAAATATTAAAAAAGAAACACACCTCCATGCAAATACACATGTATGTATTTGCACATGTGTGCAGATGTTCACTGCAGCATTATTCACAATGGCCCCCAAATACAGAATACAGAGATGTTCACCAGAAGCGGATGGGTAAATGAAATGTAATATATCCACACCATGGAATGGCTACTTGGCCATTGAAAGGAAGCTGGTGCAGGCATGCACTGCGTCCTTGTTGAGTCTCAATCACCTCTAAGGGGAAGATGCCTTAGAGCTGCCCTGAGCAAAGGGCTTTGGGAAGGTGGCTTCCTACCCTCTCAGTGACCCTGGAAAGGCCACAGGAGCACACAGATGGCTAGAGTGGGAGCTGTCCCCTGCAGCCAAAACCCACACACTCTTCCAGCTCTGTGATCAGGATGATAATCTGAGCAAGGGTGTGTGGCACACCTGCTGAGTGCCAGATGACGGCTTGGCACTTCCATGTGTCCTTACCACAGCCTGAAATGTGTGGTCGCATGGGAGGAGACGGAGGCAGGGAGAGGTTAGGGATGTGTCCAGGGCAACACAGCTAGCGACTCAGGCCATCTGTCTGTCCCCTGAGCTGGCGTTCTTGAGGGCACGTGAGAACAGACTGGCCCCCTTGCCCCTGCAGGGTACGCACAGCAGGGAGTGCTTCCTATAAACTGGACATGCATGAAATGAACGCCCTGTAGGGAACTCTTCCGCTGTGGAGATGAGGGTGTGGTCACTTCTGAGATCCCCTCCAGCAAGGCCTCTGCACAGGGTGAGAGGGCCTGGTCTTCAGCAGGGCTCATTGGTGGTGTACACCGTCCCCCAGAGAGCGGGGACAGGTACAAGCAGGTGAAAAGTTGGGGGACAATTACCGCAGGCTGGGTCTCTAGGTTTCCGGTCACGGGCTACATCCAGGGAGGCGGTGAGCAAGAGGGGCTTTTGGAACCCACCAAAGTGACTCCCTCTCTTCTGCCTTACTTCCTGGGATTCTCCCCAGCTCAGAAGAGGTTAAGGTCTGCGGCATCTCCCTGAGACTGAAACCAACGAAGCCGGAAGTGCAGATCCCTGCTGATTCCTGCTGAGGTTCCTAGGGCACTTGGATCCAGCCAGGCCTGATGTCCCTGGACATTTTATTTTGCATTATTTTTCCTCACTGTCTAACCCAGGATGACCTAGAACTTACTCTCTAGCCCAGGCTGGCCTTAAATTCACAGTGATCCTCCTGCTTCAGCCGCCCGAGTGCTGGGATTTTCGGGGCAAGCCACCACACCTACCTGGCTCATACCAGTGTTATTTCAGGGTCCACTTGAGTGGGTTCCTGGAATCTGGATGACCCTTCATGAATATACCTCCCTACTAGCTCAGTTCCAGTTTCCCCATCTTGAACACCACCCTGCCTGTGTGCTGGAGATGGCTGTGCCCTGCCTTAGTCTGCCAGGGAGCAGAGGCGGCAGCTAGCAGATGCTCACCACCCCTCCTCCCCCAGGATGCCCTGGGGCCAACGTGGAGAAGAGGCAAGAGTGCGTGGGTGACTATTCGGGCACCCTCCAGCCATTCTCCACCCCGCAGCACGAGGAGTTGAAACTAGCCATTGGTTTTTCTCACACGTGTGTGTGCGCGCACACACACACACACACACACTCGGCTGTTTATTCCGTGGCTGAAGCCTAGACTGTCCACTTGTCCCTGCAGCCTTAGTTCTGGCCTCGCTGGCCTCTCCTCTCCCTCAGAACCAGGCTGGCTGGCTCCCGGTGGCTCCTTCCTTCCCAGCTGCCTCAGCCCCAGGGCACCTCCCCTAGGCTTCCTGGCACATACAGCACCCCCAAACCCTCCACTCTCTCCTCAAAGGCTCTGTGGAGGCCTCGGCACCTTGCACAGGACCCTTCGAGTAGGTGCTCAGTAAACACGTGCCGGGCTCGTGCGTGAGTGAATGGGTAAATCACCGACACGCTCAGCTTGTGAGCATCTGCCGGTGAGCCTCCCTTTTTCCACGCCTCATTTCCACACAAATCCTTTCCGGTCACCCTTCTTCCACAAAAGGCCCATCACGGTGCTCAGGGCGCTTGTTTTGTTTTGCTTTGAGAGAGTCTCCTATGTAGACCAGGCTGGACTTGAATTCATGATCCTCCTGCCTCAGCCTCCCAGCTGCTAGGATTACAAGCATGAGCCAGCACTCCTGGGTAAGCAGGGAGCTTTCGCATTCCCCTTCAGTCTTTCCTTCCCTCCCTGGACTGGAATACTGCTGCCGGCCACAAGGCCTTGAGAGCTATGACAGTCCAGCCAAACGCGCAGTATCCACAAAGAACATGGGCTCACATGGGGGGGGGGGACCACTATATCAAGCCATGGCCGGGTACAATGGTGTCCCCCCACCCCATGTGAGGAAAGTGGTGTCCCCCCACCCCATGTGAGGAAAGTCAGCTTTCCTTCTCAGACCAGAATGACAATTCGCAGAGAGCATTGCTTTGCATTCCTAAAGTGGCGAGGGCGGAAATGGCATTGTGTAGTAACCCGTCCCCACTGGCTCGCTATTGTACACGCACCTGCTAACATTTTTTAAGCCCAGACTTCATGGAAAGGACATTTTGATCGCTTCTGAAGTTTGCTGAGCAATTCCCCTTTCTCTCCCGGGCATATGGTCTTTGTGCCGGAAATTTCCCTCGCGACTGCCTGCAAGCACCAGCAGCCGGCGGCGGGCAGACGGGCGGGCGAGGAGCGTGCGCAGCCTCGGCCCCCGACGTTGGCAGGCTCAGCCGGGCTTTGCAGGTGCCGAGCTTTGGAAAGGGAAGCTGGAGAGGGAACAACAGCTAGCACCTGTGCCGGGCGAGCACGGACGCCCCAGGGCTGCAACCCGAGGGGCCTCCTGCCGGAATCTGCGGCTGTTGGGGGCTGGTGGGAGGGGCCAAGCCGAGGACCAAGGAGGATGAACCTGAGCCTTCCAGGGCGGTCCCGTGGGTACTCCAAGAAAACCACTGTTTCCAGGCCCCGGTTGGCAGCCACCCGCTCAGTCCTGCCCTGGGCTCGAAGCCCAGCACCGAGACGAGCAGATGTTGGGCAGCTTGCTTCATGCAGTCCACAAGGACAGGGTGCCTCCCCGAGGTGGGTAGAGGCTGCCAGCATGCTGGGTGCCTCTCCCAGGCCTGGAGCGGGCGGGAAGTGTAGGGCAGTCAGCACCGGCTCTGATCAAATCCCTGAGGGCCCCCAGCTCGGGGGTGCGGTCCTTCACACGACTCTTGCTAGCCCTCCACCCAGACCCTGCCCCATTATCAACGACTGAGAGGGGATGGGTCTGGGCAACAGCGGCAGGAAGGACACCATAAGGTGTGATAGTCATGCCAGTCTAAGACACAGAAACTCACTGATGGAGCTGCAGAGATTGCTCATTGGGTAAGGCTTTTACCTGCAAAGCCTAACAACCCAGGTACCCACATAAAGACAGATGCACAAAGTGGCACACCCATCTGGAGTTCATTTGCAGTGGCTAGAGGCCCTGATGTGCCCATTCTCTCTCTTTCTCTCTCTCGGTCTTCTCTTTGTCTGTCTCTGCTTACCAATAAATGAAATATTTTTAAAAACCAATTAATAGTTGCACACACAATGTGACCCCATTTTAAAATCTTACAAAATAATTCAATAATTCAATAATTCAGGGCTGGAGAATTGGCACTTGCCTGCAAAGCCTAAGGACCTAAGTTTGATTCCCCAGAAACCACATAAGCCAGATGCACAAGGTGAGTTTATTCACAGTGGCTAGAGGCCCTGGCATGCCCATTCTCTCTTTCTATCTGCCTCTTTCTACCTCTCTTTCTCTCAAGTAAATAAATTAATTAAATATTAAAAAAATAATTCTATACCTCATGATTTGGCCTATACACACATGTACATAAATAATGTTGTGGAAGGGAGAGAACATTGCACACCATCTCCACGTCCTCTTCGGAGCACCGTCCCCAGTTGGAAGCGGGCTGAGGAGGCATTTGCCAGGTTAGGCTCGGGACCCAGAGACCCACACCACTGCGGCATCTGCTTGGCTCTCCTGAACCCAGCCTGCTTCCCTGCCTGCCAGCTCCCACTTTACAGTTCATCTAGGTATGGCTACCTACCTGCTTGCCAATCTACGTACTGACTTACCTCACTATACCCAGGTCCCCCTTCATTTGCGGTGCCCTGGTCATCCAGGGCCAGGCCATCCCTCATACATGGATGAGTGGGCGGATGGATGGATGGATGAGTGGGCGAGTGCATGCATATGCACGAATAGGTGGATGGGTGAAGGCTTACAGGATGCGTAAGTGGGTGGCTGGGCAGATGGGTGGATGGTTAAGTGGACTGACGGGTGTATGCACACCTGGATGTGGGCATGAGTAGATGGACAGGTGGACAGAAGAGTTGGTGGATGGGAGGATGAGTGGATAGATTGATAGCCGAGTGGTTGGATGGATGGGTGGATGGACCAAATTAAATAGTGGGAGCTGACTACTATCTAGGTAGCAAGGTCCTGCACACTAGGACCCTGGGGAATGGAAGACGAGGAGGAGTCTGAGCCGTGGGGAGCATCGCCTCCCTTCCTGCAGGCTGCACGCCACACGCTGTGCGTGGGGAAGACCGTGGGAGAAAGAAAAGGAGCCCAGGGAGGAGAGGAAGAGGAGGGACCGGCGAGACTCAGGGTTGTTTAGACATAATGGTGAGGTGGGCGCCTTCAGTCAGCCCAGAGGTCCTGTTCAGTGACCGCCAGTTGGGCAGGGGAGTTGGCTCCAAGGCAGAGCACTTACCTACATCCCCAGTTACATCCCCAGTTCTGAACAGGAGCAGGAGAAACAGGAGGGTAGGGGGCAGGGAGAGGAAAAAGAAGAGCAGGAAGAAGACAGTGAAGAGGAGGAAAAGGAAGCAGCAGAGGGAAGGAGGGGCGAGCACTGTGGAAGGAGACAAGGCGGCAGCCAGAGGGCGCTGCGGGCTTGTTGGTACCTTAGGTCCAGGGAGGCCAGCAGGGAACCCGGCGTCTCCAGCCTCTCTGGCACAGTGGAGGTCACCTGAAGGCTCTGAGAACTGCTTGCCCACATGCCCAGAGCAACGCATCAGGGAACCTTCTTCATTCGGCCAGCTTGAGTGGCCACTGGTCTACACACTAACCTTGACCGAGTCCACGCAGAGGGGGAAGCAGGGAGAGCTGGGTCTAGTCCTCCACGGAGTCCTGGGAGTCTCTTAGCCCCAGAAGCTCCTCGCAGCAGGGACGCCACACAGAAGATGCAGAGATGGGAGGGGGCCCCTGGAGAGGGTGCTGGGGTCTCTGGAGAAGACGGTGAGCCAGCCTTGGACGTGATGTAGCGGATAAAGATGGACGCTGTAAGAGGCCAGAGGGAAAGGAGGGGCTCAGCAAAGGGGGTAGACTCAAGAGTCACTCTGCTCTCAAGAAGCTCAGGGTGGAAGCCGGGTATGGTGGCGCACGCCTTTAATCCCAGCACTTGGGAGGCAGAGGTAGGAGGATCGCCAAGAGTTCGAGGCCACCCTGAGACTCCATAGCGAATTCCAGGTCAGCAGCCCAGGGTGTTGCAGGGGCGGGCTGAGAGACTAGGGTCCTGGGAGGGGTGTGGGCACCCCAGTCAGGGGCAAACACACACCAAGTCCTATAGCCCTGTGGAAGGACCGGGCCCATCGCCCTCACGAGGATCCAAATAGGCAGTCAGACTCCAGTTTATCACATGCATGTCCGATCCAGGACTTATCCCACATGCCCAGCTTCGGCCAAGCCCCCACCTTGCCCACCTGGACCACTGGTCATGCTCCAGTCCTCACCGTGTGCCACGCCCCACACGCCCAACAGCACGGTGACCTTTAAGCCCGCAAATGACTCATCCACCCGCTTCAAACCCTCACAAGGCATCTAGAAGCGCCTGTACAAAACCCAAACGCCATGTTCAGCCCTCGAACCCCACCCCACCCCACCCCATCTCTCCCTCCACACACACACACACCTTGCTCCAGCCTGCTTGATGCTTCACTATCACTCCAGAACTCCTGCCTCTGGGCCTTTGCACATCCAAGTGCCTGGGACTGGAATACTTTCCCAGTCCCAGGTTTTTTCTGGCTGGATTTTCCTCATGCCTCAGGTCGCAGGTCAAAAGTAGCCTCTTGTGAAAGGCCAGTTTAAGCTACCTTATCTGAAGTGATAGGCCCAGCTGTGTTTACCCCATATCCCGTCACCCGGTTATTCTCCGGGGAGTTCTAAGGGCTACTGGAAGCATCTTATCTCTGTCATGTGTTGGTTGGCTCACTTAGGACCTAACCCTTCTCCGGCCATGAGGACAGGTCTGCGCCTGCCTTGGTCGGGCCGCAGTCCCTGGAGGGAGCCGGGAAATCAGGAAATGGATGAGGGAGCTGAGGTTGGCCAGTTGGCTCTGACCAGGGGGCTGGGCAGGGCCCAGGGAGCCCGTGGCCCGTGCCTGCTTGCTGGAGGCTCTTCAGATGGGAGACGCGGTAGACCTCGGTCGTCTTCCACCGCACGTTCACACCATATGGCTGGCAGAGCAGCTGAATTGCACGGGCTCTAACTTGGAGCTTTCTTGCTTTTGTGTGTTAATAACATAAAGATGGAAAGTAGTTTGCCACACATTTTGTGTTTGCTAACTATCTATATGTATATAAAACAGACTTCGGTGTTACCAGCCTACCCACTTGTGAAGTGGGAAGAAAACAGAGCAATCCGGAGGGAGGGAGGAAAGGAGGCCCGAGCTGGCTGAAACTATGGCCAAGCTCTGTCCTCAGGTATCAGGTCTGCTTCCTAGGACTGGGAAGAAAGTGCTGAGGAAAAGGAAGAGAAGGGTGGGGAGCAGGAGGGAGAGGAGGAAGAGGAGGAAGAGGAGGAGGAGAGCCCCTGGCCCCAGGATAGGGGCTAACTTCTCCTAAAGCATGGCCTGAGGGCTGCCTGGGCTCCTGGGGCTTCAGCCTGGGCCCCAGACCTGCCCAGCAGCTCTCACCGGATCTGGGTGGGCTGCCAGCAATGCTCTTTTGGCCTACCCCACCTCGGACCCTTCCTGGCTTCCTCCCCAAACCCTTTACTCAGATGTTTGAATTATGGCGTGTCTAGGGCTGGGTGTGGCAGTGCAGGCCTCTCTGTAATCCCAGTGTGGGAGGTTGAGGCTGGAGGATTGCAAAATCAAGGCCAGCCTGGGCTACAGAGTGAGAGTGAACCTCAAAAGAGCCAAATTAGACCAGGCGTGGTGATGCACACCTTTAATCCCAGCAGAGGTAGGAGGATCGCTGTGAGTTTGAGGCCACCCTCTGACTTCATAGTGATAATGGCTAGAACCAGACCCCACCTTGAAAAACAACAACAAACAAAAGGAGCCTAAATAAATAAATACCATGCATGGCCCACCACCTGTAGGAAGCTTCCTCAGACAGGATAAGGACCCCAGACCAAGTAAAGGTTTGTAATGGACATTGTTCAATGTCACTGGACATTTCCAATGACAAAATGTCTCTAGAGCTCTGGAAAATAAAAATGTGGAGCTTGTTGGGTGTGGTGGCTCACGCATTTAATCCCAGCACTCGGGAAGCAGAGGTAGGGGGATGACTGTGAATTCAAGGCCAGCCTGAGACTATAGTGAATTCCAGGTTAAACTAGGCTAGGCTAGAACAAGACTCTACCTCGAAAAACCAAAAAAAAAAAAAAAAGGAAGAAGGAAAGAAAACATTTATTCCACCCTATCAGATGTATTTCAAGACAACCAAACAGCCCTGGAAAGTTTCCTTCCAGAAGACTCAGTATTTGGTAGGGTGCCCAGGTAGGGCGGGGGGGGGGGGGGCAGGCTCCAGCAGGTAGGAGTCTTTTAGGACTGACCCACAAGCGCATGGAGTTGATGAAAAGCAGGAGACTCTCAGCCCATTTTATGATTGCTTGTAAGTTCTCTATGGACTCTGCACCCCTGCCTCTTGCCTGCATCAGGGTGGATGGGTCCCACATACTGTCCCCCAAGGTATGCCTCTAATCTATAATTGAAGGAAAGGAATTATGGTTTATTGTCTGTAAGTATAGAAGTTGTCAATAGAAAAAATCCATTAAAAAAAAAAAGAATTGAAGGAAACAGAATATGGACACCATCTTGCAAAACCTAGACAGATAAGTGATTGAAGAAATAATTGTAGCCAGGCCTGGTGGTGCAGCCTTTAATCCTAGCATTCCAGAGGCAGAGGTAGAAGGATTGTCATGAGTTCAAGGCCACCCTGAGAGTACATAGTGAATTTCAGGTCAGCCTGAGCTAGAGTGAGATCCTACTTCGAAAAACCAAAAAAAAAAAAAAAAAAGGGCAGTACAGGGCCAGAGAGATGGCTCAGAGGTTATGTCGCTTGCCCATAAAGCCTAATGACCCAAGTTCAATTCCCCAGTACTCACATAAAGCCAGATGCACAAAGTGCACATGCATTTGGAATTCATTCGCAGTGGCTGGAGGCCCTGGCTCACCCACTCTCTTTCTCTCTGTGGGCATGGTAGTGCATGTCTTTAATCCCAGCACTAAGGAGGCAGAGGAAGGAGGATCACTATGAATTCAAAGTCACCCTGAGACTATATAATGAATTCCAGGTCAGCCTAGACTAGAGTGAGAGAGTGAGACCCTACTCAAAAAACCAAAAAGAAGTCGGGCATGGTGGTGGCACACGCCTTTAATCCCAGCACTCGGGAGGCAGAGGTAGGAGGATTGCCGTGAGTTTGAGGCCACCCTGAGACTCCATATTGAATTCCAGGTCAGCCTGGGCTTGAATGAGACCTCGAAAAACTGAAAAACCAAAAAAAAAAAAAAAGATTCATATGCACTAAAGTGAAAAGATATTAGTAGGAAAGTTAGAGGGTAATGCCTATAAGATAATGGTATTTGTGTAGAAGGAAGGAAAGAAAGAAAGAAGGGAGGGAAGGAAAACAAGGAACCAGGGCTGGAGATGTAGCTCAGTGGTAGAGTGCGTGTCTAGCATATCCAAGGCCTTGGGTTCCCTCCTCAGAGCTGCTAAATGAGTATCATTTATCAACAGATGAAATTTTGAAGTACAGGGCTGATGTGGCACTTTCCAGTGGAACATTGCCACCTGACCCCACTTTCCAGTCGCAGCATGGGGACAGCGGGACAGCTGGGTCACCGTGGGGTCTGGGGGACAGGAGAGATGACCATCGACGTGGGTTCGCATTGTAGCCAGACGTGGATCTCATCAGGTTTCTAGAGCCTGCCCCCATGTCCAGCGGACAAATGCGGGGTGTGAAATAGCAACAGAGACCAGCCCTGATTCTACAGGGAAGATGTAAAAGAAGAGGGTCCCCCCCTTCCTCCCCACCCCCGCCCCAGGAAAGACCAACAACACAGTAGCCAGATGCAGTGTGCAGGTCCGGTCTGGATTCTGACTCACTCAACAGTCAGGAGATATGTTTGAGACAACTGGGAAATCTGATTTTAGACTGTTAAATGATGCTAAGAATTATATTCATTTTACTAGATTTCACCTCCTCTCTCTCTTCCTCCTCCTCTTCCATTGAGACTGTCTCGCTGTGTATCCTAGGCTGGACTTGAACTCTTCCTGCCTCAATGCTAGGATTTTACAGGCATGTGCTTCTGTGCCTGGCTGCCTTAGGTGTTTTGCAAGTGTTATGGTTATGCACAAAACACTTTTTAGAAATTCACACAAAAGCCAGGACTTTCATCCCAGCACTTAGGAGGCAGAGATAGGAGGATCACCATGAGTCTGAGGCCAGCCTGGCGCTACAGATCAGCTAGAGTGGGACCCTACCTCGAAAAAAAAACAAAACAAAATAAAATAAAATAAATGCATACTCAAGTGCAAATATGTAAAAGTGAATGAGGGCTGGAGAGATGCCTTAGTGGTTTAGGCACTTGCAAAGCCAAAAGACCCAGGTTCAATTACCCAGTACCCACATAAGCCAGATGCACAATGAAATCTCAGGCTGGCATCGAACTCATGGCAATCCTCCTACCTCTGCCTCCCGAGTGCTGGGATCAAAAGCGTGCGCCACCACGCCTGCTCCCACGTATTTTTTATAGTTAAGAACAGAAGAGGATGCTATAAGGAAACTGGTGACAGGTGAGATAGAAAATAACAGTCCTAGGCTGGGGAGATGGTTCAGCACTTAAAGGCACTTGCTTGCAAAGACTGAAAACCCAGGTTAAATTCGCTAGTACCTACATAAAGCCAGATGAAAGAAGTGGGGCATGCATCCAAAGTTCATTTGCAGTGATAATAGCCTCTGGCCTTCCAATTTGCTCGCGCGCTCATTCTCTCTACTTGCAAATAAATAAAGAATTTAAGAAATAAAATGGAGGCTGGAGAGATGCTTAGCAGTTAAGCGCTTGCTTGTGAAACCTAAGGACCCCGGTTGGAGGCTCGATTCCCCAGGACCCACATTAGCCCGATGTACAAGGGGGTGCACACATCTGGAGTTCGTTTGCAGTGGCTGCAGGCCCTGGCATGCCCATCCTCTCTCTCTCTGCCTCTGCCTCTCTCTGTCTTTTAAATAAATAAAAATAAACAACAACAACAAAAAAAAAGAAATAAAATAAGTCCTGAGATAGAGACAGCCAATTTTAGAGTGTGGCCAAGAATGGCCCCCATGGGGAAGAAACATTGATACTGAGGGGGCTAGACTTTGAGCACGTTGGAGAAGGGGAAAGGCTGGGGAGAGGAACAGGTTTAAACACCCCCAAACAGCAGTAGGCTTGGGAAGGGGGTAGTGAGCCAGTGAGGAGCATGGGAGAGTCAGGGGAGGCCAGGCAGGGCCAGCGCTCCCCAGAGAGGAAGGGGCCGAACGGTATGTTTGGTGGGGTTTACTTCCGAAAGGGATGACTGGTGACAGAGACGCTGTAGTTGGGAAGGGGCAGAAAAGGCGGGAAGCCCCTTCAGGAGACAGTGTGACCTTCCAAGCAGTAACAGTGGCCTGCTCTTAGTGTGGCAGCAGAGAGAGAAGGTGGCAGATCAGAAACATGTGGGGGCTTGCTGATGTATGTAGCATAGGGGGCGTGGTGGTTTGATTCAGGTGTCCCCCATAAACTTAGGTGTTCTGAATTCTACATTCCCAGCTGATGGAGATTTGGGAATTAGCGCCTCCTGGAGGCAGTGTATTGTTGGGGGCGGGCTTATGGGTGTTACAGCCAGTGTCCCCTTGCCAGTGTTTGGCCCCCTCCTGTTGCTGTGATCCATTTGTTCTTGGCCAGAGATGATGTCCACCCTCGGCTCAGGCCAGCATTTCCCCTGCCATCGTGGAGCTTCTTCTTGAGTCTGTAGGCCAAAATAAATCCTTTTCCCCAAAAGCTGCTCTTGGTCGGGTGATTTCTGCCAGCAATAGGAACCTGACTACAACAGAGGGTAAGGGAAAGGAAGACAAAAGTAAATGCCAGGTTTGGAATTGAGCAGGTGGGTGAACGTGGATGTGGGGCATTTCCTGGGGTGATGGTGAGGTGGGGGGCAGGGGAGGTGGATCTCAAGGTCGCCTTTGGGCAGGTTATGCTGGATTCGCTTGGGAGACAGGCAAGTGGAGATACATGGTGGGCAGAGCCAATACAGGGCTGGGGACAGTCCTGGAGAGGGCGACCACGGAAAACAAGGCTCCTGTCTTGAAAAGGGAGAGGAGGCTGGGCAGAGCACACCTGTAACCCCAGCGGTGAGGAAGCTGAGGCAAGGAGGGTTTCAAGTTAGGGGCCAGCCTCGGCTACTTGGTGAGACCTGGTCCCAATAAAATAAAAGATAGAGGGCTGGAGAGACAGCTTAGCAGTTAAGCACTTGCCTGTGAAGCCTAAGGACCCTGGTTCAAGGCTCGGTTCCCCAGGACCCACGTTAGCCAGATGCACAAGGGGGTGCACGCATCTGGAGTTTGTTTGCAGTGGCTGGAGGCCCTGGCGTGCCCATCCTCTCTCTCTGCCTCTTTCTCTCTCTGTCTGTTGCTCTCAAATAAATAAATAAAAACAAACAAACAAAAATAAAAGAAAGAGAGGGCTGGAGAGATGGCTTAGTGGTTAAGCGCTTGCCTGCAAAGCCAAAGGACCCAGGTTCTATTCCCCAGGGCCCCTGTAAGCCACCTGCACAAGGTAGCACATGCACCTAAATTTCATTTCCAGTGACTAAAGGCCCTGACCCACCCATATTCTTCCTCCCTCTCTCTCTCTCTCTGTCTCTGTCTCTTTCAAGTTAATAAATAAAAACAAAAACTTTAAAACAATATATACAGGACTGGGGCTGGAGAGATGGCTTAGCGGTTAAGTGCTTGCCTGTGAAGCCTAAGGACCCCGGTTCGAGGCTCGGTTCCCCAGGTCCCATGCTAGCCAGATGCACAAGGAGGCGCACACGTCTGGAGTTCGTTTGCAGAGGCTGGAAGCCCTGGCACGCCCATTCTCTCTCTCTCCCTCTATCTGTCTTTCTCTCTGTGTCTGTCGCTCTCAAATAAATAAATAAAAATTTATTATATATATACACACACACACACACACACACACACACACACACACACACACAGGACTGGAGAGATGGCTTAGCAGTTAAGGCATTTGCCTGCAAAGCCAAAAGACCTCGGTTTGATTCCCCAGGACCCACATAAGCCAGGTGCACAAGGGGGCACATGCATCTGGACTTCGTTTGCAGTGGGTGGAGACCCTGGTGCACCCATTTTCTCCCTCTCTCTCCCCCTCAAATATATAAATAAATAATACTGTTTAAAAAAAATAGCCAGATATGGTGGCACACATCTTTAATCACAGCACTCTAGAAGCTGAGGCAGAGGTAGAGGATTGCTGTGAGTTTGAGGGGCCACCCTAAGACTACATTCCAGGTCAGACTAGGCTAGGGTAAGACCCTACCTTGAAAACCCAAAAAATTAATTAAAATTTAAAACAAGAAGATAATGTAATTTAAACCAAAAAAAGGTGGGTATGGTGGCACATGCCTTTAATCCCAGCACTTGGGAGGCCAAGGTAGGCGGATCAACATGAGTATGAGGCCAGCCTGGGCTAGAGTGAGACCCTGTCTCAAACACACACACACACACACACACACACAAAACTAACTAGGGCTGGGGGAGATGGTTCAGTGGTTAAAGACACTCACTTGCAAAGCCTGATGCCCCAGGTTTGATTCCCCAGTATCTATGTAAAACCGATGCACCAAGTGGCGCATGAATCTGAAGTTTTGCAATGGCAGGAGGCCCTGGAGCATCCCCCCCCCCCCGCCTCAAATAAGCAAACAAATAAAACTGTGTGTGTTTTGTTTTGTTTTGTTTTCCCGAGGCAGGGTCTCACTCTAGCTCAGGCTGACCTGCAATTCACTATGTAGTCTCAGGGTGGCCTCGAACTCATGATAATCCACATACCTCTGTCTCCTGAGTGCTGGGATTAAAGGCATGCATCAGCACGCCCAGCTTTGTTTGTTTGTTTGTTTGTTAATTTGAAAAAGACAGAGGGAGAGAGAATATGAATGGGTACACCAGGGCCTTCAGCCACTGCAGCTGAACTTCAGATGCATGCACTATCTTGTGCATCTATCTAGCTTATGTGGGTCCTGGGGAATCAAATCCAGGTCCTTTGGTGTTGCAGGTCTTAACTGCTAAGCCATCTCTCCAGCCCTTAAACTATTTTTTTAAAAAACTAGAATTAAGCCAGGTGTAGTGGCACAGGCCTTTAATCCCAGCACTCGGGAGGCAGAGGTAGGAGGATGGCCTTAAATTCGAGGCCTCCCTGAGACTACATAGTGAATTCCAGGTCAGCCTGAGCTAGAGTGAGACCCTATGTCTGGGGAAAAAAAAAAAAAAATCTGAGCAAACCAACCTAGAGGAAGAAGGATTTGTTTTGGTTCTCTGTCCCTAGTCCCTTGGTTTTGTAACTTCTGGACTGCTTGGGTGCTGAAGCAAAGCGTCATGGTAGCCGTATGTGGCGTAGGTAGCAGAGAGGCTTACCTCAGCGTAGAAGGGAGGAAGAGAAGGGGGGACACAAGCTATACTCTTCAAAGGCATATCCCTAGTGATGTACTTCCTCTAGCCAGGCCTCAGCTCCTTGTTTACACCATCTCCTAGTGATAATATCAAATGCTGACTCCTACCTGTGGATTAGCCCTTTGGTAAAATTAACTGGATCCACCCACTGAGGACCAAGTTCTCAACCTATGCGCCTCGCTATCACTTTGGGGGAAAGGACCAAACACAAACCCTAGTGTTCGCCATCCCCACAGCAATAACTTTGACAAAGTTGGTTTCAGTGAGTGTCTTTCCTCCCCTAGGGCAGGGGCCCTGCTGTCCTTGGGTTTCCTGCAAGAACTGTTGGCTGTTGTTTGTAACAGGGTCTCACTCTACAACCCAGGCTGGCCAGGAGCTCATGATTCCCCTGCTGGGGTGACACCCGCCTGAATGTCTCTTGCTGTTTTGTCATGACCAGTAGACTGTTTTGTTCCCTCACAGTGGTGAACCTCGTAAGGGCAGGATGACTGTCACCTTCATGCCCCTAGGACAGGATTCATCATGCTTAATAAGCACTGACTGTGTGTAAAGTGGCTTGTGGCCCAGTCCAATGGCGCAATCACCAAGTCCTCTCTGGTGTCTAGTACTGGGAAGGGCGTGATGACAGGGAAGGTGAGTGACTAACTGTCCTCAACGTAGGAAATGAATTCATTGATCTCCCCTCCAAAAATTGATCAGAAGCAAATGTGGGAAGGGACTCTTTGTAGGAGGAAGAGACAAACTGAAAACACAGCTATTATGTAGACCAACACTGCACACAGCAAGCACCAATGCACTCCACCCCGGCGACTCACTTCCATCTCCCCACCAGCCATGGTCATTGGGATCCACACAGGCCAGGGTATTTCCAGCAAAAGGCATAGCTCGGTGGTGACTCACCAGCCACTGCCAATATCCCTGGGCCGCCTCTTGCAGGATACCTTCTATGTGCCCTCATTCAGAGCTGATACCCTTCCTGTGGACTCTTCACTCCTGCCCATCATGGATCCTTTGCCTTATACTTTTTCCAGATAACTTTTTTTTTCAAGGTAGGTTCTCCCTCTAGTCCAGGCTGACCTGGAACTCACTATGTACTCTCAGGGTGGCCTTAAACACATGGCGCTCCTCCTACCTCTGCCTCCCGAGTGCTAGGATTAAATGCTTGTGCCACCACACCCAGGGTTTTCACTTTTTTTTAATGCACAATTAAGTGATATTAAGAATATTATACTCTCGTGCCACCGTCCACAGACCTCTTTTCATCACGCACAGCTGGAATTCTGCCCCCTTGTCTCCAGTCCCTCAGCTCTGGTAGCCACCACTCAATTTTCCGTCTCTCTGAATATGACTGTTCCAGGTACCTTGTGTAAGCAGGATCACATAGTCATCTCTTGTTTAACAGGAGATCTTGCCTCAGGCTGCCTGGGGCAACCAGCAGCCCTCTGCCTGGATGTGTTTTAGACAAAAACATCTTGATACTTTCCTTGTGGCTGGGGATGCTGGATTTTCCATTTAGGGTATGGCTAGGAGGTTTTCCCTGGAAAACAAATGTATTGAAGTGGGAAATATAATTTGTGGTGAGAGGTCAAAGGTGGAGAGGCCCTCAGAGGCCAGAAGGGAAGGTGGAGGAAGAGGGGGCGGAGCCCTGGCCTTCCATGTGAAATTGCCTTTGTGTCCCTAATACCAGCAGAAGAATGTGTTGGGGACTGAACACCGCACACCCAGGCTCCTTGGCTCTCCTTGGCTTCCTATCGCAGTGTGGAAAGGCATTCTCAGGCACTCACCTTTGCCCCCTATGCATTCATCCATCCACTTATTTACACAGCAAATCCAGCTCTCCAGAACCTGGGCCGGGCTCTGGGGATGCTCAGGCAGGAAGCCCGGGGTGGTTCGCATCTCAGCCTCCCTCCACGCCTGCCTTCTCCCTTTCTCCTCTGCTCTAGTCCCCCGCCTGCCCTCTGAGTCAATTCTGAATTCCTAGGTGGGTTTTGAGGCCAGACAACCAGAGGCCAGGTTGATCTCTAAGGGATTAAAGGTACAGAGAATAATGATAATGATGACTTAAAGGGAAGTGGCTCCTGAACGGGGCATCTTCCTTGGGCAGACGCGGGTTCTACTTTGCCAGATTATCCCATTGTTGGAAATCCTCGTGTGTTATAGGAATTCTAAGTTTTTTTGCTAAATCTCAGCGGGCTGCCAGCACCGGTTAGCAGTGGCATTTCTTGGGGCGGGAGGTGGGGGGGGGGGGGTTGGGCTGGTTATAAGCCGACCACGACCCGACTGCCTAAAGTGAGCGACTGAGGGATGTCCCTGTGCCTGGGCCTGTCACCCGCAAAGGAATGTGCTATCCGGCTTGCAGACGCTGTGCAGAAGGATCTGGGGGCCGAGGAGGCTCGCGGCCCAGCATGGGCTCACCTGCCCCACGCTGGCCAGACCCTGATGGGTCGTTCCTCACCCCTCCAATCAGCGCATCACTCCTGGAGGTCAAGGAGAAGAAACCCAACCTCAACCAGCTAAGTCAATGCATGAAAATAACGCGTTGGTTCCGGCCTCCACCGAGTGCCTGGTTAATCCAGTCTTGGGCGTGATTGGAGACGGGGGGCTCAACAGATCGGAAGCGGGCCTCCAGCGCTGCAGCGCGCCAGGCTCTGCTCTCCAGGAAGAACTTCCCTCCAAAGCAGGTCAACTTATGTGGCAAGATGGCCTCATGGCTCCAGGCCCACTTCCAGACAGCCTAGCAACTCCTGAGGCTTGCCATTGGCCCCAGCTTGGGCCAGGGCCTGCGCCTCAACCAATCACGCGGCCGGGAATGCGTGGCTCTGATTGGCCAAGGCCCTCTCTCTCCGGAGCCTCACAGGGTGGTGCTTTCAGAAAAATGTTGATCTCTGACCAGAAGGGAGATGCCTTCTCCTCCAGGCCCCGCCTCCCTCCTGCAGCTGTGCCTGTCTTCAGAAAGCCCCCAAAATGAAGAGATTTAACTGAAAGCTGGGGATATAGAGGCCCGCTACAGAACAAAGCACCCTTGTCCCTTGACCCACGCTGGGCTAGTAGTTGGGGTTGCTGCTGCGTGTCTGCCCTCAACACCCCGGCCCGCTCACACACGGCCACTCCTTGAAGCGCCCACAAATTAACCCCTGGTGCTTTTTAGCACAGAAGCCATACGTGTCAGCTGCCACCCCCTCTTCCATCGAAGCCGGAAGGGCGATTTTAATTTTCCTAGCAAGTCTTCGTTGAGCCCGGCCTTCATTCTGAAGCTGGGCTGGACTTGCTTCCCCACCTAAAAGGGGCCCAGGCCAGAGCGAGGACCACCCATGGACTTCAGTCTCCCCATCTCTGAGCGCGTGCACAGCGGTGTAAGTTACACATGCATGAACAGCAAGTGAGCCTCGGGGAGCACTGATTTGGAGCCTCACCTTCCCCTTGCAACCTTCTCCAGCCGGCAAAGCCTCGGGACTTCCTGTCGACATACCTTTAGGGTGGGCTGGAGTCTTAACTCAGTGGTAAGTGCACTTGGCTACTGGGTATGAGGTCCTGTGTTACCAGTCCCAGCACTGAAAGTAAACAAATATAAGATACCCTGAAGGAGCTGATAAAAGTAATGGTCATTGGTGGGACTGCATTGTCACCAGGCAGATTTCTGTGTCCCTGAAGTCTGCCCAGGGGCACCAAGTTAAGAATGCTTTAGAAGGCTGGAGAGATGGCTCAGTGGTTAAGGCACTTGCCTGTAAAGCCTAAGGACCCAGGTTTGATTCCGCAGTACCCACGTAAGCCAGATGCCCAAGGTGATGCATGCATCTGGAGCTCATTTGTAATGTGGCTAGAGGCCCTGGTGTGCCTATTGTCTCTATCTGCCTCCCTCTCTCTCTCTCAAATAAATAAAATAAAAAGAATGCTCTATCAGGGGCCAAGAGATGGCTTAGCAGTTAAGATGTTTGCCTGTGAAGCCTAAGAACCCAGGTTTGATTCTACAGCATCCACATAAGCCAGATGCACAAGGTGGTGCATGCATTTGGAGTTCTTTTGCAGTGGCTAGAGACCCTGGTAAACCCATTCTCTCTCTCTCTCTCTCTTTCTTGAGTAAATATATATATATATATATATATATATATATATATATATATACTCAATATATATTATGTATGTATGTATGTATGTATGTATGTATGTAGGTTTTTCAAGGTAGAGTCTTGCTCTAGAGTCCAGGCTGACCTGGAACTTACTATGTAGTCTCAGGGCGGCCTTGAACTCATGGCAATCCTACCTCTGCCTCCCGAAGGCTAGGATTAAAGGTATGAACCACCATGCCTGGATATATACTGGATATATATATATAATTTTTTTTAAAGAAAGAATGCTCTATCAGCCTGACCTTCCATGTCCATAATCCTTATGTATGGGCTCCTGACCTTGCCCCTCCACCATGGTCAGGGCCTGGGTCACAGATGAAGCTGTGAAGGCCCTTGACTTGCTTGGTGAATAATTAACGCCTCCAGGGTGCTTATTCTGTGCCAGATACTGTTGAAAGAGCAGGATGGGCATGGAGACATGGACTCCTCATAGTAACTCTAGGAGGTCAGACCCTTAGAAGCACACCAAGTTTAGAGATGAGACCATTCCAAAGACTCATGGCAGAGGGGAGGGGGCTGTCAGGTCAGTTCTCCATCCCTAATGCTTTCCAGTCTCTCCCCCATGGCTGAGTCAAAGCTTGGATACTCCCAACCCTGGAGCAAGAGAATAAGCTCATATCCCAAGGCCAGCCCTCCCCCCTTTCTCTCTCTCTCTCTCCATATATATATAAATTTTTTGTTTTTCTAGGTAGGGTCTCTCTAGTTCAGGCTAACCTGGAATTCACTATGTAGTCTCAGGCAGGGCTCACTCAGACTCACGGCGATCCTCCTACCTCTGCCTCCCGAGGGCTGGGATTAAAGGTGTGCACCAACACATCCGGCTCCTCAATAATTTTTGAGGCAGGAATTCGCTGTGTAGCCCAGGATGGTGTGAAATATGTAGTCCAGGCTAGCCCGAGCATCCTGCCTCACCCTCCCGAGTGCAGGAATTAGAAGCATGAGCCGCCATGCTTGCAACTATCAGTAAGTTCTAAAGGGCCAAGCTACCCGGCAGGGTGTTTCCCTGCCCTGAGGATTAGATGCTTCTTCCTCCCCACTCCCCATGTGAAGTCACAGCCCCCAGAATTCTCTCATCTTCACCCTTATTGCTCTGAACAGCTCTAAGCAGCAGCTACCAATCCTCATGACCACCTCCATCCATCCCAAATGGGCAAAATGCCTGCAAAGCCTAACAACCTTGGTTCAGTTCCCCTGTACCCACATAAAAGTAGATGCACAGAGTGGCTCATGCATCTGGAGTTCATTTGTATGGCTAGAGGTCCTGGCATGCCCATTCTCGTTCTTGCTCTCCTTGCACATTAATTCATTAATTGATAAAAAGGGGGGACTGGAAGTTTGGTTCAGCAGTTAAGGTGCTTGCCTGAAAAGCCTAAGGACCGGAGTTCAATTCCCCAGTACCCATGAAAAGCCAGATGCACAAAGTGGCACATGCATCTGGAGTTTGTTTGCAGTGGTTGGAGGCCCTGGTATGCCCATTCTATCTCCTCTGTCTGCTTGCAAATAAATAAATGAAAATATTTAAAATTTGTTTTTTAAAAAGGACTGGACAGATGGCTCAGTGGTAAAGGGGCTTACCTTCAAATGGGCAGAGATTAGACCTTGCTTTGCTTTGATCTTTTCTTTTTTGCACCATTTTTTTTACAACTGGCTTACTGGGGCAGTTTGGAAATTAAACCCCAGTGATCAGGCTTTGCAAGTACATTTAATTGCAAACCATCTTCCCAGGCCATTTTAAAAAAATGTTTTAAATATATTTTTATTTATTTATTTGAGAGAAAGAAAGAGGGAGATAGAAAGAATGGGTGCACCAAGGCCTCCAGCTGCTGCAAGCGAACTCCAGACACATGTACCACCTTGTGCATCTGGCTTATGTGGGTCCTGGGGAATCAAACCTATGTCCTTTGGCTTTGCACTTAAGTGCCTGAACCTCTAAGCCTTATCTCCAACCTTTTTTTTACAAATTATTATTTATGAGAAGGTGAGGCAGGGCAGGAGAGAGAATGGGTACACCAGGGCCTTTAGCCACTGCAAAGGAACTCCAGACGTATGCATCATACACATCTGGTTTATGTGGGTACTGGGGAACTGAACCTGTCTCTCTTCTATCTCTCTCTGCTTGCAGATAAGTAAACTAGAATATAAAGAATTCACTTAAGCTTAGCATGGTACACACCTATAATCTCAGTACTTGTGAGGTTGAGGCAGGAGCATCTGGAGTTTCAGATCTTCCTTGGTTACAATAGCAAGTTTGAAATCAGCCTAAGTCACAGCCCCCTCCCCCCACAAAAAACCAGACAAATAGCAAATATACTGAATATTTCATGTAATTTGTTGACTGTTGTACCAAAAGAAGGGTACATGTTTATATCATGATGAAATCAGTCAAGTTCAACCCTATAGGAAGCTCTGTGAGGTCCTGGCCAGGGGCTGGGGAATAGCTCAGTTGGTAGGTAGGGTGCTTTCCTAGCAGGCTTGAGGCCTGGATGTGACCCTCAGTTCCACATAAAGTCAGTCACTTATCAATAATCCCAGCACTCTGGAGGTGAAGGCAGGGAATCAGAAGTTCATCCCTGGGTACATAATGAATTTGAGGCCAGCCTGGGCTACGTAAGACCCCAAGAAAACAGAAAGATCCAGTCTGTGGAATGGGTTGTATGTATGAATAATGTTCAGGTCAAGACATACAAATGTGTAGAGGACCCAGAACTTTCCCTTGGTCCTCCCCTGGCTGTGACTTCACTCCAGGAACAACTACTGTTAAGACTGCTAGTTGCCATAACCTGCTTTGTGCTCCTCCCCCGCAGCATGCTGAGGATGGAACCCCAGGGCCTTATGCCAGTAACCACGTGTCCACCACCAACCTAGTGGATAGGGAGATATTTGTAATTTGGGTTTTTTTTTGAGTTAGTTTTGTCTTAGCCCAGATTGACCTGGAAGTCTCAGGCTAGCCTCAAACTCACATTCATTTTTCCTACCTCTGCCTCCTGAGCACTGGGATTAAGTAAGTGTGAGCCACCACAGCTGGCATTTATGAGGGGGTAGGGGCGGAGGAGATATGTCATTATGTAACCCAGGCAAGACTCAAACTGAAGCGGGCTCTTACCTCAGTCTCCCAAATGCTGGGATTATAAGTGTGTGTCAGCACACCTAGCTTTCTTATGTTTTCTTACACTGTAAATACATGGAAACCTCAAGTACACCTGGCTTCTGGTGCTCAGCATTCTGTCTTTGGGTCCATTTTTACGTTGCTGTGTGAGGGAGTTGTTTGCACTTTTTAGTGTGTTGTCAATGATGAATATAACATTAATTCATTCGTTTTATTGTTGAACATGTCAGCTAGGAGACAGAGCATCTGGAACTCTCACTCTTTGCTGATGGGGTCACAAAGAAAATCTAGTTTATCACCACTGGAAGAACACGCTATGGCCGGAGAGATAGCTTAGCAGTTAAGGTGCTTGCCCGTGAAGCCTAAGGACCCAGGTTCGATTCTCTAGGTCCCACATAAGGCAGATGCACATGGTGGTGCATGCGCCTGAAGTTCGTTTGTAGCTAGAGGCCTTGGCGCACCCATTCTCTCTCACTTTCTCTCTAACAAATAAAGCTAAAATAAAGGAAATCACTTATTGGCTGGGCGTGGTAGCCCATGCCTTTATCCCCAGCACTTGGGAGGCTGGGGTAGGAGGAATGCAGTGAGTTCAAAGCCACCGTGAGTCTGTAGAGTGAATTCCAGGTCAGCCTACCTCAAAAACCAAAAGCAAAGGACGCTTTTATTGTGTGCCAGGCACTGAACTGATTCACCTGTACCACTTCACTCAATCATCAGTGACTGAGAATCAGGACCTCCGTGGAATCATCACGATAGGGTTATTAAGAGATGGCACCTGGAAGAAAAAAAAAGAGAGAGAGAGATGGCACCTGGAGGGGCTTGACCCCAAAGCTACCGCTTGGGACACCGTGACGTGGTGTTGGACACCAGGACTTGTGGGGTTGGCGCACCCCGCTCTAACTTCAAGACCGCCAGTGAGTCAGAGACGACAGGCTGTAACTGAAGCGGGCCCTGGGACACTGAGCCCTGCCTTACAGTTCGAAACATCGAGTCCTGAAAGACCTGGCTGGTGACCTCTGTCTAATACCTGTCTCACTGTTCTTCAACCTCCTTCAGAAATACGATGCAAGGGTCCCCGGGGCACCATGCCCACAGCAGAGGGATGCAGCATAAAGATGGGGGAGGCAGGAGGTGGAAACAAGGAGGGAGCCAAGACTCATGGTAGGGGGGGAAGTAATCACGAAACCCCTTAGATTCTCAAGGAATGGGCCAGGGAAGGGGACAAGCTAGTGTCGTCCGAGACAAGAAAGGTCAGAGGGGTGGTGGATGGGGCGACTGAGGTGGGACATGGAGGTCGGGTGTTGGGGGGGACGTTGAGGATCAGCTCACGGGGGGCACTACGGGCCAGGGAGGAGGGGAGACGGCCTCTGGGGTCCCCGAGGGTCAAAAGGCCTAACCACGCTCCAGGAAGGGCCTGAGTGCTAGGGAAGGCGCTGGGCTGAGTTGAATGAATGACCACGCCGCTGCCCTGGCGGAGGAGCGCACGTGCGCCCAGGAGTAACAGCTGCTCCGCACGGACCCCTCACACCCCGCGGCCCGAGGGCCTGGTTCCGGGCCCAGGCGCCACGCGCTGGGTGACCTTGGGGACATCCACGCCCCCTGGGCTCCGGGCGCGGAAGCCTGCGTCCGGGGGCGGGCGGGGAGGACGTTGCAGGAGGGGCGGCGCGCGCGGACACCGCGTCCCCGGCTCCCGGCCCATCCGCGCATCAACTCCCGCTAGGTGCGGCCCGGAGACCACACCCTCGCGTCCCGCCCGCCGGGCTGACACCGAACGCGCGCGGGCCGCGCCACGGGCAGTCCCCGCGGCCGGGGCCTCTCCCCGCTGCGCCTCTCCCCGAGCGTCCCTCGGCCGGCGCGCCAGGATTCTCCCGCGTCCGCCGGCCCCGCCCTCTCGCTCCCGCCCCGGCTCTCCCGCGTCCCGCCCCGCGCAGGCTCGGGGGCCGCCCACCACGTCCCGCGTTCCGTCTCTGTGGCGCGCAGGCCCCGATGGGTGGCCCCGCCCCTCCGCGGAGGCCCCCCTCCCCGAAGCCCCGCCCCCCGCCGGGCCGCTGTTCGGCGCCGCTACGGGGCGGTGCGGGGGGCGGCGCCGGGGGCGGGCCGCGGCGCGGCGGAGGCCGCGGACGGGCTTGGCGGCCGGCGGGGCGGGGCGGGGCTGGAGGGCGGGCCGGGGCCGGGGCCGGGGCCGCGCGCTGGGATTTTTAAATGTCCCGCTCGCAGCCGGGCGCAGGAGCAGCCGGCTCGGCCGCCAGCGCGGTGTAGGGGGCAGGCGCGGATCCCGCCAGCGCCGCGCGCCCGGCCCGCCGCCGCCGCCGCCACCGCCACCGCCGCCTCGGGGCTTCCCGCTCGCCGCTCGCCGCCCGCCCCGCTCGTGCGCGCCTGTCTGCCGCCGACACGGCTTCGGGTACGGGCCGCCTGCCGGAGCTCACACCCGGACCCACCGGGTCGGGGTGGGGGTGGGGTGCATGCTGCCGGCTCCCGGAGGCGTCCACGCGGGGTGGCCCCCGGGGGATCGAGGTGGCGGTGAGAGAGAAGTGGGTCGGGTGGGTGGAGGGGGGATGGTGGGGGAAACGTGGAAGGGGAAACTGAGGCAGCCCCGGGCTTTGAAGGGCGGTGATGAATGAGGTACTGGGGGGGGTATCTCGAAGGGGGATATCTGGGCCTGCGCACCAACCCCCCCAACCTCAGGTTCGGACCCGGGATCGGCGGGCGCCGCGGGTGACAGGCCACCCGGGCCCCATCGGCCATTTTCCCGGCCGGCCCGGGAGGCTCCCGCCGCCGCCGCCCGCGCGGGCGGGGGGAGGGGTGCCCCGGCGGGCCCTGGCTCTCTTCCCTGGGCCGCCCTCACCTCGCTACGTTCCCGCTTGGTGTCCCCCAGGCCTGAGGTCGGAGCCCGAACCCTACACCATGCCAAGAGAAAGGAAGGAGAGGTGAGTGGCCGGGCTGCTGCGGGAGGGGAAGGGTGTACAGCGGTGGGGGAGGGGCGGGCGGAGATTTGGGGAACGCTCACCCCTGTCTCTGGGCCACCGTGCCCTTTGCAGAGATGCGCAGGACCGCGACACCATGAAAGAAGAAAGTGGCACCGACTTCTCTTCTCGCCCCAGGAAAAGGAAGGCGAACGTGGCCGTTGTGAGTACAAAGGACACAGGTTGGGCAGGACGCCCCTCACTCCCCCAGTTCCACCTTACCTGGGGACGGAGTTGGATCTGCCCACCAGGTGGGACAATGAAGGGGGTTAGTGTGCGTGTGTTGGGGGGGCTCCCCTGGCTGAAGTGCTCAGAACCTAACCAACTTTTCCTCCCTTTTCTCTCCCTGTTCTTGTCTTTCCGCTGTTTGTTGTTTGCCCTTGGTGGATTGCTTTTTTTTCTTTTAATGTTAGTTTTTGCAGGATCCAGATGAAGAGATTGCCAAGATTGACAGGACTGTGAGAGGCCAAGGTGGCAGTCAGGTAAGCCTGCTGGCCCTCCTGCCTCCTCCACCTGGGTAGAGGCTTTCGTATCTCCCACTGAGGACACTGCTTTTAGTAGCTTCCCTAGCCAGAGCCACGGGCCACATGGCTGAGCGGGGCGCTTGTCAATGCAGCCTGGCCTCTGCCAGCCTGCGATTGCAGGAAGGGTTTGTGTTTCTGAGTAGCACCTCTGAGGTTCCAGGTGATGTTGCCTGGAAGAACGAACCACAGTGGGCACTCGAAGGAAACTACCGCAGCCTAGAGCGAGTCCTTTGTAAGCCCAACACAGGAGCAAAGCTGGGCCTGGCACTAATGACTAGTGACCTGGGGCGGGGGGGACTCCAACCACTTCTCCCCCATTCACACTGGTGGTTTTTTTTTTTTTTTTTTCTGGTCATGGATCCTGAGGACTTTTTTTTTTTTTTGGTTTTTCGAGGTAGGGTCTCAGTGTAGCTCAGGCTGACCTGGAATTGACTCTGGAATCTCAGGGTAGCATGGAACTCATGGCAATCCTCCTACCTCTGCCTCCCAAGTGCTGTCATTAAAGGCGTGCGCTCCCCTGAGGACTTTTTCCAGCCCCTTTAAGGTCGGGTTTTAAACTTTTTCCCCTTTGACACCCAGAATATTTATCCACCAAGCAATAGATGCATTGATCACTGTGGTCCCGGCTTACCTGGCCTCAGCAAGGGTCTGTCCTGGCATGCGTATCTGAACCAGTTTTTCCTTGTACTACTGCTCTGTTTCCCCTGCCCCTCCTACGGAGTGCCTGCCAGATCTTTCGTCCGCAGCCTGGTATCATGACATCAAAAGCTCCTTGCAGAGAGGGCTTCTATTATCTCTTTGCCTCCAGAAATGGCTGGAGACTGTAGTTATGGCTCGGGTAGGAGAAGCAGTCTATCTCCAAGCTGGCTGGTGAGACCTTCGGCCTCCAGTCAGATAAAGCTGAGCGGGACAGTAGTCATGCAGACCTCGGTGCTGTGGTCTGAAGAGGTTAGCAGTAGAGCGTGTGGCTTTTTGAAGCAGGGAGGGGCAGCTGGTCTAGGAGAAGGGAGGGTTTCAGGGTGACCGTCCTCACGGGTTTCAATGGCTATGGTCCCACCCCCTAAGACTCAGTGGTCTGCATGTCCTGGGAGGACTGACTTCTTCGGTATTGAAGAAAGAGCTGGTCTCCCTCCTGACTGAAGGATACTGAAGTGTAGGGGAAAAATTAGAATACATGTCACAGCCTTCTGTTTCTTGCCTTAAAGAACCTTCAAACCCAGGAAGTTAATTTTTTATTGTAAGATGAACCAATCTGGGTAAGGTGGCGCACACATTTAATCCCAGCACTTGGGAAGTAGAGATAGGAGGATCACTGTGAGTTCGAGGCCACTCTGAAACTACATAGTGAATTCCAGGTCAGCCTGGCCTAGTGCAAAACCTTACTTAAAAAAAAAAAAAAAAAAAAAGATCCAGGCATGGCCACACACCTTACCTCTCGGTGAGTTTGAGGCCACCCTGAGAGTACATAGTGAACTCCAGGTCACCCTGAGATAGAGTGAGACCCTGCCTCAAAAAAAAAATGGGGGGGGGGACTAGAGGGATGGCTTAGCAATTCAGGCGTTTACCTGCAAACCTAAAGGACTGAGGTTCAATTCCCCAGGACCCACGTTGGCTAGATGCACTAGGGAGCACATGCATCTGGGGTTTATTTGCAGTGGCTGGAGGCCCTGGCATGCCCATTTTCTCTCCCTGTTTCTCTGTCAAATAAGTAAATAAATAAAAAGTGAACCTCTACTTTGGAAGATTTAAGCTGTTTCATGTCATTTGGAATAGAAATTTCAAGTGAAAATGAAGCAAAGCCATCCATTACTGACTTCTTGGAGACTTAAATTTATGTCTGCTCTTACAAATAACCACAGCAGAGCTGCAAGCGCCTAGGATGGAACTGGGGGCTCTGTATCTGGAAAGCATTCGTGTGGCTATCTAGAAATTAATGACAAGATTCTACATACTTGTAGAGTTAGGTAGCTTAAAATGACTGGAGCAAGATTTTCTTTTTCATGCTAGAATTTAGGGTACAACATTTTTGTCTATTACATAGAATTTTCTCTGGAATAACTCAAGTTCAATGCAGTGCAAGAATCTGGAGCTTGCTGTCAGCATTTTGACTCAGTGATGCAGCTTCAGTGAGACTAAAGGGATCTTTGATCCTTATCTTAGGCCATTTTGGGTTATTTTTCTTGAGACAGGGTCTTGCTATGTGACTCAGGCTGACATTACAGTCATGATCTGCCTGCCTCAGTCCCCAAATGCTGGGGTTATTCTGAATGAAAACAAAAAAGCCTTATGGGCTGGAGGAATGGGTTAGCAGTTAAGGTGATTGCCTGCAAAGCTAAAGGACCCAGGTTCAATTCCCCAGGACCCATGTAAGCCAGATACACAAGGTAGCACATGCAGCTGGAGTTCATTTGCAGTGGCTGGAGGCCCCGGTGCACCCATTCTGTCTGTCTTTCTCCCTCAAATAAGTTTTTTTTTTAAAAGCCTTGTTACCTAAAATCTGTTTTACATGTCCATTTTATCATTTAATTTTCACAAGACTTAGCTCTTTTTTGGTTTTTCAAAGTAGGGTCCTGCTTTAGTCCAGGCTGATCTGGAATTCACTCTGCTCTCAGGGTGGCTTCCAACTAATAGCATTCCTCCTACCTCAGCCTCCCACGTAACTGGGATTAAAGGTGTGTGCCATCACACCAGGCTTTTTTTTTTTTTTTTTTGAGGTAGGGTCTCACTCTAGCCCAGGCTGACCTGGAATTCACTATGTAGTCTCAGGGTGGCCTTGAACTCATGGCGATCCTCCTACCTCTGCCTTCTGAGTGCTGGGATACGCCCGGTGAGACCTAACTTTGTGAGGTAGAGTTTTACTCTAGTCCAAGCTGATCTGGAACTCAGCTCAGGCTGGCCTTGAACTTATGGCAGTGGCAATCCTCCTACCTCAGGCTCCCAGTGCTGGGACTAATGGCTATGTCACTGCGCCCTTTTTTATTTTTGTTTGAATGTGAATCTGGACTGTTAGTTACTTCTGTAGGTGCTTTACATGAGGAAAAATACTAGCATGGGGATGAGAGATGCTGAGCGTTGGTCACAGTTTGGTCTCTTGCTGTTATCTCATTTCTCCTTAAGTCTGGCTGATCTTGCTTCCTGTGAAACTTGATACATGCTAGTTAAAGACTTAGATGTAAGTAGTCTGCCTTATATACTGGCTCCTAAAAGGGTCAATTTTGGAACCCATTTGTCTGCTGTGATTCATCTCATTTGTCCATGAGCTACAGGTTAGAAACTGCTAGCAGTTGATCTCTGCTCTCAGATATGCCAGCCCATCTGGCCATGGTGGGTCGGTAGTACGTGGCTGATGCCTTCATAGGAAAATTCATTCGAATAACAGCAGCTTACAGCAGTGGTAATGTGAACTTTTTGAGTCAAGGCGATGCTACTGAGCACATGATACCAGAACTGAAAGGAAGCTGCTTTTCTCACACAGCTGTCGGCAGGAGCTGTTGTGGATAATTTGCATGTCCAATTCTCTGTACATTGAGTGGAGAGGCGCCCTGTCCAGCATCACTCTTGCCGCTGGGCAAAGTGTCTGGGCTTCCTCTGAAGGTGGCCCATGTTCTGGGGAGCACTAAACTTGGAGTCTTCATGGGAATCATTCCAGCTGCCTGCTTTGTTCTCTAGTCCACATTAAAAGAAAAAAAAAAAGAAGTGCTGGGCGATGGCATACTCCTGTAATCTAGCATTTGGGAGGCTGAGGCAGGAGTATAATGAGTTCTAGGCTAGCCTGGGCTATGGAATGAGACCGTGGCTTAGTGAATAAAGCATGTGCTGCTCAAGCGTGAGGATCCCCAGGATCCGTGTAAAAGCTGGTTGTGCACCAGCATCTAACCACAGTGCAAGAAGGGAGGCAGAGATGGGAGAATGTCAAGAGTCAGCCAGCCTAGTGAGTATGCAGCCTGGGTGATGAGAGACCCTGTCAGACACAGATAGAAAGTGAGGGCTAACACCTGAAGTTCACCTCAGACCTCCACGAATGTGCCATCGCACGCGTGCACCAGCATTCACACACACATACACATGCAGAGCAAAATAATAGTAAAAATCAAGATGGGGCTGGGGGTATGGCTTAGTGGTTAAGGCATTTGCCTGCAAAGCCAAAGGACCCAGGTTCGATTCCCCAGGACCCATGTTAGCAAGATGCAGAAGGGGCACACATGTCTGGAGTTGGTTTGCAGTGGCTGGAGGCACTGGCGTACCCATTCTCTCTCTTCCTCTGTCAAATGAAAACAAAATGGGACTGGAGAGATGGCTTAGTGGTTAAACGCTTGCCTGTGAAGCCTAAGGACCCCAGTCAGAGGCTCGATTCCCCAGGACCCATGTAAACCAGATGCACAAGGTGGCACATGCATCTGGAATTCCTTTGCAGTGGCTGGAGGCCCTGGTATGCCTATTCTCTCTCTGTCTGCCTCTTTCTCTCTGTCTGTCACTCTCAAATAAATAAATAAAATAAAACAAACAAAAAAATGGCCCAAGTGTCAGACTCCCAAAGCTTCCACAGCAGCACATCATTACCTGCCCAGTTAAAACACAGGCTTTCTCTAGTAGGACAAGAAATCGTAGCTTAAAAGAAATTATTTTTTTTTAAATTATTTATTTATTTGAGAGCGACAGACACAGAGAGAAAGACAGATAGAGGGAGAGAGAGAATGGGCGCGCCAGGGCCTCCAGCCTCTGCAAACGAACTCCAGATGCGTGTGCCCCCTTGTGCATCTGGCTAACGTGGGACCTGGGGAACCGAGCCTCGAACTGGGGTCCTTAGGCTTCACAGGCAAGCGCTTAACCACTAAGCCATCTCTCCAGCCCAAGAAATTATTTTTAATGGCCTTAGACTTTTCTAAAATTAAAAAAAAAAATTATTTATTTGAGACAGAATGAGTGAGCCAGGGCCTCCAGCTGTTGCAAAAGGATTCCAGACCCATACGCCACCTTGTGCCATCTGGCTTACATGGGTCCTGGGGAATTGAACTGTGGTCCTTTGGCTTTGCAGGCAAGTGCTTTAATTGCTAAGCCATCTCTCCAGCCCCCAAATAAGTTTTGCAGCAGGGTCACCTGTATTCTAGGTTATGGAGCTGAGGATGACCTGGAAGTCTCGATTCTCCTGCCTCCATCTCCCAAGTTCTGGGATTATAGGTGTGTGCCACCAAGTCTGGTTTTCAAATATTAAAAAGAGACTAAAAGTGTCCTGAGAAGAAAACACATTGCTTTGGTTTTGAATGATGTTTCCTTGGCTTAATCCAAACTTTGGATTGTATTCTTTAAGGCTGTAGGCATACGGCTCAAAGGTCTTCAGGAAAACCTGCTTTCTACCCCCAGAGACTTAGTGTGACCTGTGACCATGGCTCGATTTGGTCTTAACTAAGTAGCTGTCATTTTCGTTTTGCTTTGAGATAGAAAAAGCAAAAGGGCCCCATTGTTGGCATATATGGCCAGTCTCTTGTCATCTAACAGCTCTTTGGAGTGTGTTTGAAGTCTCCTCTGTCCACTTGGTTGCCCTGGCACCTTGTTTGATGGCCATAATGGGGAGGATAAAGATTATCAGTTTCGGGATTTGCTGCATGGACTCTAAGCTAGCGATAGAAGTGACATGAAGTTCCATATCATGGCTGGCTCTTTTGCTCGTCTGTGCCATCTTTCCCCGGAGTGCTGAGGTCCCCAGCTGAAATCCTGGCTAATCAGTGAGTGTGGAAGTCAGTGGCTTAGATAGCCCCCACATTCTGTGTGTGTTTTGTTGACAGCCCTGGGACGATCATTCAGTACCTGTAGACCCCTGCTCTTTCATCCCCACCCCTGACAAAGAGGATGATGAGCTGGAGTACCCTAAGACTACATTTGAACCTCGAAGACTCACACCATCCAGAGCCTCCCCACTGCCTGTGCTGAAGTAAGCGGTTGTTTGTTTTTGCCCAGTGCCTTCCAGATCTCTTCATGTCTTCTCATTCCCCATGTGAATGCCCTTGAGCGGGCTTTCCATTCTCTGTTCTGTTTCTGTAGCTGGGCAAATAAAGAGGAAGTCTGGAGGATCATGCTAAACAAGGAAAAGACATACCTAAGAGACGAGCACTTTCTGCAGCGCCACCCTCTTCTGCAGGCCAGGATGCGGGCGGTTCTCCTAGACTGGCTAATGGAGGTGAGCTCTTATCTCCTAGGGCGGCCTCAGGATCTTTCCGTGCTGTTAAAGTCTGCATGTCCTTGATTCCATTGGCACATTCTCTATTAATGAAGCTGGTCTGTGGGCTGTACTGGTCTTTCTTTACGCTGCATTTTTTAAAGGATTTTTGATCTCTATCCATTAGATATATTTTTTTTAAAATTTTGTTTATTTATTTGACAGCGAAAGGGGGAGAGAATGGGCACGCCAGGGCCTCCAGTCACTGCAAATGAACTACAGACGAGTACGCCCCTTTGTGCATCTGGCTATCATGGGTCCTGGGGAATCAAATCTGGGTCCTTTTGGCTTTGCAGGCGAACACCTTAACTGCTAAGCCATCCCTCCAGCCCATATTTTTTTTTAAGATTATTTATTTATTTGAGACAGAGTGAGAATGGGCACACCAGGGCCTCTAGCCACTGCAGACGAACTCCAGATGCATGTGCCACCATGTGCATCTGGCTTACGTGGGACCTAGATCATCAGATATTTTTAAGTTAGCATCTACTTTTTTCCATCAAAGTTAAATATTTTCCAATAAATCTTAAATAGCTATTGGAGCATGTGTTAAACTGCTTTCAGTCATATCTACTGGACTGCAGGGATCAGCAGAGTGGCAGCCAGTGTCATAATTTGTAAGAATACACGAGCAGATCATGTGCAGCAGCAGTTAGATCTTGCATACAGATGGGCAAAATACACATAAAAAATGAAATTTTATCTGCAGTACTTCTCACTAAGATGAATTGTGAGTGACCTACAGTTAAGGGGGCCTCCCATACCCTAAGATTGGGGTGGACTAAAGTGGAGGCTTCTGAGAAGTGGGAAGACTGTCTCAGCAAGTCTCCCTCAGGAACGCGTACAGGCGGCATGTCTGAGTAACCCTGAAGATGGCTAGCACTAGGAGATCCAGAAAGCCAATGTTCCCGGGGTGCGTGCACCCCAGAGGAGCCGTCTTTCAGTCAGACCTCATGCTGATACTTATACCAGAGGCCTGAGTCAGGCAAGGGTCTTGCATTTCTTATCTCTAGTATTTTCTAGCAATGCTTTGAGTGCAGTTCACACAGGTTAGTGTGGTGTATGTGTACCAGGCTTCGTGGCGCTGGCTTGTAATCCCAGTTCTGAGGCTGAGTCAGGAGGATCTTGAGTTCTTAGCTATTCCAGGCTGTTTAGTAAGACCTTATCTCAAAAAGGAAAGAAGAAATGGTCGATGTTCTTGGTCTGTTTCCTCACTGGTGCTGAATCCTTTGGAAGGCCTGCTTATGAAGCATAGGCGTTGGGAGTCACCTGCCACCTACTCACACAGCCCTTTCTGCATTTTAGGATTCCTCACATTATTAGATGTAATATGCCTTTAAAATTTATTTATTTATTTATTTGTGGAGAGGGGAACTAGGAGTTTCTGGGGGTTTTTTTGTTTTTTTTTTTTGTTTGTTTGTTTTAATATATTTATTGGGGGGGGAAATGGGCATGTCAGGGCCTCCTGCCATTGCAAACGAGCTCCGTGTGCACCCCCTTGTGCATGTGGCTTATGTGGGTCCTGGGGAATCCAACCTGATTCCTTTGGCTTTGTAGGCAAGCCCCTTAACCACTAAGCCATCTCTCCAACCCCCCCTTTCTGGTCTTTGAATGCTGGGTTTTTCCCATCCCCCTTTGGTTGTTTTGTTTGTTTTTTGAGACAAGTCGGACAGACAGGCCTTTTTGGTTTTTTGAGGTAGTGTTTCACTCTAGCCCAGGCTGACCTGGAATTTACTATGTAGTCCCAGGGTGGCCTTGAACTCATGGTGATCCTTCTACCACTGCCTCCCAAGTACTGGGATTAAAGGCGTGTGCTACCACACCCGGCTTGGAAAGGCCTTTTCAAAAAAAAAAAATTTTTTTTTTTTAGATTTTTGTTCATTTTTATTTATTTGAGAGTAACAGAGAAAGAGCTAGATAGATAGAGAGAATGGGCATGCCAGGGCTTCCAGCCACTGCAAACGAACTCCAGACGCATACGCCCCCTTGTGCATCTGGCTAACATGGGTCCTGGAGAATTGAGCCTTGAACCTGGGTCCTTAGGCTTCACAGGCAAGTGCTTAACCACTAAGCCATCTCTCCAGCACCCCCCCCCCCCAAAAAAAAATTATTTGAGAGCCACAGAGAGAGGCAGATAGAGAAAATGGGCATGCCAGGACCTCCAGCCATTGCACATGAACTCCAGATGCATGCGCCCCCGCGCTTAACCGCTAAGCCATCTGCAGCCCAGAAAGGCCTTTTTTAAATGAGCGAGCCAAATCCTGAGCAAGCACATGCGCCAGGGCAATCAAATAGCACAAACACGTCTTCCACCTTGTGCGCATGTGCGACCTCGCGCGCTTGGACACTTTGTGCGTCTGGCTTACTGGAGTCGAACCTGGGTCTTTAGGCTTCACAGGCAAGCGCCTTAACCGTCAAGCCATCTCTCCAGCCTCCCGTCCTTTGGTTTTGGGCTCGTCTCATTGAGGCTGACCGCGGATTTCTGAGCTTCCTGCCTCCACTTCAGGTGCTGGGATTACCCATGTGCACCGCCATGCGTGGTTCTGTGTGGGGCGGGGACCCATTGGGCATGCGGGGCAGCCGTTCTGCCACCTGAGCACATGCTCAGCTCTAGAAAGCTTTTGCCTCTCAGTGATTTGGTGTTTGGGGCTTGTAGTCTAAGTGAGTGTATTCCACCTTGAAACTTGGGCGAAGCATGTAGCCCAGTGACAGCACTTGCCCAGCATGCACGAGACACCCACGTCTGTCCTCAGCACTGCAGAAATAAGTACTTGCTGATACTTCTGTTACAAGGAAATATGTTGGGTCTTTTTTTTCTTTTTGGTTTTTTTGAGGTAGGTTCTTGCGGTAGCCTAGGTTGACCTGGAATTCACTATGTATTCTCAGGGTGGCCTTGAACTCACAGCAGTCCTCCCACCTCTGTGCCACCAGGCCAGGCCTTTTTATTAGAAACAGCAGTGAACCTATCTATCAGTCTTGCCTGTGGCCATCTGCTCTCAGGGCCCTTATCTGTGAATTTCATTATTTTGTCTTTCCTTAAAACTCAGGACAAGGTTGTTTTCATTTTGTTCCTCAGTAACTCTTCAGAAATGCTAACTCTTTCCTCAGGTGTGTGAAGTCTACAGACTTCACCGGGAGACGTTTTACTTGGCGCAGGACTTCTTTGATCGGTACATGGCGACGCAGGAGAATGTCGTAAAAACCCTCTTACAGCTTATTGGGATTTCTGCCTTGTTTATTGCGGCCAAACTTGAGGTAAACAATTCATTTTTAAAAATTTTTTTTTGTCTAATTGAGAGAGAGAGAGAGAGAGAGAAAATACAGAAAGAGAATGGGTATGCCAAGGCATCCAGGCACTGCAAATGAACTCTAGATGCATGGGCCACTTTATGCATCTAGCTTACATAGGCTCTGGGAAATCAAACCTAGGTCCTTTGGCTTTGCAGGCTAAGCCATCTCTCCAGCTCTGTCTAAACTTTTTTTGTTTGTTTTGTTTTTCGAGGTAGGGTCTCACTCTAGCCCAGGCTGACCTGGCATTCACAGACTCAGGGTGGCCTTAAACTCACAGTGATCCTTCTACCTCTGCCTCCCAAGTGCTGGGATTAGAGGCGTGTGCCACCACGCCTGGCTTGTCTAAACTTTTTTATATGTGCTCTTTGTTAAGTTCTGCTGACAATAGGGAAGCAGGTCAGTTATCTTGAATTTTCCTAACTTGAGGGCACATGCAAAAAAAGGCCAGGAACTGACAGAGACAAGGAATAATTAAACAGAAGAATGAAATTTTGGTATGGCATGGTGGTTCACCTGTGTTGGTAAAGACAGATGAAAATTTAGCACAATGACTAAAAATGCTATGTGTCTTATCTGTGTGTTTACATATTTGCATGATAATGGGAGTTTCATTTCTTTTATGACTAACAAGTCTTGAATTGCTCAAGTGACCCTATGTTGACCACATCAGTGATCTTCTTTCCATGTTGGTAGTGTGTGTGCTAGACAATGCGGGTACACATTAGTCTTGGCAAGAGGTGGCTGCCTCTAATAGCATCTTCCTGTTATTCCCTCACAGGAAATCTATCCTCCAAAGTTGCACCAGTTTGCTTACGTTACAGATGGTGCTTGCTCAGGAGATGAGATTCTTACCATGGAATTAGTGATAATGAAGGCAAGTTACAAGTTTTTTGTTGTTGTTTGTTTGTTTTTCCCTTTTTATTCTTTGATACAGGCTGGCTTTGGGCTCATGATCATCCTGCCTCACCCTCCTGAGCATTAGGATTGCACCCTGCTTGAGCCGTTCTTTAAATATGCACTTGCTGTCTTTTTGTTGTTGTTGTTTATTTTTTGTTTTCTGAGGTAGGGTCTTGCTCTAGCTCAGGCTGACCTGGAATTCACTATGTATTCTCAGGGTGGCCTCGAACTCACTGCGATCCTCCTACCTCTGCCTCCTGAGTGCTGGGGTTAAAGGCGTGCGCCACCGCGCCTGGTGTACCTGCTACCTTGACCATGTAAAGTGTGGTTGGGTTGGGCAGGTTTTCTCTAGCTAGACACAAGGTACCTCCTGAACTACTCACAGCTATTATTTCCTTCCTTTTCTTTCAGGCCCTCAAGTGGCGCTTAACCCCCCTGACCATCGTGTCCTGGCTAAACGTGTACGTGCAGGTTGCTTATGTCAATGACGCCTGTGAGGTCCTGCTGCCACAATACCCACAGCAGGTCTTCGTACAGATCGCAGAGGTACGCAGTCCACGTTGCCGGGGTCCTGCCCTGCAGCTCAGCTGGGATTCCCCTCTTTTGGTGTGGGGTGCGTGTTTATATGTGTTGGATGCACACGTGTGGAGACCAGGTCTTGGGTCTTATCCTCCAGTGCACTGTCCACCTGTTTTTGAGGCAGGGTCTATCACTGTCCTGAAGCTTACCAATTAGGCTAGATTGGCTGGCCAGTGAGTCCCAGGGATTCCCCCAGTGCTGGGATTATGGGCATATGCCACTATGGCCAGTTTTATGTGGGTACTGGGGCTTGAACTCGGGCCCTTATGCTTGCAAGGCAAGTTCTTCACCCACTGGGCCGTCTCCTTCTCCAAGTGTGTGTAGCATTTGTCTCAGCGTTTTTCTCTTTCCCTAGCTTTTAGATCTTTGTGTCTTGGACGTTGGCTGCTTAGAATTTCCTTACGGAGTGCTTGCTGCTTCTGCCTTGTATCATTTCTCCTCGACAGAATTGATGCACAGGGTTTCAGGTACGTTGACCTCTCACGGGTTCATGATCAAAAGATGTCAAATGAGCCAGCTGCCATCTCAGACTGTGCCTCTGACTTCTTTGCCCTTCAGGGTATCAGTGGTGTGATATAGAGAAGTGTGTCAAGTGGATGGTTCCCTTTGCCATGGTGATTCGGGAGACAGGAAGCTGCAAACTCAAGCACTTCAGGGGAGTTGCTGCTGAAGATGCTCATAACATCCAGACCCACCTCAGCAGCTTGGAATTGCTGGTTAGTGACGTCTTCGCTGCCATCATTGTTACCTGGACCCATGCTTAAATAGTACTGCCTACTCAGCCTACTTGGGCAGGCCCAACACCCTCGAGAAATCGGACTTTTAATTCTTTGAAGAACATTTCTGGTCCATAGATGCTGTTATCTTACTATCTGTACAACATAGACCAGAATTTTGGTTTGGGGGTTTGTTGGGATTTTGGAGGCAGTCTCTCACTCTAGCTTAGGCTGGTCTCGCTCATGATGATTCTCCAAAGTGCTAAGAGTAAAAAGGTGTGAGCCACCATTCCAGGCTCATAATATTTTTATTTATTGGCCTCAAACTCACACCAATCTTGTCTACCTCCTGAGTGCTAGGATTAAAGGCATACAACACCACACCTGACGTATTTTTGCTTTTGTTTGTTTGCTTTGGTGTTTTTTAAAAATATTTTAAATTATTTATTTGAAAGAGGCAAATAGAAACAGCAAACTCCATACTCATGCGCCACCTTGTGCATCTGGCTTATGTGGGTCCTGGGCGTTAAACCTGGGGCCTTTGGATTTGCAGGCAAGTGCCTTCTTTCTGCTAAGCCATCTCCCTTTTTGTTTCTGAGAGACTCTGTGTTTTTTTTTTGTTTTTGTTTTTGTTTTTTGTTTTTTAAGAGATGGATTGGGCTTGCAAATGAACTCCAGATGCATGCGCCACTTTGTGCATCTGGCTTTACATGGGTACTGAGGAATGGAACCTGGGCCATCAGATTTTGCAATCAATAGCCTTTAACCATTGAGCCACCTCCAGCCTTAACAAAGTCTTACCTTGTAGCCTAAACTGGCCTGTCGTTCATTCCTCCTGTAGGCTGCCAAGTGCTAAGGTTACAGGTGTCCTCTCCCATGTCTAACTTTGGATTATTATTATTTGCTGTCTGTCCCCCCATGATCACCATAGGGAAACAGGAAGTGAAATGACATTTGTTCTGGTACTCTTTAACAGCTTTTCCTCTCCACAGGACAAAGCCGAAGCAAAGAAAGCCATATTGTCTGAACAAAATAGGATTTCTCCCCCACCCAGCGGAGTCCTCACCCCTCCGCACAGCAGTAAGAAGCAGAGCAGTGAGCAGGAGATGGTGTGACCAGCCGCCGTCACCTCCAAAGACAGCGGTGCCGAAGTGCCTGCCCAGCCTGTAGGTGCTGCCTCAGAGCCTGCACCTGCAGGAGCTCCTGTGCGTGCCGGGGGAGGGCATCTCTTCCACAGCAGCAGCAGGAGGTCTGCTCTGCGGGTGGCCTTGGACAGACGTGCTTTTATTGAAACAAGGTCAAGCGCACCAGCCACCTCCAGAACACCACTGAGTGCTCCAGAAGCTGCTAAGGAGGGTGCTGCTTGACTGAATGGACTCTTCACACAGTGATGACGGCTTGAGGCTGAGCGGGCCGCAGTCACTGCCCGCCTCCGCTCGGCTGTTTTGGGTTGCTGTCAGCCATAGTTTAAGTGGACAGATGGTTGTGAGCCAGCACTGGGATGCGGCGTCCACCTACAGGCCAGGGCCTGCCCTTTCCACACGATCGGCTGACAGCATGCCCTGCCTCTCATGAACTCTTGTTGTAAGTGCTGCTATGTCTATCCATTTTTAATAAAGATAATGCTATCTAAAACAGCTGCTTTTTATCATGTCTTTTTTAGACTTTTTTTTTTTTGTTATGGTAAGGTCTTGCTTCTAGACTGTTTAAAGATCATTCAAATCTATAATTAATATTCTTCACGCATCCAAATCTTGAATAGGAGAGTTTCATGTTTGGAGAACTTAACGTAGCGTGCTTCTGTGAAGAAGAAGCAGAGGGGTGGTGTGCAGCTTCAATGCCAGCACTGGGAGACTGGGAGACCACTGCAAGGGAGGCCCTCAGGCCGAAGTGACAAGGAAAAACACAAATTAAAGTGAGGAGGCAGAGGGAGGACCCTGCTGAGAGCGCACAATGAATTCCAGGTCGGCCCGGGCTACAGTAAAACAGATGTGGTGGCACACGCCTTTAATCCTAGCACTTGGGAGACAGAGGTAGGAGGCCACCCTCAGATTACACAGTGAATTCCAGGATAGCTCGGGCTATAATGAGACCCCACCTTGAAAAACAAATAAAATAAATAAATTGCAGACCCAGGCGTGGTGGCACACACCTTTAATCCCAGCAGAGGTAGGAGGATCACTGTGACTTTGAGGCCACCCTGAGAATACAGAGTAAATTCCAGGTCAGCCTGGGCTACAGTGAGACCCTACCTCGAAAAATCATAAAGTGTATACATATGTATATATGTATGTATGTAATAAGTTGCGGGTTGCAGAGATGGCTTAGCAGTTAGGTGCTTGTCTGTGAAGCCTAAGGATCCCAGTTCAAGGCTCAATTCCCCAGTACCCACATAAGTAGATACCTAAAGACCCAGGTTTGATTCCCTAGTACCCATATAAGCCAGATGCCCAAGGTGCAAATGTGTCTGGAGTTGGTCTGCGGTGGTTAGAGCTTTGGTACACCCATTCTCTCCCCTCCCTCATAAATAAGTAAATATAATTTAAAAGAAATAAAGGAGTAGCTGAGCCGGAAGAGAGTTAAGGGAACCTAGGCTACATGGTGAGACTGAAAAATAGCAGTGAGTTATATTCTGTGTCAGTCTCACCATGTAGCTCAGGCTTAGCCTCAAGGTGTGTGCCACTGTGCCCAGCCCAGGGTTTTCCAAGGGATAGGGTTGCCATGGCAAACACATCACTGAAACGACAATTCCTGATGGATGGATAAAAGCTATAGTACTCAGTCATTCCTGAGGCTCCGTGATGAAACCCCAAGAACCGCTGGTAAGTGATGCTCCCTCTGAGGAGCTGTTTCTATCTTCTGGCGACAGTCTGTGGCTGACTTGGGCCATTCGCAGCTTGGCTCTGTGGAGCTGTGTGCTGCATCTTTTCTGTTCTGCCATTCAGTTAAAACTGGCCAAGGCCAGGTGACAGCAGGGCTGACATCTGAGGTGAGATGGGCACTCAACCCAAGGAGGCCAAGGTTCACTCTAGCAGAGTCACGGCAGGAAGGACCTCAGCAGAGACCGCGTGGGGCCCGGGTCGGAGATGGACGGAACATGGTAACCCACTGGTCAAGCTCAAGTCTGCACTGAAGCCAGACCACCACGTCCTTGCCCGAGCTGAACAGTTCACTCAAGACCTCCCCAGGGACACCATCCCTTCTGCCAACGGTTCCTAAAACACGGGTCCATAGGTGGTGTGCGACAGGTTTTCCAGGGCCCTCCTCCTGTGTGACGCGTCAGCTTACTGACTCCCAAGCTGTTTGGCACCAAGCAGATAAATGAACGATGCTGAGGTGCGCATGGACTGCTCCGTCCTGAGGAGACAGGCCTCAGAACACAGTGCCCGTTCCACTTCTGTCCCCCAACTCAGACACAAATAAGATTGGGCGAAATTGGGCTATTGCTCAGGGCAGGGATGGAAGGAGAAATCAAATCTGATAATGTCTCCTCATATTTATCCAACCGTGCATTTTCCTACCACATGTTCGGCGTTTTGAAATTCAAATCACATTTATACCTTGGACATTGTTAGAAGACTATTTTTATCCCTGCTGTAATCATCTAATTTGCTGATTACAGGTCTCAAATTGCCACAGAGAACTCAATTTTTGAAAGAATTGTCCTATTTGATCAAATATGTTATTCAAGCAATGCAGTCATTTGTTCCACAAGGTAACCTGCCAGGCAGAGTTAACCAGGAGTAACAGCATTAGAAGCCCACACTTAAAACCCAGCATTAGCTAATCTGCCTGCGACAATAGTCTTAAATATAATTTGCTGCAGATACGCAGCTCCTACACTGACAGACAATTGCATTTCGTATTCAATGAGCACAGATTTTTTTTTCCTACCTCGTTCTAATTCCAAATTTACCTCCAGAAGACTCTAAAGTGCTCAGTTTCACTGGCTTACCTGGTACTGTTTCCCAGGAGCCCCAGACAAGACAGCAACACTATCCTTGATTAAATAAGCATACACCCAGCCCTTTACCTCCTTTTAACGCATCTTCCCAATCAATGCTAAAATGTGTAGCAGGACACTTAATGCTGGGTTTTCCCACTTTGACTCATGTGATCCCCTCCTATGGGGCCCCTCCGCTGGAGATGTACCTGCAACTAGCAGGTAAGCAACTGGAATCCCATAGGGCAGGAGGCCCCTGGGAGCAGGGGACCGAGCACCCTTCCTCAGGCTACTGGGAGCAGCTGCTATTTTTGTCTTTTGAGACAAGGCCTCACTATGCAACCCAGGTTCGCTTGGAACTCACAGTCCTGCCTCAGCCTCGCTCCAGTGTTGGGATCACAGGTGTATTCCACCATGCCAGGCAAGACGTCGTTGAATCCTTCCCAGCTGCTGGCAAAAAAGAAAAGAAAAAGGGAGAAAGAAAAGGAAATAGGAAGGAAGGAAAGAGGTCTCAGTTGGGGTATGGAAGGAAGAGGCCGGAAAGGTGACTGCACTTCAAAAGGAAGATGGGTGTGGTCTCCCCAGTTGCAGGAAGCTGGGGCGGTTGAGGGGAGCAGGCTGACAGTCTCACATCCAGTTTGAAGTTAAATGTTGAAGAAGGCAGCCCAGAGACACGGTTCTCGCGTCATAAGAAACTGGCTGCAGAGACTAGAGAGGTGGCTCAGTGGTTAAGGCACCTGCTTGCAAAGCCTGATGGCCTGGGTTTGATTCCCTAGTACCCATGTAAAACCAGATGCACTAAGTGGTGCTTGCATCTAGTTTGTTTGCAGTGGAAAGAGGCGCTGGCATGCCCATTCTCTCTTTCCTTGCAAACAAATAAATAAATAAAAATATTTTTAAACATTGGAAACTCAAAAGGAAATTGGAAACTCAGGGGCTGGAGTGATGACTTAGTGATTAAGATGTTTGCCTACAAAGCCAAAGGATCTAGGTTCAATTCTTTAGGACCCATGTAAGCCAAATGCACAAGGTGGTGCATGCATCTGGAGTTCATTTGCAGCAGCTGGAGGTCCTGGCTCACCCATTCTCTCTCTCTCTCTCTATCTGCCTCTTTCTCCCTCTCTCTCCTAATAAATAAATATTAAAAGCAAGCAGAATAGACAAAATTTTTTTAAAAAAGGAAACGGGCTGGAGAGATGGCTTAGTAGTTAAGGCATTTGTCTGCAAAGCCTAAGGACTCAGATTTGATTCCCTAGTACCCATGTAAAGCCAAATGTACATAGTGGTACATGCATTTGGAGTTCGTTTGCAGTGGCTAGAAGCACTGGCATGCCCATTCTCTCTTTATATATATCTTCCTCTTTCTCTCTCTCAAATAAATACAAATAAAAATACATCTGCCTTTAAATCCCAGCACTCAGGAGGCAGAGGTAGGAGGATTGCATAGTGAATTCATACATAGTGAATCCCAGGTCAGCCTAGGCTAGAGTGAGACTTTACCTCGAAAATCAAAAACAAAACAAAACAACAACAAAAACACAAGCTGGACACAGTGGTTCATGTCTTTAATCCTAGCACTCAGGAGGCAGAGGTAGGAGGATTGCCATGGGTTTGAGCCACCCTGAGACTCCATAGTGAATTCCAGGCCAGCCTGGACTACAGTTGGACCCTACCTTGAAAAAACCAAAAGACGAATGAATTCCAGGTCAGCCTGAGCTAAAGTGAGACCCTACCTCAAAAAATACAATACTTCAAATTCATATTCTCTGTGTCGTTCTGTCTCTTCCTTTGGATTCCAGGCAAGTACTCTACCAATAAACTGCAGTCCCAGCCCTGACCCTTTAAATTTTGGAGTCTTGCTAAATTGCTCAGGTAGCCTTGGACTGGGATCACTGAGGTGCGCCATTGCCATTCTATCGCTAATCCCGCCCCTCCTTCTTTCCTTCTGTTCTTCTGGACAGTGTCTCACTATGGGGCCCAGGCTGGCCCTGAACTCAGCATTCTCCGACCTTAGCCTCCTGAGGGCTGGGATAATAGTCCAATGCTCATTTCTTTTTTTTCAAATTTTTATTAACAACTTCCACGATTATAAAAATATCCCATGGTAATACCCTCCCCCCCCCCACTTCCCCCTTTGAAATCCATTCTCCATCATATCCCCTCCCCATCTCAATCAGTCTCTCTTTTATTTTGGTGGCCTGATCTTTTCCTCCTCTTATGACGGTCTTGTGTAGGTAGTGTCAGGCACTGTGAGGTCATGGATATCCAGGCCATTTCAACACTAATTTCTAAATAGCCCATCACAGGTGATAGCATGCCTCTCACCCTGGCAGCAGTGGCTTTTGCCCTGCACATCTGCCTGTAAACCCATCCAGGCCAGTATGTACCTTCCCTCCTGTGTGAATGCACCCCTATTTTTGAGCCACACTAATACTGTTTTTTTCACTGGGCTTTGCAAGTAGTTACCTTGAGCTGAGGCCTTACTCTGCCACTTCCTGTTGTGATTTATGCTTAATTTTTTCAAGTTTGGTGCTCCTTGGCTCTGTCATGGGATTGATAATGATGTTAAGAGCATTGCACCCATAGAGCTGAGCAGGGAATTAAAAAAAAAACAAAAACACATAGCTAATGCTTAGCACAAGGGCTGTGGTTGTGGCTCAGCTTCAAAGCACTTGCCTACAACGGGGCCGTGGCTCAGAGGTAGAGCACTCCTCTAGGATCCAACATGAGGGGCTAGGGCATGGCTCAGTGGTGGAGCACTTGTCTAGAATCCACAGTGAGGGGCTGGGGACGTGGCTCAGAGGTAGAGCACTTGTCTAGAATCCACAGTGAGGGGCTGGGGACGTGGCTCAGAGGTAGAGAGCACTTGTCTAGAGTCCACAATGAGGGGCTGGGGGCGTGGCTCAGTGGTAGAGCACTTGTCTAGAATCCATCAGTAAGGGGCTATGGGTATGGCTCAGGGGTAGAGCTCTTGTCTAGAATCCACAGTGAGGATCTGGGGGTGTGGCTCAGAGGTAGAGCACTTGTCTAGAATCCACAGTGAGGGGCTGGGGACGTGGCTCAGAGGTAGAGCACTTGTCTAGGATCCACAGTGAGGGGCTGGGGGCGTGGCTCAGAGGTAGAGCCCTTGTCTAGAATCCACAGTGAGGGCTGGGGGCGTGGCTCAGAGGTGGAGCACTTGTCTAGAATCCACAGTGAGGGGCTGGGGGCGTGGCTCAGAGGTGGAGCACTTGTCTAGGATCCACAGTGAGGGGCTGGGGGCGTGGCTCAGTGGTAGAGCACTTGCCTGGCATGCACAAGGCCAATCACCAGCACCTTTCTGCTTGGCACTTCAAAAGCCAATAAGTGGCATTTTGCAATGCCCATTACGGATGTGGTGGCGATACTATGATCCTCTGTGATTGGGGGTGGGTGGAATGGAAGTCCTGTGAAGAGGGCTGGAGAAATGGCTCAGCAGTTAAGGCTAACGACCTGAGTTTGATTCTTCAATGCCCACGTAAAGCCAGATGTGCAATGTGGCGCATACACCTGAAGATCATTTGCAGTGGTTGGAGCACCTAGCATGCCCATTCTGTCTGTCTCCCTTCTATCTCTCTCTTTGTGTTTGCCAATAAATAAATAATTTTTTTTAAATAAAAAGTCCTTTGAAGAATGAATTGGGGGCCAGGCATGGTTTGTTTCACACCTTTAATCCCAGCACTTGGGAGGCAGAGTAGGAGGATTGCTGTGAGTTCAAGGCCACACTACATAGCGAATCCCAGGTCAGCCTGGGCTACAGCAAGATCCTACTTCAAAAAAAAAAAAAAGAAAGAAAAATGATTTGAGGGCTGGAGTAGTTAAAAAGTGCTTGCTTGCAAAGCCTGATGATCTTGGTTCGATTCCCTAGTAAAGCCAGATGTACAAAGTGGCACATGTGTCTGGAGTTTGCAGTGATAGGAGGCTCTAGCACACACATACTCATTCTCTCTATCTGACTTTTTTTTTTATTTCTCAAATAAATAAATAAAAAATATTTTTTTAGAAAATAGAATGAATTAGCTGGGCATGGTGGCTCACGCCTTTAATCCTAGCACTTGGGAGGCAGAGGTAGGAGGATCACCATTTCAAGGCCAACCTGAGACTACATAGCAAATTCCAGGTCAACCTGGAATAAAGCAAGACCCTACCTCAGAAAAAAAATAAATAAAATGAGTGAATTGCGGGTATGTCCCCACCTTGTGAACAGACCTCTTAGAGGCAATGCTGAGGGCTGGCTGGTCTGCTTCCCTGTGTGCCCTGCATTGCTGAGGGTAATGGGGTCTCCAGGTGTGCATGGTCTCTAGCCTCTTCCCTCTGACCAAGCCTCCCTCCTCTAGGCTCCAATCTTTTTTTCTTTTTTCCATTTTTTGAGGCTTCGAACTCATTGGCAATCCTCCTACCTCTGTCTCCCGAGTGCTGGGACTAAAGGCATGTGCCACCACTCCTGGCTAAGTCTCCAGTCTTATCTCCCTCATCTTTCTGCCCACTGTCTTTCCTACAGCATGCTCCAGTCAGACTTTTGTTCCAACACACCTACCACACAGCAGCCTTCTCAAGGCCACTGGAGAGCTCTGCCATGGTTTGGATCTGAAGAGGCCCCCTAAGGTGTGCGTTGAAGGCTTGGTTCGTCCCCCTTAACTCTACTAGGAAGGTGGAAGCTCTAAGAGGGAGAAGGTGGCGGGGGCTCATGTCATAGGAAGAGATTCTGGTCCACCATGGGCTGCTGTCATGATGTTCTGCCGTGCCAGCCCCTACCCACCTCCAGAAGCCCAGAGGCACCTAACCTCCTGAGCATGGGCTGGAAGCTCCAACGCCATGAGCCAAACCAACCCTTTTCTCCTTAAGTGCCAATAACCTTAGGTATGTGTCGTAGTGACACAAAGCTGGATAACACAACCTCACTTGAGTCTTCCTCGCGTGGACATCTTTGCCTCGTTGTGCCGTGTGGGTCCCTCTTCCTGCTAGAAATGTTCACTTCCGTCAGCTTCTGCGCCCGTTCCCCCATGCCAGGTTCCTTCCCTCCCAGGCCCTTCTCCTCTGCTCCCAAAAAGTTGAAGGAGGCACCACTTCCCAGGGCCACCACAGTCCCTCGGTATTCTGTTCTGATGCAAGTTCACCACTTCGGATCCCTGGACACCTCCTCTGTGTATCCGGCATGCCCCCATTGCCCTCTACCCCAAGTAGGCTTTCCTGGCTTCCACCCTGAATCCGCACTGCATGAGGGGCCAGCCCTTTGATCTCTTCACTCCAACTCACAGTACACCGTCTCCCACCAGGTAGCCTATTATAAAAGTCAGGAATAGGGCTGAAGAGATGGCTCAGTATTAAAGCGCTTGCCTGCAAAATCCTAAGGACCCAGGTTTGATTCCCCAGTACCCATGCAAAGCCAGACGTGTAAGGTGCCACATGTGTCTGGAGTTTGTTTGTAGTAGCTAGAGGCCCTGGTGTGCCCATTCTCTTTCTCTCTCTCTTTGCCTCTCTCTCACGTTAAATAAATAAAATAAATAAATAAAGACGGGAACAGGTGACACACATAAAAATTTCATACGGAAACTATTCAATCCAAAGTCATCAGAGAAATGCAAATAAAGTAAGTCAGTTTGCATGCATCAGGTTGGCAACTATGTAATTTGTATGGAATGGGGAGAGATTGAACCATAGTTTTATGAAGCCCAGGCTGGCCTCCAACTATGCAACCAAGGCTGCCTTGAACTCCTGAACCTCTTGCCTCCACCTTCAAAATGCTCAGATTATACCATACACCACCACTCCTGGCTACCTGGATGGCAAAAAAAAAAAAAAATAATAATAATAATAATTTACAGAAAGTAATAAGAGCAAGGCATGGTGGCACATGCCTTTAATCCCAGCCCTAGGAAGGCTAAGGTAGGAGGATCACAAAGATCACTGTGAGTTAAGACCAGTTTGAGACTACATAGTGAATTCCAGGTCAGCCTAGACCAGAACTAGAGCCTATCTCAAAAAACCAAAAAGAAAAAAAAAAAAAAAAAAAAGTAATACGAATGAGTATTTGAGGACCCATCACCTGGATCTGTCAAACGGGGGTTATAAGTATGTGACACTGTAAGTGGCTGCATCATCCCCCACCCCAAGGAATATGGAGGCACACGTGAAATCCCCGTGTCCGTCTCTTCTTTCCTTCTCAGCTGAAGCCACTTGGGTATGTATGATGCCCACACTTATTCTGAGAGTTCTAGCACTTAATTTGGATCCACAGGCAATCCAGACTTACAGCCAACACTGCACAAGGTGTTTATAAAAACACCCCTAAAACAACCCTAAAGTGGGACTAAGCCTGTAGATCATAACGTCCTTTGCTATTTTCTTTCCACGATATGCTCAAGGTCTGCCCACGTTGGTAGGTGCAGGGTTGCGTTTATCCATTTTAACTGTGGCAGTCATCTCTGGTGTGAATATACAACATGTATGCTCTCCCCCTCTGGGGCCCCTCCCAGATTCCTCCTCCCCCCTTCTTTTTGTTTCACCATCACAAATGATGCTGCCATTGACATCTTATGCACTTGCGTGTCACCCATGCGACTTCTCTGGGGTCTCTGCCCGTCCCCAGCTGTGGTCAGCTCCTTCCCCAAATGCTGCCAACGTGAATTCCAGCCAGGCAGGGTGAGGGCTCCCACCAACAGACAGGTGTTCCTGAACGTCATGTCAGCTTCTCTTACTATTAAATTCGCTATGATTTAGCTGGGTATGGTGAGGCATGTCTGAAATCCCAGCACCTGGAATGCTGAGGCAGGAGGATTGTCAGTTTGAGGCCAGGCTTGGCTACATAGTGAGACCCTGTCTCAAAATCCTAAGTAAACAAATGAATGTTACTATTTGATTTTATTGGTTTTATGCTATTATAGAGCAAAATGTGTTATATAAATTGGAATGCTATAAACATGGAACATATAGAAAGTGACAATCCCTCAGAGACACCATTCTAGCAATGTTAAAGTACAGTATTTTCTTCAGGAAGAATAAAGGAAAATATTTGCTGCGTTTCTTTTATTTTTTAAATATTTTTATTTATTTATTAGAGACAGAAAGAGGGAGAGAGAGACAGACAGTGACTGAGAATGGGCGCACCAGGGCCTCTAGCCATATTGCAAACAAACTCCAGATGCATGTGCTACCAAGGGACCTGGAGAATTGAACCTGGGTCTTTAGGCTTCACAGGCATGTGCCTTAACTCTTGCTGCATTTTTTATAGGGCTGTTTCATCCAGTTGTACTGTGTTTAAGCACTTTATTTATTTATTATTACTTTTGTTTTCCGAGGTAGGGTTTCACTCTAGCTCAGGCTGACCTGGAATTCACTATGTAGTCTCAGGCATGTGGCTCTTGTTTAAGCACTTTAAAATGTGGCCATCTGTGGTGGCGCACACCTTTAATCCTAGCACTTGGGAGGCAGAGGTAGGAGGATTGCTGTGAGTTCAAGGCCATCCTGAGACTACATAGTGACTTCCAGATCAGCCTGGGCTAGAGTGAGACCCTACCTTGAAAAACCAAAAACAAAACAACAACAACAACAAAAAAAATGTGTTTACAGGTTTCAGTAATCACCTACAGGCTGATTCATTGCCTAGCATGGGGCCTGGAACCAAACAGATGCTCATTAGATTCTCACAGATATTCTAACCCTAAGAAGACCACATTTTCTCTGCTTGGAGCAGGGCTGTGATGAACTATCCTTTGTAAAAGAAACAATAACAAGAACAAAAATCTAAAGTTATTCTGGTGTGGTGACGCATGCCTTTAATCTCAGCACTCAGGAGGCAGAGGTAGGAGGATCTCTGTGAGTGTGATCTCAGCCTGTGCTAGAATGAGACACTGCCTGGGGGGGGGGGGGAGAAAATCACAAAACAAAAATCTAATGTTAATATATTCCTGCAATCAGATCCATCCAAAAAGTTCTCTGAGGCTCTTGCTGAGCATCTGACCACATATTCCATAACAAACAGAACATGAACATTTGGTGTATGTGATGGTGATGGGTATGATTTGCTCCCTGAACTTGTGCACCCCAGGCGACAGGGGCTCACTGGGCCAATCACACTATAGCTGTGGCTGTTTGTTACAAGCAGCTGAGGATTCTGATGTATCTGGACTGCTAAGGGGCTTTTTAATCGCCTTTGAACAATGCTATTGAACAATAAACAGCAGGAAGATCAAAGCTCAATGCCAACCTGCACTACATGTGACCCTGTCCCAAAGACACAAAACGGGAGAGTTCCCACTCAGGCATGGCTCCGGCTCTGGGCATCCCTGTAGACACTGCACGCTCTCTGCTACGTGACAGTTACCCATCTCCCACTGCTAGCACCCCACCCCACCAAGGTCTCAGGCTCCAGGGCTACCGATCTTCCTATGAACGCTGCACGTCTTCTTTGAGTGGACAAATATTCCTCATACTAGTGACTATCAAAGAAAACAAGCCAGGTGTGGTGTTGCATGCCTGAGGCAGGAGGAACTTAGTGAGCTTGAGGCCTGCCTAGGCTCCACTGTAAAACCCTATCATTAAAAATAAATAAAGGCAAAATAAATAAATAAATAAATAAAGGAAGGAAGCCAGGTGCACGCCTTTAATCCCAGCACTCGGGAGGCTGAGGTAGAAGGATCACCATGAGTTCCAGGCCTGCTTGAGTCTACTTAGTGAATTCCCGGTCCCCTGGGCTAGAGAAAGAGTCTATCTCACAAATAAATAAATAAGTAGATGGAGGACTGAATGTAGAAGGCAGTACAAGTTGAGAAGATAAATAGTTCTAGGATTCAAGGCAAGCGTATTTCTCTTTCAGAAATACACATGATTTGACAGCTCTTAATACAGTGTCTTGGAGTCCAAAGCCAGGTGTGGGACGTAATCCCAGTTCTGGGAAGCACAGGCAGGAGAATTGCTACAAGTTTAAGGCCAGCTTGAGCTACATAGCAAGATGCTATTAAAAATAAATAAATTCGCCTGCCATGGTGGCAACGTCTTTAATTCCAGCACTGGAGAGGCCAAGGTAGGAGGATCACTATGAGTTCAAGGCTACCCTTAGAATACAGAGTGAATTCCAGGTCAGCCTGGCCTAAAGTGAGACCCTACCTTGAAAAACCAAAATAATAATAATAATAATAATAATAATAATAAAATAAACAAATTCAAACAAGTAAGACATGTCCTTTCATCTGCTTAGCTCCCAAAGACATCTGAGTTTGTGAGCCTGGCTTTGGTTTGCTCCTTGCCTGCTCTGGGCCTCAGTTTCTCCAGTAGCTCTTACATGTTGCGCCAGGGCAGTGGTTAAGAGTTGCTTTCTGTTTCCCAAAGAATCATCTTCCAGATGGTGATGAGAGGCCAGTCTGGGGTGTTTTCGGGTTGCAATCACACTTTAGGGAACGCCCCTGCTTCCTCTCATGCAAAGGTGGTTTCATTTCTCTCGAGGGAGATGAGGGCCACAGTTTGTGAACAGGACAGATATGCTTGCCAGTATCTGACAAGCCGGTGGGCCCACCTTCCCTGGGCTTCCTGGAGATCTGGGTCACCTTTTTCATCTATTTACTTATTTATTTGCAAGGTGGGGGAATAGACAGATACTGGGTGTGCCAGGGCCTCTTGCCACTGTAGATGAATTCCAGGTGCATGCACCATTATGTGCATCTGGCTTTATATGGTACCAGTACTAGAGAATCAAGCCTGGGCCATCAGACTTTGCAAACAAGTGCCTCTAACTGCAGCCCTCAGAGTGATCTTTGATCCCTGCATCCACAGCATAGCAAGACCAGGGGTAGGGCAGGAGAGATTCCAGGGCTGCTTTCCAAAATGGTACCACTGGCTGTCCTGCTGGGTAGCTCTGAACAAAAATTCTAGGTGGGAGTGACCTTGAGTGCCCACAGAACTCCTCCACCACGGAGTGGGCTTTGTTTTCCTCACGATATTCTGTGGAGAGAACCCTCTCTTCATTCTATGGGAAAAATCCCTTTTCATTCTGTCCCATGATGGATTAAACAGAGGGACAAGACCAGTTGCAGGTGAAAGGGCGAGTGTGCCGGGCTGGGGATGAGGCCCAGTGACACAGTACTTGCCTTTGGGTGCCGAGATGCATCACAGCAAGGTCTAGGGCAGCCGTCTGTGGGTGGAGACAGATGCAGGCTACAAGAAGGAATTCACGCAAGTCCAAAAGGTGGGTGAGTGGGGCTTATCAATTGTATTTCTTTTATCCTCCTAATGATGGTACTGCAGCCATCTACAGTGAATATACCCAATGGATGCTAATTATTTCAACGTTTTGTTTCCATTGAGAAAAACAAAACCCAGCCCCAGCATGAGCTGAAGGCCAGCAAGGTCCCGAAAGGCCTTCTCTTGTCATGCTCTGGAGCCCTGGCTCTCCCCTGCAATGTCGGGAGCGGTTCTACCAGCCCCGATCTCATCCTCAACCTCTCCTCACTCTGACCTGCTGCGACCCCGCACGCAGGCCTCTGACACAGAAATCCATCTCTGTGTCTGGGTTCATTGAGGTGTGCACATGCATTCATGTTGTGGGGCGTGTGTGTGTGAGTGTGTATACACCTAGAACCATCATTTATAAGCTACAGATCCATCTACAGGACTCACTTTGAAGAAAAAAAAAAAAGAGAGCAGGACTGGAGAGATAGCTCAGTGGTTAAAGGTGCTTGCTTGCAAAGCCTGATGGCCTGGGTTTGAATCCCCAGTACCCCTGTAAAGCCAGATGCACATAGTGGCACATACATCTGGAGTTAATTTGGAGGGCCTGGCACCCCATACTTCCTTTGTCAGCCTGTCTCTCTCACATATATATGTGTGTGTATGTGTGTGTGTGTTTATGAGGTAGGGTCTTGATCTAGCCCAGACTGACCTGGAGTTCACTATGTAGTCTCCAGGTGGCCTCAAACTCATGGATGCTCCTCCTACCTCTACCTCCCAAGTGCTGGGATTAAAGAAAGGAAAAGGGAGAAAGAGAAAAGAGAGAAAGAGACAGGGCGTGGTGGTGCATGCCTTTAATCCCAGCACTCTGGGAGGTAGAGGTAGAAGGTAGGAGGATCACCATGAGTTCTAGGCCACCCTGAGACTACATAGTGAATTCCAAGTCAGCCTGGACCAGAGTGAAACCCTACCTTGAAAACCTAAAAAAAAAAAAAAAAAAAAAAAAAAAGGAGAGAAAGAAAAAAGAGAGGGCAAGGAGATAAGGAAGGAGAGTTCAGGGTCTAGACTGCTTTCTTCTCACAGTCTCTGCCAGTATCAGACTGCTTTATCTGGATGTTAGGAAAAGGTAAGATGCACAAGTCCATCCTCTCACGTGCTCCATCTTGTCCTCACTCCAGGCCCCAGGAATGGTGTCCAAGACTTCCTGACTCACATGTGCTGACTTGCATGTCCTCTCCTGCTGAGTGGCAACCACAGAGTGCCACTACACACACTGTAGTGGAGGAGAGAGGTCTGAGGAAGCAGACAGCCAGGCTGCAATGCTGCTGCAGATGACAACAAGGCACATGTGTGGTATTAACTGAATGCACACTTCATCAGCATGGAATGTGTAGGGTGGTGCACAGGCCATAAGCAGCCATTACAATGATGGTCCTCTGATTAGGGAGAGAGCTCAGCACTTAAAGGTGCTTGCTTGCAAAGCCTACTGGCCCAGGTTCAGTTCCCTAGCCACCCACATAAAGTCAGACCGACCTTCATTTGCTATGACAAGAGACCTGAGTGTGTGTGTGTGTGTGTGTGTGTGTGTACGCACACACACTTGATGGTCCTGCTATTTGGCTTCTCAGGAGGCTGAGGCATGAAGAATAAAAGTTCAAGTTTGCCAGGCATAGTGGCACACGCCTTTAATCCCAGCACTTGGGAGGCAGAGGTAGGAGGATCACCATGAGTTCGAGGCCACCCTGAGACTACATAGTGAATTCCAGGTCAGCCTGAGCTAGAGTGAGACCCTATCTTGGAAAACAAAACAAAACAAAAAGTTAAAGGTCTACCTGGTCTACAGTGAGTTCAAGGACACCCTGGAAAATTTAGAAGACCTTGCTTTAAAATAAAAAGAATGCTGGGGTATGTAGCTCTCGGTGGTAGAGCACTTGTCGGGCACTCATGAGACCCTGAATTCAATCATCCACACACAAAAGGGAGGGCTGGAGAGATGGCTCAGTGGTTAAGGCACTTGCCTACAAAGCCTAAGGATCGAGGTTCAATTCCCCATTACCCACATAGAGCCAGATGCACAAGGTGGCACATGCGTCTGGAGTTTGTTTGCAGTGGCACACCCATTCTTTCCATCTGCTTCTTTCTCTCTCTCTTATTATAAATAAATAAAATAAAATAAGGAGGGAAAAAGGAAGGGAGGAAGGGGTGAAGGAGAGAAGAGAATGAAAGCTAACAGGTGCCACAGTCCTATCCTGAGGCCAGGTCCACCAGGGCACATGCACTGAGGCAGCTAGGGAAGGGTATGCCCATGGTGTTACTATGGAGGAGCAGAGACCCCCACCCTAATCTCTGGCACTGCCAACCTGCTTCCCCCACTGAAGTGGGGGTCAGGGCCCTCCTGGTACTTGGTGGAGCCATTGCTGAGAGAATGGTGGCTGAGGCCGCCGACGTATGGACCTCCTGGCCCACACGGCTGCTATAAAAAAAAAAAAAAAAAAAAAGCTGGCACTCCAGCTCCCAGAGTCTCCATATGACAGCCTGCGAAATCATCCTGCATGTGAATTTCATCTGCAACCCTGGTTGCCTCCAGACAAGCTCAAACCTGCACAGATGGCCCCTCACACCAACAAGTAAAAATAACAAAGCTCGCAGTTCCGGGCCTCCTTTTTTTTTTTTTTTTTTCCTGGGCAGATGTGCCGCTGCTCATTTCGGGATGTGCACCGTCTGCATCCCAGCGCCAGCATCCCCTCTCCTCTCCTCTCCTCATGTGTGTTCCCACTTCCCACCCCCTGGCTTTCTGGTGGGTAGCAGCTGTGGCCCGGTGGCCCTTTGGAGTGAGTTCTTGGAAGTGCCTGGAGTGTCTGAGCCTTTGCTGTGGGACTGAGAGGATCTAGAGGGGCGAGTGAATGCTGAAAACTCACCTGCTACTCATCTACCCGAGACTGGTCACAGTATATTTATGAGAGCACCGAGGGAAGGGTTTGAGCAGAGTATGTGGCCAGCAGAAGCGGGAGAGGGACTGCCATTTACAGATCAGTGACAGTCAAGGGCTGGAGAGAAGCCCTGGAGGTTCTAGGCTTTTGCTGCCACCCCCTAAATCCCAGCTAGCCCCAGAACATTGATGGCTCCTAAACTTTCCATGATCGCTTGCTGAGGACCTCTATTCCAAGCCCCAAGGCTTAAGTTATGGGCAAGACAGATCCAGAGAAAAGGTGCCCAGAACAGTCAAGGCCATCATGGTCAAGAAGCTATGAGACAGGCCAGAGCAGGCAGGAGCCTGCACACCACGGGAAACAAGTACATGGGTTTGACTTCTGATGGCTGGTGTGATCATCTGGAAATGGTAGCTCGGGTCTCTGGTCCCCAGAGGGTCAGATGAGATAAAAGTTCCATTTTAAAAAAAAGTAGTTATTTGAGACAGAAAGAGGGAGAGAGAGAGAGGGGTGAAGGGAAGGAGAGAGAAGGAAACAGACAGACACTGGGCGCACCAGGGCCTCTAGGCACCGCAAACGAACTCCAGACGCACACACCACCATGTGCATCTGGCTTACATGGGTTCTGGAGAGTCAAACCTGTTTCCTTAGTCGTTAAACCATCTGTCCAGCTCTAAAGTTCAATTTTAAGTGAAACACAATAGCCTAGAGGAGAAATCGGAAATTTATAGAGTGGCCAAGAGGCACATCTCGCTGGCTTCAGGGAGGGCTGAATGCGGGTGTTCAAAGGCCCCTCCTCCTTGTGAGGCTCGCCTTTGTTCCGGGCTGACCTCTGTGGCATTTTCCAATATCGCTAGGCAGAACTTTCCTACCAACAAGAACTTCCCAGAATCTCCAGCAAAAGGGTCCCTAATCACTGTGAGCCAGAGGAATGCAGAGCTCTAGCAGGCCAGGCAAGTGCCACGTGTCAGTCCCTGGGGCAGGCTGAGAGTCTGCCCATCTAAACTACCTGGCTCCACAGAGGAGGGGGAGGAACAGTGGTCTGGCAAAAGCAGCAAATGCAGAAACAGATAGCACACATCCTCTAAAGAGTGAGTGGCAGCAGAGATGAGCCGTGCCTGGAACAGCTGCAAACATCCTGCTTCCCACGGTGGGATTCTCGCTGCCCTTGTGTGGTTACTGTCATTCATTCTCCGGGGCTCCTCACTCCACAGAGCTGGTCTCCGTGCCTGGCCTGGGGTGTGGAGACTGTTCCGGAACTTCTGTGGGGAGACATGTCCATCACCTGGCCTCAGGCGTGGGCACAGCCCAGCGAGTTCTGCCTCACCTCCGACTGTCCCAGTTGTCCTTCCTGGCATGTCCTAGGTCTTGTGTTTGGGCTTCCTTCTTACCCTGCCTCGCAATGACCACCATCCCCTCCCACCTGCTCTGGAGGAAACAGACAGCCCAGGGTCTATGTCAGAAGCCCTGCCTGGCTCAGGGTTTCTCATCCAAAAGCCTCCCGGGTGCCACCCAGCAACCCACACGCAAAGTAACGCACATGGTTGGCTGGGTTGGTCCTGAGTAAGGGGAAGGCAAAGACAAGAGCCTCCTCAGTGAAGGGCCATGCCGCAGCTGACATATGGATGAATGACCCCGGAGGAGGCGAACACTGGTTTCATTGGTTTGACGTGTCTTGGTGAGGACACTGTTGTGAGCAGCTGTGCAGGAGCCCGCACAGGCGCTTCTGTAAAATAAACCTGGAGGGAAGAGCTGGGTTCGGGGGACATGGATTATGACAGCCAGAAAGCAGTCACACAGTCTTCACCCCCAGTGACCCATTTTCAGCAAGGAGTACTCCTCCCAGGGCACGGCACTGTGCTCAGCCTTGGGCTCCATCTTGCTTCTTTAAGTATCCTTCAGGGGATGGGCATATTTTTTTGGCCATTTAAAGCGAAGTTTAGAAATGAGCTTGTCCAATGTCACACACAGGGCCTGGCTCACACTGCACTGTCTGAGATCCCAGGCCCCGTTAAGGGGATGTCCCATTAACCAGCTCACGAACCACCTCCCTCCCCAAAACTCAACCACGAGAGGGGCCCAGGTATGGACTCCTGGGGACTGCAGGCCATACGATGGCCCTGGCCACATGGGCCTGTAGAGGGCGCACACGACTCCCCAGGACCCTGGCTGCCCAGCTCTTCTGCCTGGAGCACAACACTCTTCCCACAGGTCCGGAGCGTTCCCGTCCCCCCTCCTAGGCCTCCTCTGGCCAGCCAGCCCCGGATGACAGCTTGGCTGGGCCCCAGGCCTGGCCTGCTCCGTGTACAGGGCCTCCCCACCTCCCTCCGGTCACGCGGCGCAGACGCTGGAGGAGAAGGAAGAGGAGGAGGGGAGGGGAAGGAGGAGGCCCTTTTGGGCAGAAGTCAGCCGAGGGTAGCTCAGTGCCCAGAGCGCCGCCCCTGCAAGGGGGCGCTGCCCACCGCTAGCTCTGGGCGAAGGACAGGGGCGCTCGCAAGAGGGACGGGGCAGCGAGCGAGCTGCGGGGCGCCGCGGCTGCAGGTCCAGGCCGCCCCAGGCCCCGCCACACCCAGGAGGACGCCTTCGCGCCGGTGCCGCGCCTGCACGCACCTCCCCGCCAGCGCCAGGCCCCGCGCAATGGGCTCGGCGGTGCGCAGAGCCGGCCCGCGCCCAGTGCCCGCAGCGCCAGGGCACGCGGGCAGCGGCAGGCACTCGGCCGGCGCCGTCAGCCCGGCGGCTCGAGCTCGCGTCGCGGCTTTGTGCAAGGCCCCAGCCACGTGGCCGTGGGCATCTGCGAAATGGGAGCGCGCCCGGCGCGGAGGACGGCCGGATATCGGGTTTACTGGGCGCGCCCCCAGGACGGGCCTCGGCCTCGGCCGCCACGGTCTCAGCAGGGTGGAGGAACTGAAGGGGAGGCCAGAGCCCCGCCGCCCCCCGCCACGCCAGGCCCCGCCAGGCCGCCGCTGCCCCGGCCCTCCCCGCGCGGGCGCACGCAGCCGCCTGGCCCGCCTCCTCCAGCCAGCGGGCGCCGCCCTCCCAGCTCAGACAGCGCCGCACGTGCGGCCTGTTTACCCACGTGACCCGGCCCCGCCCCGCCCCCGCGCAGCCCCGCCCCTCGCCCCGCCTTACGTCTGCTGCGGCGGCCCGGCGGGAACGAACGCTCCCGCGCGCTATCCGCATACGTGCCGCCGACGCTGAAGCGGGCCGCTTTCTCTTCCGGGAGGGCTGGTCCCGAGAGCTGAGCGGGAACTGCGCTGAGCCGGGCGGGACGTCCCCCGCTGGGCCACGGAGTGCGCGCGCGCCCCGCGACGGGCGGGGCTGGGACCAAGGGGGCGTGGTCAAGTCTTCAGCAGAGGGTCTGAGGCGTGCGCGCGCCGTGATGGGCGGGGCTGGGGCCAAGGGGGCGTGGTCAAGTCTTCAGCAGAGGGTCTGAGGCGTGCGCGCGCCGTGATGGGCGGGGCTGGGGCGAAGGGGGCGTGGTCAGGACCTGAGCAGATCTGTGAGGCGCGCGCACCGCCGGGGGCGGGGCCTGAGCGGCGGGGGCGTGGTCAGAACTGCCTCAGGACCGGGAGGACTCGGGCTTGGGCGGGGCCCTGGGCCGAGCGGGCGCGCGCAGGCGCCGTGGCTCTTGCCGTCGGGCCCGCTTTCCTGCCGGCTGGTCACGTGCTGGTCCTGCGGGCCGGAGAGGGCACCGGTGGGCGCTCCGGAGGGCGCGCTGTCTTCCCCGTTCCGCGCGCCCTTGGCTCCTGGGGCCCTCCGTGGCTTGCCCACTGCCCACTCATCTTGCTGCTACTTTCTCGTGCCCTCCTGCGGGGTCGTGTGCCGCCCGCCGCAGGCTTCCGCGGGCTTGGCTCCTGTCCGCCCCTGTGGAGCTCGTCCCGGTTCCCGGTGTCCGCTGCACTCCTGGCCGAGGCCCTGCAAGATGCTTCACGAATCACGTCCCACCTGCTCTCAGCAGAGCCTCCATTCTGCTCTTGTCTCTCCTCAAGACCAACCTCAGAGCGCAATCACATGGATCGTGCCCAAAGATGAGCAGGTCTTTTTATTTATCCGAGAGAGAGAAACAGAAAGCGATTTTGCGAGGTAGGGTCACGCTTCAGCCCAGACTGACCAGGAATTCACTCTATAGTGTCAGGGTGGCCTCGAACTCACAGCGATCCCTCGTGCCTCTGCCTCTGCCTCCTGAGTGCTGGGATTTCCGCCCCCCCCCCGTTTCTTTTGGTTCTTTAATACTTTTTATCACAATTATACAAATATTTACCATATTTAGTTTTCTCATTTCCACCAGGTACTATTTTCTTGTATCTGAATAGTTTTAGAACTCACTGTGCTAGGTATAAAATTCTAAGTTGCCAATTATTTTTTTTCCCCATCACTTTGGATGCTCTGTTTCATTGTCTTTTAAGACATAGTGTTTATGACAGGCAGTCAGGGCTTATTCCTATTTTTGTTTTTCTGTGTACCCTGTGTAATTTCTTCCTTTTTAGTTACTTAAATCTGCATTCAGCTCCGTAAACCCGAATACACACTCATTTTTAGTATAAAACTACCAGTTATGTTGTTGCATTGCACAGCCATTTAAAGGGAAAGTCCAATAGCTATGGGAGTAAGATTGCTCCATATTGTTTTGTTTGTAAAACCAAGACCATCTTCAAACTATTAACACTGTCACTTCTTGGGGTGGGGTGAGGTGGGATGGGGTGATAGCTCTTTGGTTAAAGGCACTTGCTTGCAAAGTCTGTTTGCCTGAGCTTGATATTCCCCAAACATCCGTATGAAGCCAGATATAAAATGGCACATGCATCTGTGACCCCAAAATGCCCATGGAAATGGGAGGCAGGATCAGGAGAATCCAAAGCTATCTGGTGTTTGTAGCAGTAAGAGAGCTAGTGTCTAAGAAAGTAGAGGAAAGGGGCTGGAGAGACGGTTCAGTGGTCAAAGGCACTTACTTGCAAAGCCTGATGGCCAGGATTTGATTCCCTGATGCACACATAAAGCTAGATACACAAAGTAGCACGTTTCTGGAGTTTGCTTGCAGTGGCAGGAAGATCTGGCATGCCCATTCTCTTTCTCTCTCTGAAATAAAAATATCTTTACTTCCAATTTATTTGCAAGGAGAGAAAGGGAGGGAGAGAGGAAGAGAGACAGAGAGAGAGAGAGAGAAAACACCAGGGCCTCCTGCCAGTGAACACAAACTCAAGATGCATGCACCAGTTTGTGCATCTGGCTTATGTGGGTGCTGGGGAATTGAACCTGGGTCCTTTGGCTTTGCAGGCAAGTGCCTTAACCACTTTAAGCCATCTCTCCAGCCCCCCCCCCCATTCATTTTTTAAAAAAAGATTTTTATTTATTTAAAGCACAGAGAGATAGAAGAAAGACAGAGAGAATGGGCAGGCCAGAGCCTCACTGCATGCACCCCTTTGTACATCTGGCTTTCTGTGGGGCCTGGGGAATCAAGCCAGGGTCATTAGATTTGCAGGCAAGTGCTCAGCCATCTCTCTAGCAGTCCTCACCCCAACTCGTTTTTGCCTGACCTTGTAGAGTTCCACCCTCAGCAGACCTACTCTGTACAGTTCCTTTCTTTCTGGCACTCTGTCTTGCAAATGCCAGCCCTCTAGTCCTCCTAATGCTCATCTGTCCCCCGCAACCCAGTGGGATGACTTTGGGTCTCTGCTCTAGGTTCTGGAAGGTGCTTCTAGCACAAAGCAAGGTGTCATAGGGCCGACTTTCTATGCTACCCTTTCCTCCTGAGATACACCCTTTGTTGTCCCCTATGTAGAAAGAATTATTTTAGGGCTGGAGAGATGGCTTAGCGGTTAAGCGCTTGCCTGTGAAGCCTAAGGACCTCGGTTCGAGGCTCGACTCCCCAGGACCCACGTTAGCCAGATGCACAAGGGGGTACATGCGTCTGGAGTTCGTTTGCAGTGGCTGGAGGCCCTGGCGCGCCCATTCTCTCTCCCTCTGTCTATCTGCCTCTTTCTGTCCCTCTCTGTCTCTCTCAAATAAATAAACAAAAATAACAACAAAAAAAAGAAAAAAAAAAAGAAAGAATTATTTTACATGTTTGGTCCAAATTTTCTTTCTTTCCTTCTTTCTTTCTTTCTTTCTTTCTTTCTTTCTTTCTTTCTTTCTTTCTTTCTTTCTTTCTTCTCCCTCCCTCCCTCTTTCCTTCTTTCCTTCCTTCCCTCCCCTTCCTTCCTTTCTTCCTCCTTCTCTCCCTCCCTCCCTCCCTCCTTCCCTTCTTTTTTGAGGTAGGGTCTCACTCTAGCCCAAGCTGACCTGGAATTCACTTTGTATTCTCAGGGAAGCCTCGAACTCACAGCAGTCCTCCTACCTCTGCCTCCCGAGTGCTGGCATTAAAGGTGTGCACCACAATGCCTGGCCAGAACACTGTTTAACTCAGAGCATTTCAGGTAAGAGATACTGTGCTAGTTCCTTTCACATTGCTGGACACAATACTTGACCAGAAAAGCTGAAGGAAGGGAGAGTTGATTTCTGATTCCGAGCATCACCACAGGGAAGGTGGGGCAGCAGGAGCCTGAGGCAGCTGCTCACAGCCCGTCCACAGTGACTGCTGCCCAGCTGGCCGCCTCCTTCCATGCTGCCCAGGACCGCAGCCCGTGGAACGGTGCCGCCCACTTCTGAGGTCGATCTTCCCACATCAACTAGCCTAATCTAGATCATCCCTCACAAGAATGCCCAGAGGCTCATTTCACAGGTGATTCTATGTCCTGTCAGGTTGTCAATCAACATAAACCATCACAAGTCCACCCCTTGTCAACTCGACATCCAAACATAACACAATTTTTTTGTTTGTTTGTTTCTTGAGGAAGGGTCTCACTCTAGCCCAGGCTAACTTGGCACTTATTCTATAGTTCCAGGCTGGCCTTGAATCCACAGCAGTCCTCCTACCTCTGCCTCCCAAATGCTGGGATTAAAGCTGTGCACCAACACACCCCGCTCATTTATTTTAAAAATGACTTTATTTATTTGCACATGTGTGTGTGGCCGCCAGGGCTTCTTGCTGTTGCAAATGAGTTCCAGATGCATGCACCACTTCTTGCGTTTGGCTTTATATGGTTACTGGGGAATTGAACTCAGGCTGGCTGGCTTTGTAAGCAAGCACTTTTAGCCTCTAAGCCCTCCACCTCTTGTCTTATGCTTTATTAAGGTGTAACCAACAAATAACTTGTATATATTTATACAACATGATGTTTGATACATACACATTGTGTATGTTTTGAAATTATCATCATTACAGTCATTAATATTCCCATAGCCTCCAATACTGAGTGTTTATAGGGTGTATTCTAAGAAATTTTAAGACCTGCTCTTTCTTGGTGATTTTCCTTCTTTTTGTTGTTTTGTTTTTTGAGGTAGGGTCTCACTCTAGCCCAAGCTGACCTGGAATAATTCACTTGGTAGTCTCAGGGTGGCCTTGAATATACAGCGATCCTTCCTCCTCTGCCTCCCGAATGAATGCTGGGATCAAAGGCATGGGCCACCAGGCACGGCTGATTTTCTTTTTTTTAATGTATTCATTTTATTTGAGAGCCGGTTTGGAGGTTCTAGCAGGGGAGCGCAGCTGCTCGTACACCCTTGTCTGGTCCTGCTCCATTCAGGGAAGGTCGCCCTCTTTGACTGAGCGTGCAGCTTTGGGAGGGGCGCACATGGGGTGGTGAGGGAGGAAGGGGACACCCGCCCAGCCAGCCAGATCAGCCGAATCAACCCTGGCAATCAGTGGGGTGACAGATGTCACAGCCAGATTGCCCTCACATCCTCTTTATTTTATTTGAGACACAGAGAAAGATTATATATATATATATATATATATATATATATATATATAATGTATGTATATATGTGTGTGTAGAGAGAGAGAGAGAGAGAGAGAGAGAGAGAGAGAGAGAGAAAGGGGGAGGGGGAGGGGGGAAGGAGGGGAGAGGGAGGGGGGAGGGAGAGGGAAAGAGTGGTCATACCAGGGCCTTCAGCCACTGTAAACAAACTCAAGATGCATGCTCTACCTTGTGTATCTGGCTTGAGTGGGTTCTGGGGAATCAAACCTGGATCCTTTGGCTTCACAGGCAAATGTCTTACCACTAAGCCATCTCTCCACATTTTTTTTTTTTTTTGCTAAGTTCCCCAACTTGGTCTTGAATTTTCAACCCTCCTGCCTCAGCCTCCTGGTCCTAGGATTACAGTTGGGCACCACCACACTGGCATTCTTGGCACCTTTCACATCTGAAGAGTGATGACTTTATGTGGGTACTGGGGAATCGAACCAGGGCCTGTAGACTTTGCAAGCATCTTTAACCTCCTTGTCATTTCCCTAGCCCTTCTCCCTGCCCCCCAGGCAGGATCTCACTCTATCCCAGGTTACCTGGCACTCACTCTGTAGCCTCAGGCCAGTCTCAAACTCTTGGGGATCCCCCTCCCCTCCTTTTTTTCCTCCCTTCCTCCCTCTCTTCCTTCCCTCCCTTCCTCCCTGTCTTCCTGGAGTTCTGAGACTCAAAGAGGTACCATCATGCCCAGCTTTTTGTTGTTCTCCTCCTCCTCCTCTTAGTTTTTCTCGATACTAGGTATTGAACCTAGAGCCTTGAGCTTGCTGAAAGGACTGAGCCAATGCCCCCTCCCCCAATTGGCGGATTCTAGACAGATTCTCTAACCACTAGGTAAATCTGTAACCTTCTAGTCATATTTTTATTTTTATTTTATTTATTTATTTATTTTGTTTTTTCAAGGTAGGGTCTCACTGTAGTCCAGACTGACCTGGATTTCACCATGTCTGGCTAATTTATTCTTTTAAACATTTATTTTTATTTATTTGAGAGAGAGAGAAAGGCAGAGAGAGAGAGGAAGGTGGGGGTGGGGGAGAGAATGGATGCACCAAGGCCTCCAGGTGCTGCAAACAAACTCCAGACTTATGCACCACCTGACTTACATGGGTCCTGAGGAATCAAACCTGGGTCCTTTGGCTTTGCAGACAAGCACCTTAACTGTTAAGCCATCACTGCAGCTCACATTTGAAAAATTTATCTATTTGCAATCAGAGAGATGGTGCGGGGGGAGGGAAAGAGGGAAGGAGGGAGAGAATGGGAAAACAGAACCTCTAGCCACTGGAAATGAACTCCAGATGCATGTGCCATTATGTGCATCTGGCTTACATGGGTCCTGCGAAATTAAACCAGGGTCCATGTAGGCTTCACAGGCAAGTGCCTTAACTGCTAAGTCATCTTTCCAGCCCCTTTTGCTGGCTTTTTTTTTTTTTTTAATTGCCAGGCATGGTAGTACATGCCTTTAATTCCAACACTCGAGAGGCAGAAGTAGGAGGATCGCCATGAGTTCAAGGCCACCTTAAGACTACATAGTGAATTCCAGGTCAGGCTGAGCTAGAGTGAAACCTTACCTCACCCCTCTCCCCAAATAATAATAACTTAACTAAAAATTTAAAATTAATTAGCTTAATTATTTGCAGATGAAACTCCAGATGCATGCAGCACTTTGTGCATCTGGCTTTATGTGGGTTCTAGGGAAGCTAATCTGGGTTGTTTGGCTTTGAAGCAAATGAATTAATGGCTAAACCCTCTCTCCAGCCCCCCTTTTCGGGGGTGCTGGGGATTGGACCCAGGGACTTGCACGTGCTAGGCACATGCCCTCCCACTGAGCCACATCCCCAGCTCCTCCCTTTCAGTCTCTCTTTGGAGTCTTTGGCAGGTGGAAGATTCCATAGCTGTTTTCTACCAAAGGAAAGATCAGCTATGACTTGCTTGGCCACTTGCAGAACAGGACCTCTGGGGCATAAAACTGGATGGGTAAGATGAGCTCTCTCCATGCTGTTGTCACCAGGCCATGGTGCTGTTGGCTTCTGGAATTCAGAAGGAATAAACAGCAGAAGGAGAGGAGAATCTAAAGTGAGTTGTGTGGTGGCACAGACCTGTAATCCCAGCACCTGGGAGGGTAAGGCAGGAGAACCTCAAGTTCAAGACCAGCTTGGGCTATGCAGTGAGAACCCTGTCTACTAAAACAAAAACAAGGGCTGGGGAGAAGGCTCAGTGGTTAAGAGCACTTGCTTGCAAAGCCTGTAAGCCCAGGTTGGAGTCCCCAGTAATCACATAAGTCCCCAGTAATCACATAAGATGCAGTAATTTGCACATGTGTCTGCAGTTTATTTGCAGTGGCAAAAGACCCTAGTGCACCCTTTCTCTCCCATATATATTTATATATATAAATATTTTATATATATAAATATTTTATATTTATATATAATATATAAATATTATATATTTATATATTATATATTTATATATATATATATATATATATATATATATATATATATATATTTCCTTTTTTGAGGGGGAAGGTTAAGGTAACATCTAACTCTAGTTCAGGCTGACCTGGAATTCACTATGTAGTATCAGGATGGCCTTGAACTCACAGTGATCCTCCTACCTCTGCCTCCCGAGTACTGGGATTAAAGGCGTATGCCACCATGCCCAGCTCATAAATAAATGTTTTAAGTGACTCAGTTGAAATCTAAAATGACTGAATAGGGACTGGAGAGATTTTCCAGTGATTAAGGGCACTTGCCTGTAAAGCCTAATGACCAGGGTTCAATTTTCCAGTACCCATGTAAAGCCAGATGCACAAAATGGTGCATGCATCTGGAGTTTGTAGTGGCTGGAGGTCCTGGGATGCTCATTTTCTCTCCTTGCAAATAAATAAAATATATTAAAATAACTTCTTTAAATAAATAATAAAATGACTGAACAAAGTGCAAAGTGAAGACGATCTGGAATTGATTGTGTCTCTTACAAATGGAGGTTCAATACTCTTTCAAAGACTAGTAGAGCCTGGTGTGGGGGTGCACACCTTTAATCCCAGCACTCGGGAAGCAGAGGTAGGAGGAGCACCGTGAGTTCGAGGCCACCCTGAGACTCCATAGTGAATTCCAGGTCAGCCTGGGCTGGAGTGAGACCCTACCTTGAAAAACAAAACAAAACAAAAAAAAGATTACTAGAGAAACATTGCAGTTTCTCACCTACCTCTTGTTGCCTGAGCAAACATTCTCTTCAACTATACATGGTAGCAGAGGAGCGAAGGAAGTACGTGGGGCCGGAGAGAGGCTGCGTGTCAGGCTGTTGCCTTTTGGAAGCTTTTGTGTTTCTTGGAGAGTGGTGGAGTAGCCGAGGTGGAGGTTTCACTGTCTGATCTGACACCTCGTCTGTGTTTTTGTAAATTATTATTATTGAGCCGGGCGTGGTGGCGCACGCCTTTAATCCCAGCACTCGGGAGGCAGAGGTAGGAGGATTGCCATGAGTTCGAGGCCACCCTGAGACTACAGAGTTAATTCCAGGTCAGCCTGGACCAGAGTGAGACCCTACCTCGCAAAACCAAAAAAAAAAAAAAAAAATTATTATTATTTATTTGAGAGCAACAGACAGGGAAAGAGGGAGGGAGGGAGGCAGGGGGAGAGAGGGAGAGGGAGAGGGAGAGAATGGGTGCGCGAGGGCTTCCAGCCTCTGCAAACGAACTCTAGATACGTGCGCCCCCTTGTGCATCTGGCTAACGTGGGTCCTGGGGAACTGAGCCTCGAACCGGGGTCCTTAGGCTTCACAGGCGAGCGCTTAACCGCTAAGCCATCTCTCTAGCCCCTCGTCTGTTTCCCCCCACCCCTTGGTTTTTCTAGGTAGGGTCTCACTCTGGCTCAGGCTGACCTGGAATTCACTATGTAGTCTCAGGGTGGCCTCGAACTCATGGCGATCCTCCTACCTCTGTCTGCCTTCCGAGTTCTGGGATTAAAGGCGTGCGCCACCACACCTGGCCTCCTCTGTGTTTTTAATGGATTTCTGAGACCATACACGCCTCCCTCGTGTGTGTGTGTGTGTGTGTGTGTGTGTGTGTGTGTGTGTGTGTTAAGCCAGCGTTTGAGAGCCCCTCCTGAGTGTAAGCGCCTCCCCAGAACCTTCATCCCTCTCAAGTCTCAGGTCTCCGACTCACGGTTGCCCCCCTCTGACAAGTCCGGGAACTGCAGAGAAAGCCCCAGAGGAGCGGGCCTCTCTCCTTGCAAATAAACCTTTAAGTCATAACTCTTTCTTCTCCACAATGATCAGAGGTGTGGCTTTGTCAAGAGAGAGCAGCCAACTAGGCCCTTGAAGAGTTGAACCCAGGAAGCTTGCTTAGTGTGGTGGTTTGAGGAAACAGATAGAACTGGGTGCGTCCAGAGTTAGTATGGCCGCAGGCTATGGCAGGAATTTGAACTTGTCTCCTGCCAGCTCAGGGTTTGAATGGTTTGTCCCCAGCTGGTGGGACTATTTGGGACCATGGTGCACCTTTTTAGGAGGTGGGCCTATGATGGAAGCAGGCCACCAGGGGTGGTGGGCCTTTGAAGGTTGTCCTGGTCCCTAATTCTAGTCCAGCTTTCAGTTCTTTCTGGCCCACCACAGTGTGAACAGCTGCTCCAGCTGCCACGACCCAACTCCACCATGCCTTCCTGACGCCCGAGACGACACTCTGTGAAGCCATGAGCCAAAGCTGACCTTTCTTTTCCGTTTCGCAGGCATTTTATCACAGCAATGCGAACATAACTGATGCACTTATTACATCTTGCGTTTTCCTTCATATTTTCAGTTTTAGAATTTCAAGTTCTTTCTTCCTCCTCCTTTCTTTTCCTTCTTCTTTTGGTTTTTCAAGGTAGGGTGTCACTGTAGGTCAGGCTGACCTGGAATCCACTGTGTAGTCTCAGGGTGGCCTTGAACTCACGGCGATCCTTCTATGCCTGGCTTTTCTTCTTTTATTTTACTGTATTTATTTGCAAGCAGATATACATAGAAGAGAGTCGGAGAGAATGGGCATGCCCGCGCCTCCAGCCACTGCACTTTGTGTATCTGGATTTATGTGGGTATTGAGGAATCAAACCCAGGTCATTAGGCTTTGTAGGCAAGTGCCTTAACTGCTAAGCCATCTCTTTAGCACCCCCCACTTTGCTTTTTGTTTTTGTTTTTCAAGGTAGGGTCTCACTCTAGCCCAGGCTGACCTGGAGCTCACCATGTAGTCTTATGGTAGCCTTGAACTCATAGTGATCTTCCTACCTCTGCCTCCCAAGTGCTAAGATTAAAGGCGTGCACCACTATGCCTGGATTTTTAAAAATTTATTTGTATTTATTTGAGAGAAGGAGGGAGAGAGAGAGAGAGAAGGAGGGAGAGAGAGAATGGGTGAGCTAGGACCCCTAAGCTTCTGCAAACAAACTTCAGATGCATGTGCCACCTTGTGCATCTGGTTTATGTGGGTCATGGGGAATTGAACCTGGGTTCTTTGGCTTTGCAGGCAAGCGCCTTAACTGCTAAGCCATCTCTCTATTTCCTGGCCTAGGGTCTCGTAGCCTAGACTGACCTTGAATTCACCATGTAGTCTTCAGGCTGGCCTTGAATTCACAGCGATGTTTCTCCTACCTCTGCCTTACAAATGCTGGGATTAAAGACGAGTGCCACCTTGGTTAGGAGAGGTGAGTTGTTCATCTGCCCTAGACTTTCTTATCATTTGTTTTTTTGTCCAAGACTAGGTTACCACTGAGCTGTGAACTCCCAGTTTGGAAAAGTCTGTGGGGGAAGTGATAGTCAATTTCCTAATAATTCAAGTAAAAGTCTCAGCCTTGGGTCATGTGATTATCCCTTGAATCGGTGTCTGGAGGCCAGGTAGATAGAGGGCTGTCATTGGACAGAAGTCATCACGTGACTCCTGCAGGTAGGGATGTAATTAATTCAAACAGATCAGAAGAACAGAAGGGTGCTTCATATATGACAAGTCAGGCTTTACCTGGAGAAGGGAGTGCAGTAAAACCAGTGGACTGTTACATTCCTCATGGAGGCTTCCCTTCCTCCTGGTGCTTTTTTTTTCTTTAAAAAAATACTTTATTTATTTGAGAGACAGAGACAGACAGAGAGAACAAGAATGGGTGTGCCAGGGCCTTCAGTCACAGCAAACGAACACACATGCCACACCTTGTGTATCCAGCTTTACATGGGTCCTGGGGAATTGAACCTGGGTCCTTTGGCTTTGCTGGCAAGTGCCTTAACCACTAAGCCATCTCTCCAGCCCCTCTGGACGCTTTTTACTCCACGCCAGGCACCAGGCCCTGTTCTGTCCTCAGCACTTTGTTGTTGCTGTTGTCGTTTTGAGACAGGGTTTCCGTGTAACTTAGGTTGACCTGGAACTCATTCTGTACCTCAGGCTGATCTCAAACTCACGTTGATCCTCCTACCTTAACCGCTTCCTGGGTGCTGGGATTACAGGCATGGGCCACCATGCCATGAGCCATGAGCTGATAGCTGTGGACTCGAACCCGAGTGAGAATTGGGTGCCTCTTGACCCTTGAAATGAACTACATCTGGCTTTACATGAACACTGAGGACTTGAACCCTGGGCCGTCAGGCGTTGCAAACAAGTGCCTTTGACTGCTGAGCGGTCTCCCCAGCTCTGTGTCTGCTACTTTGACCCTTTCCCTTGGTCTGGCTGACTTACATACTGGAGGAGACTGTTGGTATTTTTTTGTTGTTTAAGAAAGAAAGAAAAAATTGGCAGTAGCCATGACTTGAATCGACTTGATAAAATATTTCTTGTTTTCTCGAGTTTACATAGACCAAGTTTTCACTGTTGCTATGGGGTGGGTTGGCAGAGAGATGAAAATAAATCTGTGTAATATATTTTTTTCCATGCGTCAAGTATATTTCCGCTAGCTTCACACACACACACACACACACGCGCGCACATAGACACACATGCACACACACAGACATACGCACACATGCCTGCACATACAGGCTTTAATAAAATACTTAAACCCTTTAATGCTCTCTGTGGAAGGAATAAATATGTACTGTACTTTCAACTTCTGTTCTTTGAAATACCATATGGTCTGCACTGTGAGCTTAAAATACTCTGGTGAGCGGGTGCTTTCATGCACAGATAGCCAGGTGGAGATTTCCCCCCGCCAATCTCACAAGGTTAATTAATCCTTTAAAACGGAGCTTGGAGGGGTCCGGGCGTTGGAGCGCGCGGTCCGAGGGAGGCGGGCGGCCGGGCAGGAGCGCGGGCGGAGGCCGGGGCGAGGAGGGCCGGGCCCGGAGCGCGCGGGCCGCCGGCGCCTTTGATGAGCGCTCAGCACTCAGATCCTCACAGTTTGCGTCCTGCATAATCAGGGTAGCAGGCTGATGGTTTGCATGAATAAGTAAGTTTGTCATTGTGCTTAATTTTCCCTCAAGAAAAAAAAATAATAAAAAAGAGCCCGCCCTCCTTTCTCAGACCTCATGCATATTTATAAAGGGCAGAAGAAATAAGGCTGGGTGGCGGGGCGCCACCCACCCGAGGAGGGGACAGAGGTGGGGGACCCCCTCCCCCCAGGCCTGGAAGGTCACTGCCAGGCCGCAGTGGGCTTGCCTCTCCCTGGCTCTGGGCCGCATCTTTCTCCTCCCCGGGTTGGGAGCTCCCAGCCACTTGCTCCAGGCGTTAGAGTCACGAATGGGGTCCCCCAAAGAAACGGGAGGGAGAGAAGCTGGTGTGTCCATCCAACAAGAGGTGTGGCGCCCCTCGAACCACCTGAACTGCCCCACTAATGTGAGAAATGTGTGTGTGTGTGTATATGTAATATATATATAATCATATATAGAGTATATATATGATTAAAGGCCTCATCTGTCTTGTTTAAGAGCTTACTTGCATTATACTGTGTATATTTTGGTGTAAAAGATGTTAAATTATTCATTGTAAATAAGTTATGGGTTTTAAGACCTTGTTTAGCATTTGTGTGTGTGTGTGTGTGTGTATCTTATACTTTTCAAAGAATATCCCGAAAACATCAGAGCGGCCAGGCTACCCCCTTCCCATGTCAAGCAGGATCCTGTTTAAGAGTCAGGAAAGGGGATCCCTGTTTGATGAGCATTCCCAGCCATTTCTCTCAGTGACCAGAAGGTGGCAGTTCTGAGCTTTCCTCGCTGCACCCCTCCTTTCCCACCCCAGGGTCCCTCTGACCCTCGGTCACAGCCTTGCACAGTCGCCGGCAAGCTCCTGGCATCCCGGACCTGGGGTCGGCTGAATGGCCGGCCAGCCCTTCCTACCTGGGACTGCCTGCCCACCCCTGGCTTCATGCTAAAGACAGGTAGGGCTTTTAAAGGCGGCGTGGGGGTGGGGGGGGGGTGGCATTTTCAATGAGACCTGGAAAAAATAAAACAATAAATAAGTTACGAAAGGAAAGGGACCCAGGCCCCAGAGCTTTCAGGAACTGACAGTACTTGGTGTGGCTGCTTGCAGAATATTGGGGGTGGAGGGTGAGGAGTTAAGACTGCACATGCTGCTTGCTGGGGAACAGCCGGCCAGGGCAGCCTGAGAGGAGTCTAGGCTTTAAAATATTATTTATTTATTTGACAGAGAAAGAGGGAAGGAGAGAGAGAGTGAGAGAATGGGTGCGCCAGGACCTCCAGCCACTGCAAACAAATTTCAGACTTGTGCACTTGGCTAACGTGGGTCTGCGGAATCGAACCTGGGCCCTTTGGCTTTGCAAGCAAACGCCTTAACCGCTAAGCCATCCCTCCAACCCAAGTCTAGACTTTAAAGGCAGTATTCTTTCCATCCCGTGGAAAAGTCACTGATGGCCTTATATCTCATTATTTCCCCACCTATGCAGACCCTTCTCCAACCCCTAGGCAGAAAGGTAAGTAGGCGGTCCTGAAAGGAGGCCGGAAGAGACCCTTGAAGACACCTGTCCCTGCTTCTAGCTTTGTGGGCCAGAAGGTCCCCAGGACATTACTAAGTACAGGAAGTTGCAGGTCGCCATACTTCATGCTGGGTCACTGAGGAGCAGGTCCCACCTCACCAGGAGCAGTGGGGGAGCAGGGCGTACCTCCTGTGTGGCTGCTCAGAGGCCATCCTCCCGGGAAGATGGGAAGATGTCAGGTCAAGGGCAGAGGATATGGCCAGAAAGCAAGGAAGCTTTCTGCCGTGGTCCCCGTCTGCTGTGGTTAGGATGGGCACGTGAGCTGTTTTGGAAAGAGGAGGCGGCAGGTGTGTGGGGGAGGGGAGGCAGGTAGGCTTTTACCACTAAGAAACGGGGCTCCTGGCTTCCTCCACCCCATGTAAAGCAGTGCTGAGACCCACAGGACAGTCTCTCTCCCCAGGGACACAGGGCATTCAGAAACAGCAGAGCCGGGGCAGCCCCAGGGCTGATAAATTAGGAGTGCTCGCCAGGGCTGCTTGGAGCCCTTCTGCCCCTGAGGGGAGGGAGGCCCGTGCTGCAGGGGCCCATTTGCAGGCCTGTTGAATGAGTAATGGCTATTGAGACATAATGTCCACCAAGTCACATCCGATTCTGTATTTAATGTTTAAATATTTAATTAATTAAATGTGCCAAATATTTAATTAAACACCATCAAAGCCACCATGATACTCCACTGTGCATAATTTAAAGGCAAGCCAGCTTCCTCTCTCAGGCTCCCCACTCCTCCTCCTCCTAACTGTGGGGACGGTGCCCCACGCGCGGCAGGAAGATACTCACTTTGAGCCCAACTCAGACTCAGGACGCCCGGCGACCAGACACCAAGCTGGCCGCGCTGTAGACAGCCTCCATGACTGCCAAGGGATTTTCCCTTCTTTGCCCTGGCCTCCCTTACACACCATTGCCGCCGTCTTCTAGTCCAGGCTGACTTAGAATTCTCATCCTCCTGCCTCAGCCTTCCGAGTGCTGGGGTTATGAGCATTCGAGGTGAGTATCAACATCGGGGCTTCTTCCCTTCTCCTGTCCCAAGTCGACGCCCACTTAATCTGTGGGGACAGTCAGTCAGTCCCTTCACCTTGCTAGGGGAACCACCCCCACATCCCTCAAGCTCAGGCTTCTCATTTTCACCGTGGACCCCGCGGACAGTGCTTAGCTCAGAAACGACTACATCACCAGAGTTCACCTGGTCAGAGTGGATCCTAGGACATGTGGGAAGAAAGCGTCCTTCTTCCTCTGGTTTTATTAATTAATTTATTTATTTAAGAGAGAGAAAGAGGGGCAGATAGAATGGGCATGCCTAGGCCTTTAGCCCCTGAAAATAAACTCCACATGCATGCACCCCCTTGTGCATCTGGCTTACGTGGGTCCATGGGGAATCGAACTGGGGTCCTTAGGCTTCACAGGCAAACACCTTAACCACCAAGCCATTTCACCAGCCCCCTCTGGTTGTTTTCTGTAATATGTGGCTGCTGGGGCTACCACATCAAGATAGCAGTTATGCTGGCCCAAAGGTCACATCTGCACCAATATTCTTACCTGGGACAATAGATTCTGGCCTTTGCCACCGAGGCGAACAGTGAACATGTAGCCAGTCTAAACCAATCGGAATCCTTCTCTAGAATTGTGACTGGAGTTACAGAAGTGAGTGGGCCAAGGCTTTGGCTGTGCAGCTCTGAGAGTCAATTGGACTACGGGGGGTGGGGAGTGGGGGGGAGGGGAGGCACGATCCCTGCCGTCCAGAGAAGAAGGAACCTGAGCTGCACAGGGATAGCTCCACAGGGCCTCAGGCTGTTCAAATCCCTGCACCCCACCTTCCTGGGGGCAAAGCCGCCCTTTCTGCAGTAAGATGGGTGAGTCATCATCAGGGCACTGGGGAGGGGTCACATGAAATCACTTGTAACCAAAGGGGGCTATATCAACACCCCTCACTACAACTACATTGCTTATATTCAGATAAAAGTGACTTTTGATTATTTTGTGCATGGAGTTTTTATCCTCATCACTATTAATGAATTTTTTTATTTTAAATATTTTATTTATTTCATGAGAGAGAGAGAGAGAGACAGAGAATGAGCATGCCAGGGCCTCTAGCCACTGCAAAGGAACTCCCGATGCTTGCAGAACCATGTACATGTGGGTTACGTGGGTTCTGGGCAATTGAACCTGGATCCTTTTAGGCTTCACGGGCAAGCACCGTAACCACTAAGCCATCTCTCCAGCCCTGCTAACCTCATCTTCGTGGTCCTGCTTCACCCTCCTGAGTGCTGATATTAGAAACATGTGTGCTGTGCCAAGCAACTTTTAATTATTTAACTGTAAGTGACACTCATTAGTAGCTCAGATACCTGCCGGCCGCCTTGACTTTGTCCTCTGCTCTTCAGAATGGAGGGAGTTTCTCAGCCTCAGGAGACAAGTCCCTGACGTCTCCTACTCTTGTAGACAGGATCAGCATGCTCCCAGAAGCGCAGGTTTCGGGGCTCCAGTGAAGCCTCCGTCTCTCCTCCTCCTCGCCGCAGCCTCTGTGCTCTGTCCCGGGTCTGGTGCATCAGCTTCATTGGTCAGCTGGCTGTCTTCCTGCTGGAGCCCCAGCAGCTCCAGGTTGACCCTGGCCACGCACAAGGCAGTCCCGTCGGAGGAAGCAAGCATTCTTCCCACTAGGAGCCTAAGCAGTCCAGGATCCACTCTGACTGCACAAGCTTTGCTAACGTGCCCACTTATTTTTTTCTTTTTTTTTTTCAAGGTAGGGTCTCACTCTAGCCCAGGCTGACCTGGAATTCACTATGGAGACTCAGGGAGGCCTCGAACTCACACCAATCCTCCTACCTCTGTCTCCCAAGTGCTGAGATTAAAGGCGTGCGCCACCATTCCTGGCTGTTTCTTTTTTTTTTTTTTCTATTGTGTTCACTAATATAGACACTAAATGGATATCAGGATAGTTTCTGATGTAGTGGATATTTAATAAGTACTTGTTGTATGAGTATTTACCAGCATTCAGTTTCTACTTAGACCTGTTCCTGGAAACAGGTATGAACAGTTCGTTAGAAGATTGGGTTGTGATGGTCATGTCGCTGAGCCTGTGGCATGACTGTCTGTGCCACCTACACACACACACACACACACACACACCGCCTCCACACATACACGCATGCACACGAGCACAGCTTCTCAAATTGTCACCACCAGTTGGAGGGCAAGTGCTCAAAACAAGAGTCTGTGGGAGAACATTCTAGATCCAAACCACAACACAAACACAAAATAATAGAACTAAAATAACAAGTAAATAAAAGTCCCCCCGGGGCAGGCAGACAGCCTTTCATAGAAACCTTAGTCCTGGAATTGCAGTATAAAATCCAGAAGAGACTTGGAGGACAAATCCAGGATTTAATATTCAAAGGGGAGGGGTTTCAGAAAAAGAGAAAAGGAAAAAAAAATATATGTAAAGAGAAAACAATAATTGAATAATTAATTAAGAAACTTTTTTTCCCTGAACTTTGGAAAGACTTGATTAAGGGGGCTGATAGAGCTCCAGGAAGGATTAATTAAAGACATTACTTAGATGGAAACTGGTATAATTCCTGAATTATAAAATTCCAGACAAAAATAAAGGTGACTTACACAGCAAAGGAAAGTCAGGTGAGTGGTCTAGCGTGGTGGCAAACACCTGTAATCCCAGCACTGGGGAGGCTGAGACAGGAGGATCATGAGTTTGGGCAACTTCGTGTGAACCTGTCTAAAAATAAAATAAAATGAAAAACAGCAAAGGAAAATCAGGTTAGTACTGACTCTCTCATCTGCTTTCCCCCAACTTGGAAGAACAGTGGATGGAACAGTGATCTTAGACTCGAGTGACAAGGACAGTGGCCCACAATCTTTTCTTTACGCTTTTTTTCAAAAGTATTTTTATTTGTTTATTTAAGTGGGAGAAAGAGTGAGTACGGGAACTCCAGGTCCTCTTTCCTAGGGATTCCAGATACATGCACCACTTTGTGGGTCTGACTTTACATGGGTACTGGGGAATGGAACCCTGGTGGGCAGGTTTTGCAGGCAAGTGCCTTTAGTCTCTAAGCTATCTCCCCAGCCCAAGAATCTTACTTTCTTACAAGGTATCATCCAATTATCAAGGCAATCAATGGCAAGAGTTTTCAAAGCATGCCAAGTCTGCCTCTTGCCTGACAACTCACCTGAAGTGCAGAGGGACTGGGGCTCCTGAGAGAAAGCAAATGATGACCAGGTGGTTGAATTCCAAACCCTCCCAGACACCAGGAGTGAGGAATGGGAAGGGGGAAGAAAGCAAGGAAGAGAATGATTTTGAAAGGCACGAGAAACATGCTGACGGGAACACGTCTCTGTGGCAGTTTGAAGAGCAGCCCACAGCCGCTTTGGTGGTCTTTGTCTCTTCAAGACAGGGCCGAGGGGCTGGGAGAGAGCTCACGTGGCAAAGTGCTGGCTGTCCATGACTGAAGGCCTGAGTTCAACCCCAGAAGCCATGTGTAAAGAAGACAGGCGTTTGTAAACCCAGGGCTGCGGAAGCAGAGAGGACCATCCCTGGAGCACCCTGGCCAGCCAGTCTAGCCTGCTCGGGGAGTTCCAACTCCCGTTTCAAAGGAGGTATATGACACTTGAAACAACACCAGAGAATGTCCTCTGGCTTCCATATACGTGTGCGCACACACACAGAGAACTGGGCTTTAATTTTCCTTTCCTAGGAGTGTAACTCACTTCCTGACGGCTTACTTCTAAAGTCTCTCTCCCTCTCTCTCTTACCGCTTCTCATCTCTTGTGAGTAGTCCTGTGGCGGTCCTTGGGACAAGGAACTGAAGTCTCTTGCCAACACCACATTAGTGACCTTGGAAAGGGACCCTCCAGCCCGACTCAAGCCTCTGATGACTGCAGCCTTTACCAGTGAGAGACCCAAGGTCAGAACCACCCAGCTGGGCTGCTCCTGGGCTCCTGACCCACCAGCATTTCAACATAACAAATATTTCTTGTTTCATGCTGCTGGATTTTGGAGTGATTCATAATATAGCAATAGATAACTAAGAAGGTCTGTAAAGAAATATAGCTTTGAGGTTGGAAAGATGGCTCAACGGTTAGGGCACTTGCCTGCAAAGCCTCAGGATCCAGGTTCGATTCCCCAGGACCCACGTAAGCCACATGCACAAGGTGGCACACGCATCTGGAGTTTGTTTGCAGTGGCTAGAGGTCCTGGCACGCCCATTTTCTCTGTATATGCCTCTTTCCTTCTCTCTCTCAAATAAATAAGATACAATATTTAAAAGAAATAGGGCTTTGCTCAGCATGGGCGTACATGCCTGTAATCCCAGTGTGTGGGAGGTGGAGGCAGGAGAATTGGGAGCTCAAGATTACCCTGGCTACATAGAGTGCTGTAGTTACCTTCTCACTGCTGGGACAAAGCACCTGACCAAAAGCAGCAGATGAGAGGAAAGTTTTCATTCTGGCTTACAGTCTGGAGGGGAAGCTTCATGATGGCAGGGGAAAGCATGGCATGAGCAGAGGCTGGACATCACCTCTGCCACTGCAGGTGGAAAACAGCAGCAGGAGAGTGAGCCAAACTCTAGCGAGGGGGAGCTGGCTGTAACACCTCTAAGCCAGCCCCCCAGTAACATGCCTCTTGCAGCAAGGCTCCACCTCCCATACTGCCATCAGCTGGGGAGCAAGCAGTCAGAACACACGAGTTTATGGAGGGACATCTGATTCAAACCACCACAGTGCGTTCAGAAAAAAAAAGTGTACAAAAAGAAAACATGATGATAATAGGCCCATCAAGCAATATGGATTCAAGGGGCAAAAATGTTGAAAAGCAGGGCTGGAGTCATGGCTTAGAAGATAAGGCGTTTGCCTGCAAAGTCAAAGGACTTCGGTTCAATTCCCCAGGACCCATGTTAGCCAGATGCACAAGTAGGCCCACACATCTGGAGTTTGTTTGCAGTGGCTGGAAGTCCTGGCACACCCATTCTCTCTCTCTCAAATAAATAAATAAAAATAAAATATATTTTTAAAATGCTGACAAGCAAAGAGAGGGAGATTACAGAAACATGGAAGTACAATTATCAGGGAAGACAAAACCTTCATACATATGTATGTACAGAACAACTTGGCAGTCAAATACAGAAAACAAAAATCTGGAGATAGGGCTGGTAACATGGCTCAGCAGTTAAGGCACTTGCTTGCAAAGCTGAACAACCTGAGTTCAGTTCCCCAGTACTCATGGAAAGCAGGATGCACAAAATGGCACATGCATCTGGAGTTTGTTTGCAGCAGATTAGAGGCCCGGTGTGCCCATTCTCTCCCTGCTTGAACATAAATAAATAAAATATGGAAATATACAGAGAAAATACAAGTGCATGAGCGGTAGAATTATTTTACTTATTTATTTTGGTTTTTCAAGGTAGGGTCTCACTCTAGCCCAGGCTGACCTGGAATTCACTCTGTATTCTCAGGGTGGCCTCAAACTCACAGTGAGCCTCCTACCTCTGCCTCCCAAGTGCCGGGATTGAAGGCGTGCGCCACCATGCCTGGCTGCAGCAGAAGGTTTTAATACAAAGGATTCATGATCATGTGAGTCTTCTATTCAAGTCCATGTACTTTCCCTGGGAAGCAAAAGTATTCCTGGTGCAACAAAAATAAAAGAGGAGCAAACACTAAGCACTTGGAATAGGACTGTAATCCTTGCTGTACACTGTGACATAATTGTGACTGTTTTCTAAGATGACAGTAATATCCCTCCATCCCTGCATGCATAACTCTTTGCAATGTGACTATGATTCTCCCTTTAAAGAGATTGGGCCTCCCCCCCCTTTTTTTTTCCTGTTGCTGTTTGCTTGTTTTGAAGTAGGGGCTCACTCGATCTCAGGTGGCCTGGATCTCACCCTGTAATTCCACACTGGCCTTGAGCTCACAGCAATCCCCTTACCCCTGCCTCCCAAGTATTGGGATTAAAGGCGTGCACCACCACACATGACTATTCCGCAGAATGAAAAAATCCATTGACCCTAGTTGAGCTTTGTGATTCACTTTGACCATGGCGTCTGGTAGAAGTAACTTTTTGCAGTTTTTGAGCTTAGGTATTCTTTCATTGCTATGTTTTTATTTATTATTATTTATTTATTTTTATTAGAGACAGAGAGGGAGAGAGAAAGAGAATGGGCATGCCAGAGCCTCTTGCCACTGCAAGCGAACTCCAGACACATGCTCCACCTTGTGTACCTGGCTTACGTGGGACCTGGGGAATCAAAACTGAGGTCTTAGGCTTCACAGGCAAGCGCCGTAACTGCTAAGCCATCTCTCCAGCCCAGCTTAGGCATTCTTGTTCTCTTAGAAGGTTCCACCATCAGGCGAAGAAACTGAGACCCAGCACCAATTAGTAGGCATATGAGAGTGCCATCCTAGAGCAGCCAACCCTGGTTGAGTTGCCGGTGGGCTGTACTGAACACATGGCCCCTAGAGCTGGAGAGATGGCTCAGCCAAGCCTGCTGGCCTGGGTTTGAGTCCCCCGTGCCCATGTAAAGACAGATGCACAAATCAACTACATGACCCCCAAACAAATCCAGCAGAGGAGTACATGGCCCCCGGCCATTCCAGAGTAACAAACTCACTGAAGCATGCAAAAATAAGATGGTGTTTGTTTACTTTTTTGGAGTGATTTCTTTTGCAGAAATATATAACTATAAGATGTGTTTATCTCCCTACTTTGCCAGAGAGGAAAAAGAAACAGAAAGGTTGAGTAATTTGACCAAGGTTTCACATAGCTGGTAAGAAGTTAAGCCACATTTGAAGTGAGGTGTTTTTTTTTTTTGTTTTTTTTTTGTTTTTTTCAAGATAGGGTCTTATTCCAGCTCTGGCTGACCTGGAATTCACTATGTAGTCTCAGTGTGGCCTCAAACTCATGGCAATCCTCCTACCTCTGTCTCCCAAGAACTGGGATTAAAGGTGTGTGCCAAAAGCAGACATGTAGATCAATGGAACAGAATAGACAACCCAGATGTAAGACCGGGTAGCTATAGCCACCTGATCTTCAACAAAAATTCTCATTGGAGAAAAGACAGCCTCTTTAACAAATGGTGCTGGGAAAACTGGATATGTATCTGTAGAAGAATGAAAATAGATCCTTATCTCTCTCCATGCACAAGAATTAAGTCCAAATGGATCAAAGACCTTAATATCAGACCTGAAACTACTAGAGGAAAAAGTAGGGGAAACTCTTCAACATATTGGTCTTGGCAAAGACACAACCCCAGTTGCTCAGAAAATAAAACCACAGATCAACTGCTGGGACCTCATGAAATTACAGAGGTTTTGTACAGCAAAGGACACTGTGAATAGAGCAAAGAGGTAACCTACAGAATGGGAGAAAGTCTTGGTCAGCTACACATCTAACAGAGGATTAATATCTAGGATATACAAAAAAACTAAATAATAAGAAATAAAACAACCCAATTTAAAAATGGGCTATGGGGCTAAATAGAGAGTTCTCAAAAGAAGAAATACAGATGGCATGTAAATATCTAAAAAAATGTTCAACATCCCTAGTCATCAGGGAAATTCAGATTAAAACTACCTTGAGATTCCATCTCACTCCTGTCAGATTGGCCACCACCATGAAAACAAATGAGGCAAGGATGTGGAAAAAGAGGAACTTTTCTACACTGCTAGGAATACAATCTGGTCCAGCCATTGTGAAATCAGTGGAGGTTCCTGAGACAGCTAAAAATAGATCTACCATATGACCCAGCTATAGCACTCCTAGGCATGTATCCCAAGGACTTGTGTCACTACTATGTTTATTGCTGCTCAATTTATAGTAGCTGGGAAATGGAACCAGCCTAGATGTCCCTCAACTGATGAGTGGATAATGAAGATGTGGCACATTTATACAATGGAGTTCTACTCAGTGGTAAAGAAAAATGAAGTTACGAAATTTGCAGGGAAATGGATGGATCTGGAAAGGATTATACTAAGTGAGGTAACCCAGTCCCAGAAAACCAAACATCACATGTTCTCTCTCATATGTGGATCCTAGCTACAAATGATTGGACTTTTATGTGAGTAGGAATAAAACTCAGTAGCAGGGCTGGAGACATGGCTTAGTGGTTAAGCGCTCGCCTATGAAGCCTAAGGACCCCGGTTTGAGGCTTGGTTCCCCACGTCCCACATTAGCCAGATGCACAAGGGGGCGCACGTGTCTGGAGTTCGTTTGCAGTGGCTGGAAGCCCTGGCGCGCCCATTCTCTCTCTCTCCCTCTATCTGTCTTTCTCTCTGTGTCTCTCACTCTCAAATAAATAAATAAAAAATGAACAAAAAATATTAAAAAAAAAAAACAAAACTCAGTAGCAGAGGCCAGTAAGCTAGAAAGGGGATATAATGGGAATAGAAAGGGAGAGAGGGGACTTAATAGGATAGTATTGTATATATATAAGTAGAAGAACAGATTAATCAGGGTGAAAAGGCCTAAGTGAGGTCAGGGGAAGAAACTGAAAAAAGAAAGGTGAAGGGAGGGCTAGTCACAATCTAAGAGGACATAAATAAGTCATATGGAAACCTACTTTTTTGGACAATGGAACACTCAGAAGCTGTAGATTGTTACTAGAAATTTTTCAGTGTCAGGGAAGGGATACCTTCCAGTGAGTTGTTGGCCAGGGAGGTCCCTGATGCCCCCAAAATATTATAGGCCTTTTCTGAGGCTCTTGGTTTCCCTGTTACTGAAGACTCCACATACTTGGGCTGCAAGGTCACTGAGAAATCCTGCTGCAGCTGAGCTAAAAACCTCCTCCATGTAGACCAGCTGACAGAAAGCTGGAAAAAGCTAAGCTGCATGCGGTTCAAAGGAGAGAGAGAAATCGTCAGTGAAGATACTCAGCAGTGGATACTGCAAGCCTTATATTTGGCCAGCCAGGCCAAATGAGCCAACAGCTGCAATAGTGGCATGTCTGTTATGGGGAAAACCAACCACTCTCTAATTAGACTGGAGGCCCGCTCCATGGGAGGGAATACATCCCTCATACCTACAACAGGGGTAGTCATGAGCCCTATAGCGTAACATCTGTTGTCTGACTAAATATATATACTATGCTCACCAAACTGCCCAGTAAGCACTTCTCTTAATGTCCATATGCATATATTAATGTTACTCTCACTTTCTGTTAGAGAAGCTTCTCTTTTCAGATGACAGTGACCTTGGAATGACTCAGAAGGTACCATGGTGCTGAGAAGTGACAGAGGAGAGCTCAGCTGAAATATTTCTATCACACCTTCCAAGGCTCAGGGTCCATTACAGAAGAGGGGGCAGAAAGAATGTAAAAGCCAAAGGAAGGGCAGGACTCCTTACAACGTGCTCCTCCAGACACAAAATGGCCTGGATATCCATGACCTCACAGTGTCTGACACTACCTACACCAGACCATCATAAGAGGAGGAAAAGATCATGACATCAAAGTAAAAGAGAGACTGATTGAGATGGGGAGGGGATATGATGGAGAGTGGAGTTTCAAAGTGGAAAGTGGGGGGAAGAAGGGAATAACCATGGGTTATTGTCTACAATTATGGAAGTTGTCAATAAAAAATAAATTAATAATAAAAAAGCTGTTCGCCACCATGCCAGGCTTCAGTGATCTTTAATAAAGTTATTCTCTGTACAAATATTCCTGCCTGTGCATAATCCTGGACAAATGTACAAATATTTGTAATGGTCAATATAAGGCATCCCTGTAATACAACTTAGTCCAAGGGAAACAACAAGGTTTGGAAAGAGAAAAATAATCCGGGTATTCGGGAGGCTAAGACAGGAGGATCATGGGTTTGAATCTAGCCTGGGCTACATAGTGAGATCACTTCAAAATAAATTAGTACATTTCATTTGAAACCCTCAGAGATGGAGAGAGAGAAGAGAGAGAGAGCATGTGTGGGCACGCTATGACCTTTTGACTACTACAATAAACTCCAGATGCATGCACTACTTTGTGCATCTGGCTCTACATGGCTACTGGGGAATTGAACTCTGGGCCAGTAGGCTTTATCTACTGAGCCATCTTCTCAGCCCCAAATAAATACATTTTTAAAAAAAGTGATATTGGAGAATTATTGAATCACATGTGAAGTCACTGACCAAATGAGATGAATAAAAAGGACAGCAAAGGCCAGGCGTGGTGGCGCACACCTTTAATCCCAGGCAGAGGTGGGAGGATCACCGTGAGTTCGAGACCAGCCTGAGACTCCATAGTGACTTCCAGGTCAGCCTGGAGTAGAGTGAGACCCTACCTCGAAAAGCCAAAAAATAAAAATAAACAATAAAAAATAAAAATAAAAAAATTTATCTTGCGGTCTTCTGTAAAAGACACTGTTTTCCTGATATAAAGGTGTAAACTGAGCTGGTGTAAACACATTTGCCTCTGACTTCTGCCTGCTTCCTGGAATTCGAACAAGGAAGATGCTGGCTGGACGGGCTGCGGAGAGAACGCAGAGACAGGGCTGGGAGCCCAAGGAGCTGCGTCTGCGGTGCTTCCTGGAAACGTGGCTCCGGCCCATCTGTTTGCCCTTGATTAGTCATTATTATTTTGTCATATGAGAAAAATAAGCCCCTATCTTCTTTAAGTTTCTAAATTGGGTTCCTGTCAGATGCAATCGTGAGTGACGCAAATACAAAGGATTGAGAAGCCTTGGGACGGGAGCAGAAGCCGTCAATTACCTTTTGCAAAACATAGAGTATTGCAGAAGTCAACTGCAGACTGCCAGGTGTCCTTCCACATTATCACACGGTCTTTTTTTTTTTTTTTTAATTTTTATTTATTTATTTATTTGAGAACGACAGACACAGAGAGAAAGACAGATAGAGGGGGAGAGAGAGAGTGGGCGCGCCAGGGCTTCCAGCCTCTGCAAACGAACTCCAGACGCGTATCACAGTCTTATTAGAAGGGTTATACTTCTAAAAAGTCAACATGAGGTTTATAAAGTTTTTAAAAAAAAATCTTTGAATTGTTTATTCCTGGAATTATCTTTTTTTTCTCTTCCCTTCCTTCCATCCTTCTTTCCTTTATTATTTATTTATTTATTTATTTGAGAGAGAGGGGGAGAGAGAGAGAAACAGAGGGAGAGAATATGGGTGTGCCAAGGCCTCCAGCCACTGCCAACGAACTCCGGATGCATGTGCCATCTTGTGCATCTGGCTTTATATGAGTACTGGGGAATTGAACCTGGGTCCTTTGGCTTTGCAAGCAAGTGCCTTAACGGCTAAGCACCCCTCTTTTTTTGGAGACAGAGTGAGTCTTATGCAGCCAAAGCTGTCCTCAAACTTGCTATGTAGCTAAGGATGACTTTCAACTCCTGATCTTCCTGCTTGCACCTCCCCAGAGCTGAGATTACAGGCATGCACCACCACACTTGGCCAAGGCTTATTATTTTTAAGCAAAATTAAAAAAAAATTATTTATTTGCAAATATATGGGTATATATTTATATAAATATAAATATAAATATATATTATATATATATTATATATATATATATATACACACACACACACAGACACACATACATACATACATACATACATACATACACTTTTGGTCATAGAATTTTGTTTTGTTTTGTTTTTTTCGAGGTAGGGTTTTACTCTAGTCCAGGATGACTTGGAATTCACTATGTAGTCTCAGGGTGGCCTCGAACTCATGGCGATCTTCCTACCTCTGCCTCCCAAGTGCTGGGATTAAAGGCATGCGCCACCATGCCCAGCTCGAAATTTATTTTTTAAAATATATTTTTAAATACTTTATTTATTTACCTGAGAGACAGATAGAAAGAGGCGGAGACACAGAGAGAGGGAGGGAGAGAATGGGCATACCAGGGCCTCCAGCTACTGCAAATGAACTCCATACACATGTGCCACTTTGTGCATCTGGTTTACGTGGGTCCTGGGGAATCAAACCTGGGTCCTTAATCTTCGCAAACAAATGCCTTAACCGCTAACCCATCACTCCAGCCCAGAAATTTCTTTTTGTTTTTTTCAGATGGTGGTGACTAATAGGGAAACTAAAAAAGACATCAACGTGCTGAGAAGACGTGACTGTTGAGCACTTAATGAGACATTTCTATCACACTCTCCAATGGCTCAGGGATTACCAGAGGAAAAAAAATGTAAAAACCAGAGGATGGGTAAGAGTGCTTAGCAATGCTGTCTTTCAGATAAAAGTTGTATCCATGACCTGACTTTGGCTGTCATTATCTGCACCAGATCTGCATATTTGATCTATTAACAGGTTGTTACGGATGAAAGAGGTGGGGAGAATGACATCAACATGGAGGAAGAGGCTGGAGAGATGGCTCAGCGATTCAAGGTGCTTGCTTACAAAGCTTGATGGTCTGTGTTTGATTCCCAGGACCCATGTGGAGCCATGTGCACAGAATGGTGCATGTGTTGGGGATTTCTTTACAGCACCAGGAGGCCCTGATGTGCCTATAGTCACCACCCCCCTCTCTCTCTGTTACTTTGTGTGTGTGTCTCTCTCAAATACATAAAATAGTAAAAATAAATACAGGAATAGTAGAAGAGAGATTTCTGTGGAGGGAGATGAGGGAAGGGGAACACAGAAGGAAATTAAAACTTATTATCGGAAGTAATAAAGTAGGGCTAGGGAGATGGTCCAGTGGTTAAGAGTGCTCTACACTTAAGCATGAGGCCTGGAGACTGCTTGACTGTGACCCCCAGAACCCACATAAAAAGCTGTGCATCGGGCTGGAGAGATGGCGTAGTGGTTAAGGTGCTTGCCTGAAAAAACCTAAGGACCCAGGTTCAATTCCCCAGACCCACATAAGCCAATGCACATGTGTTTGGAGTTTGGAGTTCGTTTACAGTGACTACAGGCCCTGGTGTGCCCATTCTCTCTCCCTCACCCCCATCTCCTTCTCTCATAAATAAAAACAAGCTGGGTATGGTCATACACATCTGTAACCCACTTGGTATGGTGGGAGAGGGCAGAGAATCTCTGGAGTACACTGACTAGGGCTGGAGGGAATCTGGCAGCTCTGGGTTCAAGCAGGCCATTGAGTAATAGTGAGCACCTGAAGCCCTCTGGGCACCATGTTAACGCATGGGCTGTGTATCTGCACACACAAGTGCACATACCACACACCACACTCTACACCACACACACTCTACATACACATGTGCAAATAAATCAACGAATGTAGTGGATGGGGTGTTTAAGGGGGGTTTGGGGAGGGTATTATGACCATATATATTGTCTATACTTACAAAAGTTGCCAATAAAATGTTAAAAAAAAAACTGGGCTGGAGAGATGGCTTAGCTATTAAGGCACTTGCCTGCAAAGCCAAAGGACCTCGGTTCAATTCCCCAGTACCCACGCAAGCCAGATGCACAACATGGCACATGCACCTGGAGTTCATTTGCAGTCGCCATGTGGCACCTTCTGGCACTAGACATGCTGACTGTCTGGTGACTGACTCTTCTAGCTTCCAGCCATGTCACTCCATGTTATGTGTACTGTGGTCTGAGGTGTTTTGTGATGCACTGACGGTCTCAGCTGTTCCTGAAAACCAAAGAAGAGTAGGATGTGTGACGTGTTTGAGGGATCTGAGCCTTTTCCATGGTCTTCTCATTGCCTCTTACATTTCTTATTTAATAGAAGTGCACATTATTCTCTCTCTCTCTCTTTTTTTTTTTTTTTGTTTTTTTGAGGTAGGGTCTCACACTAGTCCAGGCTGATCTGGAATGCACTCTGTCGTCTCAGGGTGGCCTTGAACTCACACCAATCCTCCTACCTCTGCCTCCCGAGTGCTGGGATTAAAGGCATGCGCCACCACGCCCGGCCACATTATTCTCTTTCAAAATGTTTTATTTATTTGAGAAAGAGGTATATATATATATATGGAGAGAGGTGGGGGAATGGAGAATGGGCGCATCAGAGCCCCCAGCCACTGCAAACGAACTCCAGATGCATGCACAACTTTGTGCATCTGGCCTATGTGGGTCCTGGGGAATCGAGCCTCAAGCCAGGGTCCTTAGGCTTCACAGGCAAGTGCTTAACCGCTAAGCCATCTCTTCAGCCCACAGATGCAGTTTTGGGGATAATATTTTTCCATCCCCCTTGATGGAGTCCAGGAAAGACCCCATACCGATGCAGGGCCAACTGTATTTTGTGATAGTTCACTGATTATTCCTCATGGTCTAAGGACTTTAGAAGACATATGTGGAAATGAGACAAGCACAAAGTAGATTCCCAGTCATGGCCAGGGACTCCCCAGCTTCAGACTCCCTGGTGTGGGCCTGACTGGTCCCTAGCATCTTGGTGCCCAGCCTCCTTCCTTGTCCACATCAGGCGCAACATACACGTGTATTGAGCCAAGTGGACTTTTTATGGCATGGCCCGAGGAGGTCTTATTAGTACGAGCTTTGTAATGCTCACTTATTTTTTTTAAATTTATTTTTCTCTCTTTGAGAGAGACAGACAGACAGAGAAAGAGGCAGATAGAGAGAGAGAAAGAGAGAGAGAACGGGGGCGCCAGGCCCTCTGGCTACTGCAAACGAACTCTAGACGCGTGCGCCCCCTTGTGCATCTGGCTAACGTGGGTTCTGGGGAGTTGAGCCTCAAACTCGGGTCCTCAGGCATCACAGGCAAGTGCTTAACCACTAAGCCAGCTCTCCAGCCCTGTAATGTTCACTTTTTAAAAAACTTTAAAAAAATATTTTATTTATTTACGTATGAGAGAGAAAGAGACAGATAGAGAATGAGAGAATGGGCCTGCCAGGGCCTCTAGCCAGTGCATACAAACTCTCGACACATATGCCCCCTTGTGCATCTGGCTTAGGTGGGTCCTGGGGAATTGAACCTGGGTTCTTTTTTTTTTTTTTTTAATTTTTTTTGGTTCATTTTTTATTTATTTATTTGAGAGCGACAGACATAGAGAGAAAGACAGATAGAGGGAGAGAGAGAGAATGGGCGCGCCAGGGCTTCCAGCCTCTGCAAACGAACTCCAGACGCGTGCGCCCCTTGTGCATCTGGCTAACGTGGGACCTGGGGAACCGAGCCTCGAACCGGGGTCCTTAGGCTTCACAGGCGAGAGCTTAACTGCTAAGCCATCTCTCCAGCCCTGAACCTGGGTTCTTAAGCTTCACAGGCAAGTAACCGCTAAGTCATTTCCCCAGTCCCCTTAAATTTATTTTATTTATTTATTTGAGAGAGAGGGAGAGAAACAGGTAAGGAGAGAGAGAGGGAGAGAGGAGAATGGTCACACCAGGGCCTTCAGCCACTGCAAACGAACTCCACACGCGTGCGCCCCCTGGTGCATCTGGCTTACGTGGGTCCTGGGAAATTGAACTTGGGAACTTTGGCTTGGCAGGCAAGCGCCTTAACCGCTAAGCCATCTCTCCAGCCCAGTAATGTTCACTTTGTGAGAAGTTTTCAGTCCCTTAAAGGCCATAACTGTGACCCCTCTCCAAAGGACACAACTGGAAGGTCGGAGCCTGGGTCGTTTTTTGTTTTTCCCTGCCCACTGCCTGGGTTTTCTCACCGGCTGCTCTTGGGAATCCTTGCGAGCCTGTGGCTCCGCCTTGGCTTTCGTATTTCCCGTGGGTTGAGTACAGGCTAGCGGGTCCCTGGGCACGCGTGACCATCTCTTGGTGCCATCCCCATGGGACAGAGGATTCCAGCTCTGCACCGATGGTGTCTGGCCCTGGATGGCGAAGAGCTGTGTTCCCTTTTTCATCTCCCTCCGTCCAGCACCCAGCGCTGGTCAGTGGCGTCTGAGGTCCATCTGGAGGCACGCTTGGCCCCTGCGCATCCTTCCCCGGGCTCCAGACTCAAGAGGGCACCTTCGGGTGTGATGGAGCAGGAAGAGCTCACGCACGGTCCCATTCTGTCACCTGCCACCGGCCGGACGCACCGGCCCCGAGGCCGGCTCGGAGCGCATCCCGAGGCCCGCCCCGCGCCGGCTCCCCGCGGGGGCTGATTGCTCGCGGGCTCCCCCGCCGCAGCCCGGGCCAATCAGCGCGCGCGCGCCTGGAGCAGCGGGGGCCGCGGGCGCGCGGGCCCGGTTCCCCCCGCCCACCCTCCCGGAGGCCGAGGCCGGCCAGCGGAGCCCGGGTCCCCCCCGGGGCGCGCCGCGGGTGGGCTCCGCAGGTCGGCGCCCGTGCCCCCTCTCCCGCCGGGCCGCGCGATCGCTAGGCGTCTGCTGCCATCTGGTGGCCGCGATCGGGCAGCTGCGGCGCGGCGCGGCGTCCGGGCCAGCCGGGGCTTGCACCCAGGCCCCGAGGCTCTGCGTCGCCGCAGTCTGCAGGGCACGGCTGGGCTTGGGACAGACTCAGCAGGTCCCAGCTGAGTGGTATGCAGCACGGCCGGATACCCAGCCCAGGCTGACCTGGAATTCATTCTGCAGCCCCAGCAGGCTGGCCTTGAACTCACGGAGATTCCTCCTACCTCTGCCTCCAGAGTGGCACGTGTGTCTGGAGTTCATTTGCAGTGGCTAGAGGCCATGACATGCCCATTTTTTCTCTCTCTCTCAAATAATAAACAAGCGTTTTTAAAAAGCCTATGCCACCATGCCCTGCTCTGGCTTTTTTTTTAAATAAGAGAGACAGAGAACGGGCACGCAGTTCTTCCAGCCACAGCAATCAAAGTCCACACGTGCGAACTTGAGCAGCCGTGTCACCGTGTGTCTGGCTTTTGCGGGATCTGGAGACTTCAGCATGAGTCCTTAGGCTTTATAGGCAAGCCACTTACCCGTTACCCCATCTCTCCAGCAGTTAAGGTGTTTGCCTACAAAGCCAAAGGACCTAGGTTTGATTCCCCAGTTATCACGTTAGCCAGATGCACAAAGGGGTGCAAGCGTCTGGAGTTTGTCTGCAGTGGCTGGAGGCCCTGGCGCACATATTCTCTCTTTCTCTGTCAAATAAATAAATACATAAAAATATTTAAAAAAAACAACCAAACAAAAGCAGCATGTGGGTGGAAAGGATTTATTTTGGTTTATAGACTCAAGGAGATACTCCATGATGGCATGTGAAGACATGGCATGAGCAGAGGGTGGACATCACCCCCTGGCCAACATCAGATGGACAACAGGAACAGGAGAGTGTGCCAAACACTGGCAAGGGGAAGCTGGCTATAATACCCATAAGCCCGCCCCGGACAATACACTGCCTCCAGGTGTCTCCAATTCCCAAATTGTCATTGGCTGGGGATCAAGCACTCACAACACATGACACCTAATCCAGATCACCACACCCACTGTCCCCTATCCCCAGAAGGGGTAACTGGAAGAGCAGGACTCCAGCACTCTGTGAACAGGCCTGTATGATTTCCGTTCACCTCTGTGTTGACTCCACCAGGCTGTAAACATTCACACCTGCTCTGTCCAGGAGCCTCCTACATTATACATATGGCCTGTCTCCCGAGCCAAAGGAGCCTGAGAAATCGTCCCCCAGAGCAATAGACCAGAAAGTCCCCATACAGAAGGGATCATTTTCTCTAATTCTTTTTTGTTTTTTTTTAAGTCCCTTGGGCTGGAGAGATGACCTAGTGGTTAAGGCGCTTGCATGCAAAGCCTAAGGACCTAATGTCGAATCTTCAGATCCCACGTAAGCCAGATGCACAAGGTGGCGCTTGTGTCTGGAGTTCAACTACAGTGGCTGGAGGCCCTGGCACACCAATTCTCTTTCTCTCTCTCTCTCTTTCTGTGTATGTGTGTCTTGTTTTCACTCTTGCTGTCTTGCATAATCTAAAAAAGACCAGTCTGTTGAGCTTGCTTCAAAAAAAAGAAAAAGAGAAAGGAAAAAGAAAATGCCAGGTGCAGTGGCATGCCTCTGTCATCTCAGCACTCATGAGCTCAGGCAGAAGGATCACGGGTTCGAGGCCACCCTGGGCTATGTAGTGAGACTCAAAACCCAAAAGTCCAGAGAGAGACAGAGGGTGGGGCGGTGGGGGGGTTGGAGAGAGAGGGAGAGGGAGATATTTTATGTTTTTGGTTTTTCGAGGTAGGGCCTCACTCTAGCCCAGGCTGATGTGGAATTCACTATGTAGTCTCAGGGTGGCCTTGAAGTCATGGTGATCCTCCTACCTCTGCCTCCTGAATGCTGGGATTAAAGGCGTGAGCCACCACCCCGGCAGAGAAAAGCTTTTGGTCTACTGCAGACATTGCCCAGAGACTGGTGCGGGGGTGTGGCTGTAATTCCACAGGCAGGCAGCTTTGGTGGCTTCTCAGCATGCTGCAGGAGGTCACTGAGGCGGTGTGACAGCCAGGCACATCCTGGAAGAAGGGGGCCATCTAGGCAGCTGGAGCGTTAGCCTGTGAAAATGCCGGCTCCAATTCAAAGGTATCAAATATTTGCCTAGTTGTTCAACATTTCTTCAAATAATATACTCACAACTAATTCATATCTAGACTGAACATCTTCATCTCTCCAAGGCCTCTCTGCTGGATTAGCTGTCTTGTCTATTCTGGGAGAAAATTGTCCTACATTCTAAAAATAGGCCCCGGAGCCCGGACACTGGCATGTACCGTCAGCGAAGGCTTTACCTATTTATCTTAGAGCTGTTCTCTGCGGACAGCTGCAGCCGAGCCTTGAGACACATTCATCAAATAGCTCCGATGCATGCAGAAGGCTAGGTCCTCCTTCAAGGTCTGCCGGTTTCTGCCTTCCAATAATCTATGTTCTGCTCTCAAGGGCGCCCTTTGACCTTTGGGCAGAGCACAGCCTCTTACGTTAGAGGAAGGGTCCTCTCTTCTGCATATACAGGTCCTTTTCCTCACAGGGATTAGAAGCTCAGGATACTCCTGTCACTTCCAGACTCAGCAGAAATGCAGGGGTTCTCTCTGAAGGGGACCCCCGGGAAGAAAGGGCAGACTCAGGATCTAGTAACAGTGGGACGGTTTCCATCTTGGGGCTCAGGGCTAGGCAAGGAGTTGGCACGTGAGTCTGGAGGTCAAGATAGCTGTAGAAAGTAGACCTGACAGGAGCCGCGGAGTCTCGGATTGAATGGCTACCCCCCCAAGATTGGCGCCCACCTCAGTCTGTTGCTGGGTCTCGGTGGGGGGGGATCATCCATTCACAAGGCAGAAGGGGTGGGAGAGATGGCTTAGTGGTTAAGGCATTTGCCTGCAATGCCAAGGGACCCAGGTTCAATTCCCCAGGACCCAAGTAAGCCAGATGCACAAGGTGGAGCTTGCATCTGGAGTTCATTTGCAGTAGCTGGAGGCCCTGGTGCATCCATTCTCTCCTTCTCTCTGTACCTGTCTATTTCTGCATCTCTCTGTCAGATAAATAAATAAAGTAAATAAATAGTTAAAAAGAAAGAAAGCCGAGGGAGCATCGCCAAGGGACATCTTCAAGGGAAGGTGCTCCGAGCAGGAGGGGAGGAATGGTTTCCTGCTTGCCACCTCCCAGGCTCTCTGTCAGCCTGCGAAGACTCTGGCAGCTCCCCTCAACCTGGATGCTCTGCTCTGCCTGCTTTATGTAAAGAGGTGGTCAGAGCCAGCATGGTGGCGCAGGCCTTTAATCCCAGAACTTGGGAGGCAAAGGTAGGAGGATCACCGTGAGTTTGAGGCCACCCTGAGACTACATAGTGAATTCCAGGTCAGCCTGGGCTAGAGTGAGACCCTACCTCCAAAAATCAATAAATAAATAAATAAATGAATGAATAAATAAGTAAATGAAGAGGTAGCAGGCAGCTCCCTCTCTCAGGTACCTTGTCACCTCCCTGGCTTCCTTCTGCGTCTCCTTGTGCTGTCGGTGTTTCCCATGGTCTCACCACCTCCGAGGCTCCGTAACTCATCTGTTTCCCTCTAGCCATTCTCTGCTCTGAAGAAGAGGTCGAGGGGCCTGAGGCAGGAGGACGGCTTCAAGTTTAAGGCCAGCCTGGGCTACCTAGTAAGTTCCAAGTTAGTCTGGGATAGATATCAAAATCGTGTCTCAAAAAAAAAAAAAAAAAAAAAAAAAGAGTGTGGTGGTGCATGCCTTTAATCCCAGCATTTGGGTGGCTGAGGTAGTAGGGTTCGCCCTGGGTTCGAGGCCACCCTGAGAGACTACAGAGTGAATCCCGGGTCAGCCTGGGCTATAGTAAGACTCTACTTTGAAAAACCAAAAAAAGGGCTGGAGAGATGGCTTAGCGGTTAAGCGCTTGCCTGTGAAGCCTAAGGACCCCGGTTCAAGGCTCGGTTCTCCAGGTCCCACGTTAGCCAGATGCACAAGGGGGCTCACGCGTCTGGAGTTCGTTTGTAGAGGCTGGAAGCCCTGGTGCGCCCATTCTCTCTCTCTCCCTCTATCTGTCTTTCTCTCTGTGTCTGTCACTCTCAAATAAATAAATTAATAAAAGAAAAACCAAAAAAAGAAAAAAAAGAAACCAAGTCAGGTGTGGTGTAGTGGCGCACACTCGGGAGGCAGAGGCAGGAGGATTGCTGTGAATTCAAGGTCACCTAAGACTCCATAGTGAATTCCAGGTCAGCCTGAGCTAGAGGGAGACCCTACCTCGAAAAACCAAAAAAAAAAAAAAAAAAAAAAAAAGACCTAATAAACGAATGAAAGAGGTGGGCGTGTGTACTAACTCACCTCTCCGGGTGGTCTGGCTTCAGTGCGGCCCACCAGCCACGGTGAGGGAGGGAAGGGGAATCTGAAGAGGTGAGGAGGGGCCCTTCATTTGCTCCTGGCTCCTTCCCTGCGCTGCTCTAAATGAAGCCAATCACGACCGCGCTTCTTTTCCTGATTTCAAGGACTTCCTCATCTGCTTCTCCCATCCCTCACTGGGCTTTGGCCTGCAACCACCTCCCCAGGCCCTCCGGCCACCATCAGCCCTGGGGGAGAGCCCCTACTGTGCACCCCATCACGGAGCTGATGGAGGGGTGCCCGCACTGCCAGCATCACCCCAGCCGCTCAGTAGCCCCCCACATCCCCATTTAAATCAGTCTCTGGAGGGATGCGCCCCCACCCCCTCAGTCATCCAGGGTCGCCTGGCTGAGGCTCTGGCCTTGACCCCTGGTGTAGTAACCAAGGCGTCAGTCTGCTGTTGACAGGACAGTGCTTCTCTCTTTCTTTTTCTTTTCTTTTTTCCTTTTCTTCCTTCTTTTCTTTTCTCAGGTATTGTCTCACTGTACCCCAGGTTGACCTAGAACTCACTCTGTAGCCCCCAGACTAAGCCTCCAGCTCATTGTGATCCTCCTACCTCAGCCTTCTGAGTGCTGAGATTAAAGGGTGTGCTACCGTGCCTGGCTTTCTTTCCTTTATTTTTTTTTTTCCCTGGCTTTCTTTCCTTCCTTCTTTTTTCTTTCTTTAAATTTATTTATGAGAGAGAGAAGAGAAGAGAAGAGAAGAGAAGAGAAGAGAAGAGAAGAGAAGAGAAGCATGCTCTGCCTCTTGTTGCTAGAAATCCACTCCAGAAACATGTACTAAGTTGTGCATCTAGCTCTGTGTGGGCACTGGGGAAATGAACTTGGGCTTGCAGGCTTTGTTTTTTTGCCTTTAACTGCTGAGCCATCTCCTCAGGCCCTTTCTTTAAATTTTTACATCTTTGTGTGTGGTGTGGGGAAGCATGCCAGAGCCTCTGGCTGTTTGTGCCAGCTTCTGAGTCCATCTTACATGAGGGCCTGAGGAACTGAACCCTGGAAAGCAGGTTTTATAAACAAAGTGCCTTCATGGGCTGAGTGTTTCAGCCCTTCCCTCTTGCTTCTTTTATTTTGTTGTCTTTTTCTTTTTAAATTATCTGTTTGCAAAGAGAGAAAGAGAGAGAGAGATACAGAGAGAGAGAGAGAGAGAGAGAAAGATACAGAGAGAGAGGGAGGGAGAGAGTGAATATGGGCACACCATGACCTCCATCCACAGCAAACAAACTCCAGATGCATGTGCTACCCTGTGCATCTGGCCCCACATGGGCATTGGAGAATCAAACTCCAGTTGACAGGCTTTGCAGGCTACCACCTTAACCACTGAACCATCTCTCCAGTCTTCCCTTCCCTTCCTTCCCTCCCTCCCTCCCTCCCTTCCTTCCCTTCCTCTTTCTCTTTCTCACTCTCTTTTTTTTTTTTTTTTTTTTTTTGAGGTAGGGTCTCACTCTAGCCCAGGCTGACCTGGAATTAACTATGTAATCTCAGGGTGGCCTGGAACTCATGGCAATCTGCCGACCCCTGCCTCCCAAGTGCTGGGATTAAAGGCATGTGCCACCATGCCTGGCACTATAGTTATTTATTTGAGAGAAAGAGGCAGAGAGGAGAGAGAGAGAATGGGTGCGCCAGGGCCTCCAGCCACTGCAAACAAACTCCAGATGCATGTGCCACCTTGTGCATCTGGCTTTATGTGGGTACTAGGGAATCAAACCCAGGTCCTTAAACTTTGCAGGCAAGTGCCTTAACTGTTGAACCATCTCTCCAGTCTCTCTGTCTTTCTTTCTTCTTTGTTTCTTTTTTTTTTTTCTTACATGAGATAGAGTCTTAGTACCTAGCTCACACTGGCTTTGAACTGACAATCCTTTTGCCTTATCATTCTTTTTTTTTTTTAATTTTTATTTATTTATTTATTTGAGAGTGACAGACACAGAGAGAAAGACAGATAGAGGGAGAGAGAGAGAATGGGCGCGCCAGGGCTTCCAGCCTCTGCAAACGAACTCCAGACGCGTGCGCCCCCTTGTGCATCTGGCTAACGTGGGACCTGGGGAACCGAGCCCCGAACCGGGGTCCTTAGGCTTCACAGGCAAGCGCTTAACCGCTAAGCCATCTCTCCAGCCCTGCCTTAGCAGTCTGACTGATGAGATTAGTGGCCTGTGCCACCGCTATGCCCAGCCTCAGCTCTGGATATTCTCTCCTTTGCCAGTTCTAGGAACTGAACCTATGGTCTTGCACATACTGGGCAAACACTATGTCACTGAGGAATGCCCTCAGCCCATTATTATTTACTTTTGGTTTTTCGCGGTAGGGTCCCACTCTAGCTCAGGCTGACCTGGAATTCACTATGGAGCCTCAGGGTGGCCTTGAATTCATGGTGATCCTTCTACTTCTGCTTCCCGAGTGCTGGGATTAAAGGTGTGTGCCACCATGCCTGGCTCACCATTATTTATTTTACTTTTTATTTTGAGGCAGAGTCTCCCTAAGTTGCCCAGGTAGGCCTTGAACTTGCCTTTCCGCCTCAGTCTCCTGAGTAGTGGACACTGCAGGCCAGCAATAAGCCCAGCTTCTGGTTTTAAACCAAACAAAATAATCTTCAGCATGATGATTGCCTCTCCAAGGCATGTCCCCTAGTGAGAGAACCTCTTACTAACAGGCTTCATCAAGGTACAAAGAAGATCCCACTCCTACCTAATCTTAGGTGATATACCCAGCCAGCTAATGCAAAATGAATGTTCATGTGACTTTTGCTTATTTTTAAGTCCACTGGGTGCATCGTGGTTGATCGCTGCTCTGACATTTTTCTTCTTTCATTAAGAAAGATGCCCCTGGTGAGCTGCTTATGCTGGGCTCAGAGCAACAAAATAAATAAATAACATTGGCATCCACTTTCCTGTGCTCTCTGGGTATAATTAAGAAGGAGCCACCTGCAAAAGAGGGAAACAGAGGGATATGGGCTTGATTAGGAGTCACAATCTCCCATGAGAAGATGTGGGGTAGGGATCGGATGGGATCTAAGCCTTCAGTGAAATGCTGCACAAGGCTGGGATAGGAAACATCTCACACGCAGATCAGCAAGTCGACCCAGAGCTCTATGAGGGAAGATTGAAGCCTGTCTGTGGGGCCCTTCCTTGGTCGGGATCTGGTGGCTGGAACACCGAGCTTTAAGAGATGCCGAGATGTGAGGCTGGGGAAATCTACCCAATGTCTGATCGTGCCCGCCGCCCCGCTTCACCCGAGCCTGAATTCCCAAGTAGAATTTCTCTTCCTTGAGGCAGACAAGGGCTGTTTTCTCACCTGGCCCACAGCATTTAAGCACAGGGCTGAGCTGCACAGCAGGTGAGGCAGAAATGTTCTTAGTCACCCATAGGAAATGTCAATGTGACCCCTGTACAAAAATGTCCAATTTAAGGACTGGAGCTGGGCGTGGTGGCGCGCCTCTTTAATCCCAACACTCGGGAGGCAGAGGTAGGAGGATTGCTGTGAGTTCGAGGACACACTGAGATTATGTAGTGGATTCCAGGTCAGTCAGGGCTATAGTGAGACCCTACCTTGAAAAACCAAACAAAAAAAAGAAAGAAAGAAGCTGTGTCCAGGCTGGGGCAATGATTCAGTGGTTGAACACACTTGCTTGCAAAATACCTGCCTGACCAAAGTTTGATTCTCCAGTACCCGCATAAAACCAGATGCACAAAGCGGCACATGTGTCTGGAGTTCTTTTTCAATGGCAAGAGGCCCTGGCGACCACATACCCTTTATCTCTCTAAAATAAGTAAATAGAATTTTTTTTTTTTTTTTTTTTAAAGGAAGAAGGCCAGGCATGCTGGCATACACACCTTTAATCCCAGCACTCGGGAAGCAGAGGTAGGAGGATCATCACGAGTTTGAGGCCACCCTGAGAATACATAGTGAATTCCAGGTCAACCTGGGTTACCTTGAGAAACCAAAATAAATAAATAAAAATAAACAGCTGTGGGCTGGAGTTAGGGTACTTGCTTGCAAAGCCTGAGGACCCATGTTCAACTCTCCAGATCTCACATAAATCAGACACACAAAGGTGAGGCAAGCGCAAGGTCACACATGCCCACTAGGTGGGGAAGTGTCTGGAGTTTGATTGCAGTGACTGAGGCCCTGGTGCTTCAATTCTGTCTCTCTCTTTCTCTGTCTTTCTCGCTCTCTCTCACTCTCTGTAAAATAAAAGGATAAATAAACATCTGTGCGCATTATCAGAGCGTGGAGCTCTCCCTATCATCAGCCCTGTTTGTTGCTGACTTGCTAAACAGCATCTCTGGGTGGCTGAGGATGTCCCTGCATGGCAGAGCACTGGTCTAACAGCCCGTGACCTGGAGGCCTGTCCTGCCCCCTGCACCACTGTACTGAAAGGAAAAGAGAAGTGCATCAGCGGAGGTGTGAAAACTCATAGCCACTCAAATCCACATCTACAGAAAGAGCAGGCCCGTTTTGTCACCCTCTGCCACCAGCCCCTCCCTCAGCAGCACGCGACCCTGCTGGGCAGAGAGAAGGGACCTGGCTCAGACTTGGGGACCAGCCAGACAGAAGAAGAGGGGCCTCAGATGCAGGACTAATCGCCCCCTCTGATGCTCACACATGGCTGCTCCTGGCCCCTGTTCAGCAGCTCCTCTCCGTGCAGCCTGAGCCTCCTCCCAGCCTGCGACCCCCCCCCCCCAGCCATCCCATAGATGGGGAGCTAGTGATGCGCAGAGGCAGATCCAGCCCTCTCACGGGCACTCAGCCTGCACCCGGGGCCGGCGCTGCCAATCCAAGACGCCCCATTGAGCCTCATCAGCCGGGCCGCTGCTGCCAGGAGCAGAGTCATCCAGGCCTAGAGACGTGGGCAAGCGCCAATTTAAAACCGGCTGATTTTGACCCATTGTCACATCTCCCGCAGAGAAGAGGGTCCAGCTGCCATCTTTGCACAAGGTTACTTTTGAAGGGGAGGGAGTCTAAGAACTTTTGACCTTCTTCTTTTTTAAAAAATTTTTTGAGGTAGGGTCTCGCTCTAGCCCAGGTTGACCTGGAATTCACTATGTAGTCTCAGGGTGGCTTCAGACTCACGGTGATCCTCCTACCTCTGCCTCCCGAGTACTGGGATTAAAGGCATAAATTCGAGGCCACCCTGAGACTACATAGTAAATTCTAGGTCATCCTGGGGCTAGAGCAAGATCCTACCTCAGGAAAGAAAAAAAAAAAAAAGAAAAGAAATTTTTGGGCTGGAGAGATGGCATAGTGGTTAAGGCATTTACCTGCGAAGCCAAAGGACCCAGGTTCAATTTCCCAGGACCCACGTAAGCCAGATGCACAAAGGGCACATGTGTCTGGAGTGGTTAGAGGACTTGGCTTGCCCATTCTCTATCTGTCTCTCTTCTATATCTCTCTGCTTGCAAATTAATAAATAAATAAAGTTTTAAAAAAAGAAATTTTTGTCTTTAGAGTTTGTTCTTGGTGAGCTTTAAATTTCTTTCCTTTCTCCTTTCTTTCCTTTCTTCTTCCTTCCTCTCCTCTTTCCCTCCTTCCTTCCACCCAACACTGACAATTTGTCTTCTCCCAGCTTCCCAACAGCAGAGGAGTCTGGCCTTTGCTGCATGTCAGGAAAGGAGGCATCCTTTTAAGAGGGCCTAGAGGCAGAGGACAGCAAAAGAGCCCAGAACTTCTAGGCAAGGCCCTGCACCTCCAGGGAGCTCTGGGAAGTTTCTGCCTCGGTTGGCTCATCAGTAAAATGGGAGCAGTAGCTCCCTACTGGACGCCAGAGGTGGAATCCTCCAACGGGGGCTGGGGAAACGCCGGCCCCCAATATATTCAGTGTTTTATTACTTTGTAGTTTGCATCTGCAGCCCCCTGGCTGGAGGCTGTGTCACTGGGCAGATCTTAAGGTGTGGTGGCGGGTTTGAGATTCCAATCTGAAGATATGCAAAGTGTGCCTCGCTGGGGTTCCTGAAGTGTGCTGTGCTGTGTGGCTTTTGGCTTTTAGGCTTGTGCTTCTCTCTCTGTGTGTCTGGTCCTGTGAAGGCAGGCCAGTTTCTTCTGCCATTATAGAACTTCCCCTGGGTCTGTAAGCTTCAATAAATATCCCTTCCCCCATCACTGTGCCTGATCTGGACGTTCACCTCGGCCACCTGTCTGCCACAAGTGGTTATCTTGAACTTCGGCTGTGGTACAGTAGCAAGGGTGTCATGGCTTTGATATGAAGCGTCACCCAAAGGGACAAAGTGTCCTCAGGTCGGGGGGGGGGGGCCCACCACTGAGGAGGGATTGGGTCATGGTGGCTCTCACTTCTCGTTGAGTTGCTCATAGCTGAACGGGCTAGTAGGGGGTGGGGACCACTTGGAGGAAGCTGGTCATTGGAACACGTGTTAGAAGGGCCTCACTTCCCCTCAGACCCTCCCCCGCCCCTCTGCTTTCTGGCCCCCGTGAGGTGAGTGACCTCGGCGCCTGCTCCACGTCCCGCTGTTCTGCCTCAGTACAGGGCCAGTGGAGATGGACCCAGCCCGCAGCTGATGGTGGGCTCGGGATCTATGAGACAAAATCCTCCGTCCCCCTGCAAGTTGTTTGGATTAGGTGCTTTGCCACAGAGACAGCAAGTTAACAAGCGTGTGAATGAGCAGTGGGGCCCCTGTCTGACCTTGAATTTCCCTCTTCCCATGGCCGGCTGTGTGGTGGAGTGCCACACTGTCTCCTCACCTGTAAATGCAGATATGAGAACAGTGCTAGATAGACAGACAGACAGATAGATAGAGAGATAGATATTATTTATTATCTCATGTATTTAGATAGATATTACATACAATACATGTTATATATAATATACATATTGGTTTTTTGAGGTAGGGTATCACCCAGGCTGACCTGGAATTTACTATGAAGTCTCAGGCTGGCCTCCAACTCACAGCAACCCTCCTACCTCTGCCTCCCAGATTCTGAGGTTAAAGGTATGTGCCACCATGCCCAGCTTTTTGCTGTTGTAGCTGTTGTTTTGTTTTCAAGTAGGGTCTCACTCTCTAGCTCGTGATGGTCTGGAACGCCCTCTGTAGCTCCAGGCTGTCCTCAAACTCAGGCCAATCCTCCTACCTTAGACTTCCAAGTGTCGGGATTAAAGATGTATGCCACCATGCCCAGCTTGATTTTTCTTTTTCTTTTTCTTTTTCTTTCTTCCTTCCTTCCTTCCTTCCTTCCTTCCTTCCTTCCTTCCTTCCTTCCTTCCTTCCTTCCTTCCTTTCTTTCTTTCTTTCTTTCTTTCTTTCTTTCTTTTTTTTTGGTTTTTGGTCTCACTCTGGCCCAGGCTGACCTCGAATTCACTATGGTGTCTCAGGGTGGCCTCGAACTCACGGCGATCCTCCTACCTCTGCCTCCCGAGTGCTGGGATTAAAGGCGTGCGCCACCATGCCCAGCTTGATTTTTCTTTTTTCATAAGGATTAAACAGGTTTGAAGGAGTTGGTCAGGACATGTCCATAGCTAGTGGTCTGAGCTCCATTTTGTTAACATAGGTTATGGTCTCTTCTACATGTTCTTGAAAGTCTTTCCTTCCAGACCTTGATTGCAAAATATAAAATGGCCTCTGAAGTGTTAGGTGAATCACTTCCAACTTAATTTAAAAAATGGGGCTGGAGGAATGGCTTAGTGGTTAAGGTGCTCGACTGCAAAGCCTAAGGACTCAGGTTCGATTCCCCAGTACCTACATAAGCCAGATGCACATATATCTGTAATTTGTTTGCCATGGCTAGAGGCTCTGGGACACCCATTCTCTGTCTCTCTCTCTCTCTCATCAATAAAAATTAAAAAATAAGATATTTAAGCTGGGCTTGGTAGTGCACACCTTTAATCCCGGCACTTGGGAGGCAGAGGTAGGAGGATCACTATGAGTTCAAGGCCAGCATGAGACTCCATAGTGAATTCCAGGTCAGCCTGGACTAGAAAGAGACCCTACCTAGAAAAACCAATAAATAAATAAAATATTTCTAAAAATAGGGATGGAGAGATTGCTCAGCAGTGAAAGGCACTTGTTTCTAACGTCTGACAGGCCAGGTTCAATTCCCTAGTACTTACGTAAAGCCAGACACACAAAGTGGCACATGGGTCTGGAGTTCATTTGCTGTGGCAGGAGGGCCTGGAGCACCCACACTTTCTCTCTCCCTCTCCCAAATAAATGAATAAAAATTAAAAAAAAACTGCTGGAGAAAGGTTCACAATCAAGGTGAACTTGTTCTATCAACGTAGCAAGCTAGTGCTTTAGCAGACACCCACGGAGACCTCTAGAAACCCTCACCAGAAACAGCAGTAACAGTGCCGTGGAGGCTCCTCAGGATGGCCTGGACTGAATGGCTTCTCACCTGTCATGGGGCTGAAGGTCTGCAGGTCCTTCAAGACCAGAAGCAGGGTGTGTGCTTTGCACACTGCGTGGGAGGCAGTCAGAGGCCAGAGCCTTCTTGTTGGATTGTCTGTCTTGAAAAGCGGTTCTTGCTCCCTGATGACCTAAGTCTTGTCCCGGAGCTGGTGGGCAGCGTGTGTGTGTGTGTGTGTGTGTGTGTGTGTGTGTGTGTGTGTGTGTGTGTTGACTTGCAGTCTATTTATCTTTTTAAAAAAAAACCCAGATTCTTTCCACATTGCCCATATCAGCCTGGGACTTGCTATGTAGCCCAGGCTGACCTTGAACTTGCGATCCTCCTATTTTGGCCTCTGGAGTGCTGGGATTACAGGAGGGCACTGCCACTTCCGACTGACTTGAGTTTGAGTGATCCCTGCACAAGGTCTTCCCCACCACCCCCCATGGCATGCGCACACCTGTCTGAGCCTGACCTGTGTTCAGAAGCATGTTGGGCCTTCCTGTGGCCAGCAGAACCCACACTCCAGGCCAGGTGTCATTTCCCAAGGGGTCCAGGACAGGGCCTGAAGTCCAGCTTCCCAGTGTAGCACGAGAGAGACGCCAGCTTGGGGAACATGTGGCAGATGATGGAGAACCTCTCCAAAACTTTCCAATCAAGCAAGAGTTGCATGTTTATTTAAAAAATATTTTTAGGGCTGGAGGGATGGCTTAGCAGTTAAGGTGTTTGCCTGCAAAGCCAAAAGACCCAGGTTCGATTCCCCAGGACCCACATAAGCCAGATGCACAAGGTGGCACATGCATCTGGAGCTCGTTTGCAATGGCTAGAAGCCCTAGTGGACCCATTCTCTCTCTCTCATAAATAAAAATTTAATTTTTTTAAAAATTTATTTATCTTCAATGAGACACACACACACACATGTACAAAGAGAGAGAGAGAGTGAGAGAGAGAGAGAGAGAGAGAATATGAGTGCACCAGGGCCTCCAGCCACTGTAAATGAACCCTAGATCCATGTGCCATCTTGTGCATCTGGCTTACATGGGTCCTGGGGAATTGAACCTGGGCTTTGGCTTTGCTGGCAAGCACCTTAACCTCTAAGCCATCCCTCCAGCCCAAGAGTTGGATCTTTTACCCACGAACAACCACAAGCCAGTCTTGTACTGGAACATTAGCACTTGGACAAGACGCCAAGATTTTCTCAGGTGCTGGGCTGGAGCGGTCCTGTGCTTTAGGAGGCACTGAGCCAGGCAGGAGCACTGTAAAATAAAGGCCAGCCTCCCTCCCTCTGCTCCCAGCTGGGGAACTGGAGTCGGTGATCCTTCATTCCAGTCGGAACTCAAGCACATGCAAGGTTTACTGCGCAGAAGCCAGGCATGGTGACGGGTGCCTGAAGTCCCCTCAGCACTCCTGCACCCCCACAATCAGCCCTCAGGAGGCAGAGGTGGGAGGATTACAATTTAGAAGCTTGCCTGTGCTACATAGGCAGAACCTATTTCAAAGACAAAAGAAACAAACAGGTCTGGAGAGATGGATCAGTGGTTAAAGGTGCTTGTTTGCAAAGCTTGGTGACATGGGATCAATGAAGCCAACTGCACAAAGTGGTGCATGTGTCTGGAGTCACAGTGGCAGGAGAGCCTGGTACGCTCATACTCTCTCCCTCTCTCTCCCTCTCTCTCTCTCTCTCTCTCTCTCTCTCTCTCTCTCTCTCTCTGTCTGTCTCTCTCTCTCTCTCTGCTGCCTCTTTCTCTGTCTCTCTCAAATAAGTAACAATATTAAAACAAGCAAGCAACAAAAAGCAGGGCTTGGGAGATGGCTTGGCGGTTAAAGGCACTTCCTTACAAAGCCCAATGGTCTGGTTTTGACTCCCCAGGACCCACATAAGGCCAGACGCACAAAGTGGCGTGTGTACCTGGAGTTTGTCTGCAGTGGCTTATGAGGCCCTGGTATGCCCACACTCTTTCTCTCCCTCTCTGCTTGCAAATAAATAAACAAATAAAAATAGTTTTAAAACAAAAACCAATATGAAGAAGCCATGAGTCCCAAACACTATCTCAGTAGGGGACCCAAGAGCCTTTCTGGGTGACTCTGGTTTTACTCCCTCCAAGGGGACCCTGGAGCAGACAGATTTAAGATCCTTATACCAGGCCTCCATCAATCAATTCCTGCCTGCTTCCCCCTAAAGTCCAAAGTCATCTGCCCTCTGCTCCCTTGCTCCTTGCAGGCTGCCCATGGACTTTCTGTGGGCTCCCATTCCTCTTTTTTTTTTTTTTTTTTGAGGCAGGGTCTCGCTATAGCCCAGGCTGAACTGGAATTCACTGTGTAGTCTCAGGGTGGCCTCGAACTCATGGCGATCCTCCTACCTCTACCTCCTGAGTCCTGGGATTAAAGGCATGCACCACCACGCCCGGCAGTTTTTTTTTTTTTTTTTTTTTTAAGATTTATTTATTAGAGACAGAGAGACAGGGAGAGAGAGGAGAGAGAGAGAGAGAGAGAGAGAGAGAGAGAAAGCATGGGCTTGGCAGGGCCTCCAGCCACCGCAAATGAACTCCAGACGCGTGTACTACCACGTGCGCCTGGCTTACGTGGGCCCGGAGGAATCAAATCTGGGTCCTTAGGCTTCGCAGGCATGCGCCTTCATTGCTAAGACATCTCTCCAGCCCTAGGTTCCCACTCTTGAAGTTTGTTCCAACCTCAGCTCCGTACCTGAATGTCCTTCCCCTAGACCTTTGCATGGTAAGTTGATCGTCACCCTTGCAGCCCCCGGTCATCTCCTCTAAGAAGTCCTCTGCTGAACACTGGGCATTTGATTCTAGGATGCAAGTTGGTAGCAATTACTCCAGCAGGGTTGGCTCCCCTCTTAAGCATTTGCTGTTTTGGGGCAACCATTGGGTGATAGCAGCAAGTCCTTCTGCATGCTGAGGATGGATTTGGGAATACTCTTAGTACCAACCACGTGCACCAGTTGTCTCTTTGCTGGGACAGAAGACCTGACCAGAAGCAGAGCGTGGGAGGGAAGGGTTTACGTTAGGGTTAGGGGTAAGAAGGGAAGTTTTAGCATGGCAGAGCAGGCAGCTAGCGTGCCACATTCCCACAGGAAACAGGACGGACATTATCAGAGGGAGTCAGTCATTAACACCCAGTCGCACTAGACTAATAAATGTCCCCCCCCCCCGAAACACACCTCCTCCAGCAAGGCTCCACCTTCCACAGGCTCCGCTGCGGACTAACAGTAGGAGGCTTCATTACAAACACTCGAGGCTATGGGAGGGTCATTCACTGTCACAGCAGATCAGCGTGAGCCCCATGCAGCAGGCTTCTGGGTGTCCTGCTTTTTGTTCCTTTACAGTCCCTGCTCCCTGGTGTGCAACCAAGCAAGGTCCCAGGAAGAAGTCATGGTGGCCGTGGTGACCGGAGCCTCCTCTGCATGTGAGGAATGGATAGGATGTGCCAGGAGTCTGTGCCCCAGGGAACAGCATTCACCCATGATGGAGAGAAGTAGTTGGATAAATAGCCTTACTCCCTTTTCTTTCTTTCTTTTTTGTTTTTTCAAGGCAGGGTCTCACTCTAGCCCAGGGTGACCTGGAATTCACTCTATAGCCTCAGAGTGGCCTCGAACTCACAGCGATCCTCTTACCTCTGCCTCCCAAGTGCTGGGATTAAAGGTATGTGCCACCACACCCAGCATTCTTTTAAAAAAGTATATATATTTGAGAGATAGAGAAAAAAGTAGAGACAGACAGAGAGAATGAGTGCACCAGGGCCTTCAGCCACTGCAAATGAACTCCAGGTGCCTGCATCCCCTTGTGCATCTGGCTTACATGTGTCCTAGGGATCCTTTGGCTTTGTAAACCATCTTCTCCAGCCCTGTACTCTCTTTTCTTGCTCACAGGATGGTCAAGGCTTACTTTATCTCCCGGCAGTCCTTGCAGAGGGACCTGCTTACCCATGCTCTGCGCACTTTGGGTGGCCTTCCCTCCCCCTCCTCAGCATGCCCTTGGAGAAGCCCTTGGGGCTCCACATGCCTAGCAGCCTTTTAGGGCTGCATCCGTGCTGCGCTCCATGGGGAAGGCGCTTCCTGGGACGCTGGAAGCAGAGAACCCGGCCCAGCAGAAGGGAGAGAGCTGGCTGTCTTTAGCTGTCATGCTGGGCCTCAGTGTCATGGGGACACAGGCTCTTCTGGGTTCCTGGCTCTGCTCCCCACAGACGAATGAAACTAAACAAGGCAACGGAAGTTGGCACCGGGGACAGTCTCATGGGCACCGGCTGCAGGGGCCTGGTGTGAAGCCGAGGTCCAGGAGAGCAGCTCCCCCAGAACAGGACCCAAGTGACAGCCACCCTTGACAGCTAAGAAAGTTTTGTTGCTCCTTCCGCCCAGAGACATGCCAAAGAGCTTTATTTTCTTGCCACTTGGCTAAGATGGGGTGGGGGAAGGAGAACAATAGACTCAAGCTGAAATGATTTGCATTTATGATGAACACGAGGAATATCTACCTTGCATTTTCCTAAAAAAGAAAAATTAAACCTCGTTTTTAATTAACTGATAAACTATTAATCAAATTTTTGCAATGTTAGGTGACACATTATTCATTTAGATAGAATGACTGTGAACTTAAACTAATCAAATCTGATTTGCCCACATAGACTTGATTGAAATACATTTTAACTAGCATATACAAAGAGAAGATCTTGGATTTCTTACCTAATCTTCAGAGTATACTGCTGAGTTAATAAGGGCAGTTTTTTTTTTTTAAATGAGACCACCATTTCTTCATCTGCATATCAAAATCAAGAGGAACTTAATTGCAAAACACATATTCCTGAAATCTAATCATTACACTGCTTTAGGGTATTTTATTGAAGCATGTTAAATTATGGACAGAATATTAATGACGGAGCTAATCAAACCCAATTAGTCACTTCTAACAATAGTCCCATAAATATACAAGTCAGGTACTAAAGTACTGTAGATATGATGTAAAAGTGTTAAAATATTAAATGTATGGGATATTTATGAAATATTCATGTCAAATTTAAAGCCAAAAGTCACTGGGTAAGTTGCTGTTTAAAGACCCCAAGTTCGGTTGGTAACCTATAATACTTGGCTAGAATTCACAAGCTTTCAGGGAGGTTCAGGTAAATCTGAACCCTGGAGATAAGAGATCCTATAATCAATCAATCAGCAAGTTTTAACAAGTTGACTTAGCATATTCATGACCCGGCAGTTCACTCTTGCATGGAGGTTTCCTTCACGCTTTTGTCTTCTGACTTTTTCCAGGGCCTTTTGGAAAGACTGGGTTGGAGTCTTTCGTGCCTTGGAAAATGGACGACCTGGCTAGTGGAGGCCCTTGTCTGGGTCTGAGGACGCGCTGCCTTCCCAGGGTCTTCCACTCCCTCTTCCCGGGAAGGTCAAGGCCGGGAAGCTGCTGCTTGCTCCTGCTTTTGCTGAGGTGGCGGGAAAGTGGGGGGGGGCACTGGGGAGCCCCAGAGAGCCTCTATCTAGCCTTGGTCTTGGAGGAGATCTGGTCTGGAAGATTACTGACCAGAAGAAGCAAGGAGGGAGCCCCAGTTTCGGGGTCCTCTCCTCTTAGCCGGCCCTGCCTCCTGCTTCACTTCCATCCGGGCACTTCTAGCCAGCTGGCCTCGGAGCCCAGCGCCCATGCCTGTGTGCCTTCCTTTCCCCGGCACCTCCTCAACCAGGGCAGTCACTTTCCTGGTGTCTGGTGACCTGCCCATCCACGTACCCTTTCCATTCCCCTTGGGAACACCTGAGCACTCCCACCGCACCTGTCAGGACCTTGGTTCTGGGCACAAGCAGGCTAACAGCCCTGGGCCCAGCTCGGGTGAGGGCTCCCAAGTGCAGCCCAGGGGAGTGACGAGCCTCTAGCTCAGGCACCTGGCACTCAGCCCTCCACCCAGTATGCCCTTACCAACCAGCCTGGGCCCATGCTGGGCTCTCCCCCAAGGCTGCGAGCTCACAGTGGAGTTTGACCATGACAGGCATGGCCACACAGCCCGTGTGCATCCGCTTCAAGAGGGAGTCCTTATTGTCCCCCCTTTGGTCAGTGCTGGGAATGGACCTCGGGTCTCACCTGTGCTAAGCAAGAACTCTTTCCCTGAGCTCCGCCATGGCTTCCTCCTTTCACAAATAACAAGTCTGCACATTATGAGGGCAGACCATGATGTCTGAATGCAAAACTTTGTGTAATAAGCAAATCAGGGTCTCCTCAGAGGCTGTGTGCGTGCGTGCGTGCGTGCGTGCGTGCGTGCGTGCGTGCGTGCGTGCGTGCGTGCGTAGAGTTCATCTGAAATCCTCTTACTGCTGAGCATAGAGGGGTCTGACGTGTAGTCCCAGTTATTTGCGAGGCTGAGGCAGGAGGATCACTAGAGCTTAAACATTCAGGACCAGCCTGTGCCACCCCGTCTCTCTTTAAAAGAAAAAGAAAAGGAAAAAGCATGGACGTGGTGGCACAGGCTTGTAATCCCAGCACTCAAAGCTGAGGTAGAGAATTGTGAATTCAAGGCCGGCATGGGCTAGCTACACAGTGAGACTAAATGTTGAAAACAAAACAAAACCCATAACTTTTTAAAAAAAAAATTATTTATTTGCAAGCAGAGAGAGACAGAGAAACGAGAGACAGACAAAGAGAGAGAGAATGGATGTACCAGGGCCTCTAGTAGCTGAAAATGAACTCCAGATGCATGTGCCACTTTGTGTATCTGGCTTTACATGGATACTAGGGAAATAAACCTGGATCCTTAGGTTTTGCAGGCTAATGCCTTAAATTTTTAAATTTAAAAAAAAAAAAAGTAAATGAGGCCGGAGAGATGGCTTAGTGGTTAAGGTGCTTGCCTGCGAAACCTAAGGACCCAGTTAGATTCCCCAGTAACCACATAAGCCAGGTGCACAAGGTACGCATGTGTCTGGAGTTTGTTTGCAGTGGCTGGAGGCCCTGGTGTGCCCATTCTCGATCTCTCCCTCTCAAATAAATAAGTAAAATTAAATTTAAAAAAATTAAAAATTTATTAAAAAATAAGTTAGTACATTTTCAGGAATGTCTGTTGCTATTTTGAAGTGCACACCTCATTTTGTTAACTATGGTCACCTGGTGTGTCACAGAACACTGGCACATCAGCTTCCTTCCTCAGCTCAACGCTGGGTCCACTGGTCAGTCTCTCTGTGTCTCCCTTGTACCCTGAATCCACAGTGAGCAAGTGACCCAGGTTTGCATAGTGTTTCCTACCTGGCTGCTGAGGGATCTCCTGTCATCCTGGAGTTTAGTTGGAGCTAGAAGAAGAAAGAAGCCATTGCCTGCTGGGGTCTCCTGAGAGGGGTTGGGGATGCCCCTTGGAGAGAAGCTTTGAGAAACTGAAGCCAGCTCAGAGGAGAGGAGACCTCATTGCGAAGACCTCAGGATTTCTGTGAAATTCTTTCTTTCTTTCTTTCTTTCTTTTTTAAATTATTTTTATTTACCTATTTGCACTTGTGTGTGTGTGTGTGTGTGTGTGTGTGTGTGTGTAGGGGAGTGCCCCAGGTCTCTTGCTGCTATAGGCAAGCACCTTAATTGCTGAGCCATCTCTCCAGCCTCTCTTGCTGGTACAAAGGCATGCCTGTCCTGTTTCATGTGGGTAGCTGAGGCCTTTAATCACTGAGCCATCCCTAGGCCCTCAGTGGAATTATTTTTCATATTTATTTATTTTAAATATATATATTTTTTATTTATTTGTGTGAGAGAGAGAGAGAGATGGAGAGAGAATAGGCAAGCCAGGGCCTCTAGCCACTGTAAAGGAACTCCAGACACATGTGCCACCTTGTACAGCCGGCTTCTTGTGGGTACTGGGGGATGGAACCTGGTTATATGTGAGCACCTTAATCACTGAGACATCTCTCCAGCCCAGGATATGTCTTTAAATTTTTTTTTATTTATTTGAGAGAAAATTTGAGAGAAGGAAAGGAAGAGAGAGAGAGAGAGAGAGAGAGAGAGAGAGAGAGAGAAAGAGAGAGAGAGAGAGGGAGAGAAATGGGCATGCCAGGGCCTCCAGCCACTGCAAACGAACTCTAGATGCATGTAGCACTTTGTGCATCTAGCTTTATGTGGGTACTGGGGAAATAGAACCTGGGTTGTTGGGCTTTGCAGACAAGCACTTTAACATCGGAGCCACCTCCCCAGCCCCTATTTATTTGTTTGTTTATTTACTTATGACAGAGAAAGAGGCAGACAGAATAAACGAGTATGGGAGCCTCAGAGCCTCCTGACACTGAAAATGAACTCCAGGTGCACACACCACTTTGTGCATCTGGCTTTATGTGGGTACTGGGGAATCAACCCAGGCTGTCAGGCTTTGCAAGCAAGCACCTTTAACTGCTGAGCCATCTTTCCAGCCCATGGTGGAATTCTTGAATCCTGCTGTACTTCTTAAATTTCCATCGCCTCTCACGAGCCCAACAAATTATTATTTGCGATACAGCGAAAGAGGTAGAGAGAGACTGGGTGTGCCAGGGCGTCTACCAACTGCAAACAAACTATAGATGCATGTGCCACCTTGTGCATTTGGCTTAAGTGGGTGCTGGGGAATTGAACCAGGGTCCTTTGGTTTTGCAGGCAAGTGCCTTAACTGCTAAGCCATTTTCTACAGCCCGAGCTCAACAAATTATGAACCCATCAATGAGTTAATCAATTGGGTAGACCCAATTGCTTACCAAAAAACCTTAGCTCCAACAATCCTTTAACAAATGAGGCTTTGGAGGATGTTTCCAATCCAACCGTAACATTAACCATGAAAGCCCACTGACCCTTCCAGGCCACCATCCCCTCTTGCCCAGACACTGAGCCTAGATTACTTGATGGGTGAATCCTGAGGACCAGATAATAACCACACTGCTGAGGTTGTCCCGGAGCCCACAGGCCTGGGCGGAGAGACAGATGCTTGGAATGATAGCAAGTCCCCTCAGGTTAGCCTACAAATCTAGGGTAATTCCAATCAAAGAAAAGGGAAATTCATTCAATCAAAAATTTTCTGCCTTTCTTGTAAAAACTTGTGAAAGGCACCCCTTGATGCCTTTGAATATGATTTTTTTAATCAAGTTAATTGAGGTGTAATTTCCACACAACAACCTGCATCCATTTAAATTGTACACTGCACCGAGAGCGGCAGTTGCGTGCACCCCAGAAAGCAGCACATTGAAGCACAGAACATTTCTGTGGCCCCCAACGTCCCTCCGGCCTGTCTGCAGCCCCTCCTGCCCTTGGCCTTTGGCCGCCGCAACCCTCATCTGCTTTCTGCCCCAGGAGATCCCTTTGCATCATCCACCTTTTACATAAATGGGGTCGTGTTCTTTAGTGGCTGAAATCTTTCACACAGTGCCATTATTTTGATTATTTTTTATTGTTTGGTTTTTCAAGGTAGGGTCTCAGTCTAGCCCAGGCTGACCTGGAATTCACTCTGTAGTCTCAGAGTGGCCTTGAACTCACAGCGATCCTCCTACCTCTGCCTCCCGAGTGCTGGGATTAAAGGCGTGCGCCACCATACCCGGCTTATTTTGATATTTTTAAAACTCTTTTATTTATAGCCATGTGTGGTGGCACACGCCTTTAATCCCAGCACTCAGGAGGCAGAGGTAGGTGGATTGCCATGAGTTCAAGGCCACCCCGAGACTACAGAGTGAATTCCAGGTCAGCCTGGGATAGAGCGACACTCTACCTTGAAAAACAAAAACAAATATTTATTTATTAGAAAGAGAGGACAGAAAGAGGTAGGTAGATAGAGAGAATGGGTGCACCAGAGCCTCTAGCCACTGTAAACAGACTCCAGATGCATGAACCACCGTGTGCATCCGGCCTTGCGTGGGGCCTGGGGAATTGAGCCTGGGTCCTTTGGCTTTGCCAGCAAGCACCTTAGCCTCTAAGCCTTTTCTCCAGCCCCATTATTTTGATATTTATCCACATGGTTCATTCATATATGCTACCAAGGAGCTTTTCTTTGCCTGGATGTGCTTTTTAACCAGCTCACCAGGTATCTTATCATTTATGCTGCTTTTGGTTTTTGGGTATTTGTAGATAAACAATGAACATTTGGGGCTTGGAGGTGCAGCTTAGTGCTAGAGTGTGTCCCTATTATCTAGCATGCATGAGATTGGGAGTTTCACCCTAACATTTCCCCCCCCCCCACACACCCTGAGTTCATTCATGTGAACATACATCAGCTCCCTCCCAGGACCTCCAGATAGCAGCCAAGACCTTGACTTCAGCCTTCTAAAATGTTCAGTAAATGACCAGGTTGATCCATACTATGTCCAGAATTCTATTATTATTATTATTATTATTATTATTATTATTTATATGCTTGTGAACAGAGAGAGTGAATGAACAGCACACCAGAGCCTCATGCCACTACAAACTGCAGATACATGCACCGCCTTGTGCATCTGGCTTTCCATGGGGACTGGAACCAGGACTAACCCAGCCTGGAAGACTTCGCAAGCAAGTGCCTTTAGCCACCGGGTCATCTCCCTAGCCTAGAATTCTGACCTCCAAAACGGTGACAAGCAGACTAGTGGGTGTTTTGCACGTGTGTAAGCGTGTGGTGTGCATGCAAGTACGCATGTGTGTGCGCGCACCAGAGGTTGATGTTGAGTGTCTTCGTTCATTCTCTCGACCTTGTTTACTGAGGCAGTGTTGTTCATATGAGCCCAGGGCTCATAGATTTGTCTAGCCTAGATAGTTAGCATGCCCTGGAGATTCACCATCTCCACCCTCTACCCACTGGATTTACAGGGAGTTGCCGCACTTACCTGGCATTGACGTTACCCCCTGGGCATCTAAGCTCCGGTCCTCATGCGTGTGGCACAAGCACTTTGCGTGCGGAACCATCTCCCCAGTGCCTCCATGCCACCCTCTTCTTTTTGACTTGCTCCCTCATGTGACTTGTTTCCCCCATCATGAGAATTTTGTGTTTCCTCAATTATTTATAGATTTCTTTTATAATATTTTTATATTTTATCTATTAAAAACATTGCAAATAGTTTCTTCAATCCTAAGGTTTTCCTTTCTCTCCTTCCCTCTTTCTTTCTGCTCTTTCCCTTACTCTTCCTTCTTTCTTTATCCCTCTTTCCTTCCCTCCTTCCCTCTCTTTCCTTCTCTTTCTTTTTACTTTCTCAAGTTAGGGTAGGGTCTCGCTCTAGCCCAGGCTGGCCTGGAATCTGCTCTGTAGTCTCAGGGTGGCCTCGAACTCACTGCAATCTTTTTCTTCTTTTTGGTTTTTCAAGGTAGGGTCTCACTCTAGCTCAGACTGATCTTGGAATTCACTATGAAGTCTCAGGGTGGCCTTGAACTCACTGCAATCTTTTTCTTCTTTTTGGTTTTTCAAGGTAGGGTCTCACTCTAGCTCAGACTGATCTTGGAATTCACTATGAAGTCTCAGGGTGGCCTCGAACTCAAGGCAATCCTCTTACCTCTGCCCCCCGAGTGCTGGGATTAAAGGCGTGCCCCACCATGCCTGGCCCCTTTCCTTTTCTTTTAATTATTGTGTGTGCATGATGTGTGTGCGCACAGGTACACACCTGTAGAGTGTGCGTAGATCAGAGGACAGCTTCGGGTGTAGGTCCTTGCCTTCCACCTTGTTTGAGGCAGGGCTGCTTCTCATTGTTCACCACCACTGCTAGGCTGTTGGCCCATCACCTCCTGGTTGGTTCTATTGACTCTGCAATCCTTCTTGCCCTAGGCATGCTGGGATCACGGATGCTAGTGCTACAGGATCTGGCTTTTTAAATTTTTTTTATTTTTTTATTTTTCGAGGTAGGGTCTCACTCTTGCCCAGGCTGACCTGGAATTCACTATGGAGTCTCAGGGTGGCCTTGAACTCACAGTGATCCTCCTACCTCCGCCTCCCAAGTGCTGGGATTAAAGGCGTGCACCACCATGCCTGGCCTAGGATCTAGCTTTTACGTGGGCAACCCAAACTCAGGTAACTCACGCTTGCATGGAAAACGTTTTATTCACTGAGCCATCTCCCTGGCCCTAGTACATGGATCTCGTTTATTTATGGTTTTATATATATGCCTAAGAATGTTCTCCCATTCAAAACTATTAAAATCTTGGCTAAAGAGTTGGCTTAGCCATTAAGGTGCTTGCCTGTGAAGCTCAAGGACCCAGGTTTGATTCCCCAGTACCCATATAAACCACATGTACAAGGTGGCACATGCGTCTGGAATTAATTTCTCCACCTGCCTCTCTCTCTTCCTCTCAAATAAATTGCCAAGTAAAATATTTTAAAAAATCTATTAAAATCTGTCATAACTCCTTCCTAACTTTCTGTCTGGGGACACGTCATCTGACAACTTTTTACTGCTTATTTACTTTGTGATGCTGCAGATGAAACCCAGGCCCATGCACAACTGCTCTGCCGCTGAGCTATGCCCCCAGCTTTATTTATTTTAAATATAAGATTCTTTCACCCAAACAATAGGTAATTATTCCAAGAGTGTTTATCAAATACTCCATTACTTCCTTTTTAATTTGAAATGCCAAACTTAAACAAGATTTTAATTAAGGGTGTTTCTAGAATTTTTGTTCTATTCCACTGATTCTCATAGCACAGTGTCAATACTATGTTGTCTGACTGCTGATGTCTTAAACTACATTTTGGTGTCTTCAGGCCAAGTGCTCCCAATTGCTTTTCATACAATTTTTAAAAAATTCTTTGGCATTTACTCTTCCAAACGAACCTGAGAGTATTAATAAATTCGTCACCAATTCTATGTGGGTTGACTGGGATTGCATCTCTAACATATAGATTAATTTGTAGAGAATCGTAGTTGGGTGACATCGATTCTTGTCTTGGTTTTCAGATGTTCATATTTTAATGATCCTCAGTAAAAAGCTATTTAGTTTCTTCATGTTGCAGATTTTGCTTAGCTGCGTTTATTTCTGTTGTTCTGAAATGAATCTATCAACATGAAATTCTTTTGCTGATGTATTTAGGCCAATAATTAGGCTAACAGCATTTATGATATAATTCTACTTTAAAAAAAAAGATATATTTTATTTATTTATTTATTTGAGAGAGAGAGAGAGGAAGAGGAAGAGAGACAGAATGGGTGCGCCAGGGCCTCCAGCCACTGCAAACGAACTCCAGACGCATGCGCCCCCTTGTGCATCTGGCTTACATGGGTCCTGGGAAATCGAACTTGGGTCCTTTGGCTTTGCAGGCAAACACCTTAACGGCTGAACCATCTCTCCAGCCATAATTCTACTTTTTTTTGTTCATTTTTATTTATTTATTTGAGAGTGATAGACAGAGAGAACAAGGCAGATAGATAGATAGAGAGAGAGAGAATGGGCACTCCAGGGCCTTTATCCACTGCAAATGAATTCCAGATGCATGCGCCCCTTGTGCATCTGGCGCACGTGGGTCCTGGGGAATTGAGCCTCGAACCAGGGTCCTTAGGCTTCACAGGCAAGCACTTAACCACTAAGCCATCTCTCCAGTCTTAATTCTGCTTTTTGTAAAGAATACAGGAATAAATTGGGTATGGTGGCACACACCTTTAATCCCAGCACTCAGGAGGCAGAGGTAGAAGGACTGTTGTGAGTTCAAGGGCAGCCTGACACTACAAAGTGACTTCCAGGTCAGCCTGGGCTAGAGCAAGACCCAACTTTAAAACAAACAAAACAAATCAAAAACAAAAATGAATGCAGGTATATACAAAAAGGCATATATATGTTTTACACACACACACACACACACACACACACACACACACACACATATGTTTTAAATGTAATACTTGGTTTCTTTTGGTTGAATTGCTTTAAAGAATGAATCATATGTGGAAACATATGTGTGTATATAAATATATCTTTGCTTTTTAAATTGTTTTTTCAAGGTAGGGTCTCACTCTAGCTCAGGCTGACCTGGAATTCACTGTGTAGTCTCAGGGTGGCCTCGAATTCACTGCGATCCTCCTACCTCTGCCTCCCAAGGGCTGGGATTGAAGGCATATGCCACCACGCCCAGTTACAAATTTTTTTATTATTTAATGTTTAGTATTTAATTTATTTATTTGCAAGCAGAGAGAGAGAGATAGAAGAGAGACAGAGAGAATGGACATGCCAGGGCCTCTAGCTGCTGCAATCAAACTTCAGATGCATGGGCCACCTTGTGCATCTGGCTTTATGTGGGTTCTGGGGAATCGAACCAACGTTGTTAGGCTTTGCAAGCAAGCACCTTGACCATTGAGCAACCCTTCCAGCCCCTTCTTCACTGTTTATTTATTTATTTATGTTTATTTATTTGCAAGGAGAAAGAGAGAGAGCGTGAGTGTGTTTGAGTTCTCCAAGGCCTCTTGTCATGGCAAACAAACCCCAGACCCAGGCGCCAGTTCCTGCACCTGGCTTCAGTAGGCACTGAGGAACCGTGGTCAGGCCTCGCAAACAAGCGCCTTTATCTGCTGGGTCATGTCTCCTGCCTTCTTTGTTTTGAGAGTCTTGCTACGGAGGAGTCCAGGCTGGTCTGCAGCTTGCCGTCCTCCCCGGCCTCCCAGTGCGGGATCGCAGGGCTGCGGCACTGCCCAGCAGGAAGGAAGCGCATTCTGATGGACCAGCACCAGTGGCAGGCATTTCTAAGGCCTAACTCAGAGGGCTGGCAGGGGAATGCCAGGGTTCTACCTTCACTTCCTGGAAAAATCTAGATGTCCAGCCACTATAATTGAGCTGTCTTCGTGAGAGAACTTTGAAATTCAGTTATGTCTGAACTGATTATTTTCTTTTCTTTTTTCTTTTTTTCTTTTCTTTTCTTTCTTTCTTTCTTTTTTTTCTTTTTTTTTCTTTTTTTGAGGTAAGGTCTTTCTATAGCCTAGGCTGACCTGGGATTCACTATGGAGTCTCAGGGCGGCCTTGAACTCACAGCGATCCTCTTACCTCTGCCTCCCGAGTGCTGGGATTAAAGGCGTGGCCAGCACGTCTTTTTTTATTTTTTAAGAATGGAAATGTCAGAGAGGGACATGCGTGCAAAATGAAACCGACAAAATACATCACAGCTGTACTGCAAAACAGTCACCAGAAGTCCCTGTGTGTGTTGGCAAGAAGAGAGGCTGGCCGCCATTTTAGCCAGAACATGGGGGTGATGGGGGGCTGTGGATGGAGAGGGAGATTATTTTCTCCGAATATTTTGGCTACTACTACTGTGCTAAAAAAAAAAAAAAAAGTCAAGACAGGCATGGTGGTGTACACCTTTAATCCCAGGATTTGGGAGGCAGAGGTAGGAGGATTACCGTGAGTTCAAGGCCAGCCTGGGACTACAGAGTGAGTTTCAGGTCAGCTGGGGCTAGAGAAAGATCCTACTTGGAAACAAACAAACAACAACAAAAACAGAGTCAGTGCTTGCTTTTTGTATTTAAATAATCACATGATTCTAACTGAAAGAAAAAGATACTTCAGAGCTACATTATATCATACATCAGGTGGATTTAATAAATATCTACAGAACAGTCCATCCAAGAGACAAGGAATATGCATTCTTCCTGGTGGTCCATGGAAGTGTCTCCAAAATTGAGCACATCATAGGCCACAAAACAAGCCTTCACAAGTACAAAAATGTTGAGATAATTCCTTGTGTTCTATCAGACTATTGTGGAATGAAACTAGAACTTACAGAGGAGCCTCAGCAGCCACATAAATACTTGAGGACTGAACAATACACTTAAAAAAATTTTATTTTATTTATTTGAGAGAGAGAAGCAGAGGGAGAGAGAAACACACACAGAGAGAATGGGCACGCCAGGGCCTCCAGCCACTGGAAACAAACTCCAGACACATGTGCCACCTTGTGCATCAGGCTTACATGGATCCTGGGGAATCGAACCTGGGTCCTTTGGCTTTGCAGGCAAGCCTCTTAATGACTAAACCATCTCCCCAGACCATGAACAATACACTTTTGAATGAACAATGGGTCATTGAAGAAATTAGGGAGGAAATTAAAATTTTCTAGAAATTAATGAAAATGATAATGAAATTTACCAGATCCTTTAGGATATAATCAAGGCATTCCTGAGAGGAAAGTTTATAGACATAAGTGTACACATTAAGAATTCTGAGAAATCTTGTGGCTGGGGAGATGGCTCAGAGGTTAAAGCTGCTTGCTTGCAAATCCTGCCAGCTTGGATTCAATTCCCCAGCCAGCTACAAAAACAGGTATTCATTTATAGTACACACACACACACACACACACACACAATATAATGATGCAATTTAAAGTGCTAGAAAAGCAAGAGGCCAATCCTAAACCCAGTGGAAGCTAAGAAATAAGTGCTGGGATTAAAGGCGTGTGCCACATACCCAACTAATAGTTTTTAAATTTTTATTTACTTACCTGCAAGCAGAGAGAGAGAGAGAGAGAGAGAGAGAGAGAGAGAGCAATGAATATGGCTGCACTAGAGCCTCTAGCCACTGCAAACAAACTCCAGACACATGTGCTATTTTGTGCTGGGGAATTAAACCCAGGTCATTAGGCTCTGGAGGCAAGTGCCTTAGCCACTTAGCCATCTTTCCAGACCTGAAATGAATAAATTTAAAAATTATTTTATTTTATTTTATTTATTTATTAGAGAAAGAAGGAAAGAGGAGATAGATAGATGATAGATAGATAGATAGATAGATAGATAGATAGATAGATAGATAAAGGGAGAGAAAATGGGCATGCCAGGTCCTCTAGCCACTGCAAACAAACTCCAGACACACGAGCCAACATGTGCATCTGGCTTATGTGGGCTTTGGGAAGTTGAACCTGGGTCCTTAGATTTCAGAGGCAAGTGCCTTAACTGCTAAGTCATCTCTCCAGCCTGATGGATATTTTCTTTTCTTTTTTTTAAATCTTATTTTATTGTTTCTCAATTTTTAAAAACATTTCCCATGCTTATAAAAAATATCCCATGGTAATACCCTCCCTCCCCCACCTTCCCCCTTGGAAATTCCATTCTCCATCATATCCCCTCCCCATCTCAATAAGTCTCTCTTTTACTTTGATGTCATGATCTTCCCCTCCTCTTATGATGGTTTTGTGTAGGTAGTGTCAGGCACTGTGAGGTCATGGATATCCAGGCCATTTTATGTCTGGAGGGAGCACATTGTAAGGAGTCCTACCCTTCCTTTGGCTCTTACATTCTTTCCGCCACCTCTTCAGCATTAGACCCTGAGCCTTGGAAGGTGTGATGAATAATTTTTTAAATGAATACGACCTGCTAAAATTAAAGCCAGGAAATGTAAATAATTCAAATAGACCCATAATGAGCAAGAGATGGAAACAGTAATTAAAATTCTCACCACACAAAAAAGCCAAGGACCAGATGGATATACTGCAAATTCTGTCAAGCTTTTATGGAAGATCTAGTACCACACTTCTCAAACTGTCCCACACAAAATAAAAGGAAGGAATTCTGACAAACTCATTCTATGAAGTCAGTATTATCCTGATAACAAAACCAGATAAAGACACAACCAAAAAAAAAGAAAACCACAGGTCAATTTCCCTGATGAAAATAGGTGAAAAAATTCTCAACAAAATACTTGCAAATAGAATTTAAGACTACATTGAGCTTTTAATCCCAGCACTCAGGAGGCAGAGGTAGGAGGATCACCATGAGTTCGAGGCCACCCTGAGACTACATAGTGAATTCCAGGTCAGCCTGAGCTAGAGTGAGACCCTACCTCAAAAAACCAAAAAAAAAAAAAAAAAAAAGAATACATTGAGATTATACATCATGGCCAAATAGGTCTCATCCTAGGTATGCAAAGTGTGCATCATATGCAAATCAGAAGCATAATTTACTATACAAATAAGCTGAAGGGCAGCAATCATAAGACATCTCTGTAGGTGAAAGAAGGCATTTGACATAGTTCAGCATGACTTCCTGATGAGAATTCTGGAGAAATCAGGACTAGATGGGCTATACGTCAAAATATTAAAAGCTTCATATTATGAACCTACAGCCACCATTATTTTGAATGGGGAAAAGCTATAAGACATGTGATAGTTAAGGTGTTGTCAACTTGATCTGTTTAGTAATCCACAGGCTGCTTCTAGGAAGGATCAACTAAAGGAGGAGGTCTTTCTCCCAGGGTGAGCCCTTCCCCCAGAGTGGGCGGCGCCGCTCAGAGGGGGACTTGATATAAGGAAGCTCTGGGTAGAAGAGTTCCCTTTTTCCTTCCTTCCTTCCACTTGGCTGCCGGAGCTGCTCCCTACCTTCTAGCGTGGATTGAAGACCAGTGCGGACTAAAGACCAACATCAACCGAAGACCCACGTGGATCGAAACCCAGCGGCTCCTCAGGAAGCCTCCAGGCTTTCCGGCACCATCTGCAGTGCCGGGTCAGGACTGCTGAGGCATCTGGCCACGTGGACTGAGCAGCTACCAGGTTCGGTGATTCTCAGGCCTGCAACTGCTATTGGACTACTGTAAGCTAATCCAATAAATTCCCTTTATAAAATAATTCATTCTAGTAATTCTGTTCCTCTAGAGAACCCTGACTAATACAAGACATTTCCTTGAAAATCTAGAAGACAAGTGTGTCTACTATCTAAAGCAATAAGACAAGAAAAGGACATAAAAGGGATAAAAGTTGGAAAGAAAGAAATGAAATTATCCCTATTTGTAGATGGCATGATTCCTATGTTTAAGTGACCCTGTAGACCCTATAAGAAAACTCTTAGATTTAATAAGCACCTTCAGCAAAGTTGCAAGATGCAAAATGAACACACAAAATCAGTAGCATTCACATATTCCAACAATAACCTTGCTGAACAGTTAGGGGAAAATGTATCATTTACATAGCTTGCCCTCAAATAAAGTATCTAGGAATAAGCTTCACCAAGGATGTGAAAGACCGCTACAAAGAAGACCTTAAGGCACTCAAAGAAGACATACAAGAAGATATCAGACTTTGGGGAGACCTTCCATTCTCCTGCATTGGCAGAATCAGTATTGTGAAAATGTATTTACTAACAAAAGTAATCTGTGGATTCAATGAAATTCCCATCAAAGTTCTCATAACATTCTTAGACCCAAACAGTCCAACAATTCATATGGAAACACAAAATACTACCCTTATCCAGAGCCAAACTAAGTAGAAGGAACACTCCTGGAGGCATCACAATTCCTGGTCTAAAATAATATTATGGAGACATAGTGACAAGGACAGCATCATACTGCCACAAAAGACAAACACAGACCGGTGGCATAGAATAGAGGGCCAAGAAATACATCCACACAACTATGATCACCTAGTTTTTGTCAAAGGCATCAAAACTATATACTGGGAACTAGGGAGATGACTCAGCAGCTAAATACACCTGGTGGTAAAGCTTGTCAGCCCTGGTTCAATGCCCCAGTACCCCCATAAATCCAGATGCACAAAGTGGAGCATGTGTCTGGAGTTACTTTGCAGAGGCAAGAGGTCCCAGTGCACCCCCCATTCTCTTTTTTTGGTTTCTTTTGTTTTGATTTATTTTTATTTTCTTTTCACAATTTTTATTAACATTTTCCATGATTATAAAAAATATCCCATAGTAACACCATCCCTCCCCCCCACACTTTCTCCTTTGAAATTCCATTCTCCATCATATTGCCTCCCCATCTCAATCATTGTACTTACACATATACAATACCAATCTATTAAGTACCCTCCTCCCTTCCTTTCTCTTCCCTTTATATCTCCTTTTTAACTTACTGGCCTCTGCTACTAAGTATTTTCCTTCTCACGCAGAAGCCCAATCATCTGTAGCTAGGATCTACATGTGAGAGAGAACATGTGGCTCTTGGCTTTCTGGGCCTGGGTTACCTCACTTAGTATAATCCTTTCCAGATCCATCCATTTTTCTGCAAATTTCACAACTTCATTTTTCTTTACCGCTGAGTAGAACTCCATTGTATAAATGTGCCACATCTTCATTATCCACTCATCAGTTGAGGGACATCTAGGCTGGTTCCATTTCCCAGCTATTATAAATTGAGCAGCAATAAACATGGTTGAGCACGTACTTCTAAGGAAGTGAGATGAGCCCTTAGGATACGTGCCTAGGAGTGCTATAGATGGGTCATATGGAAGATCAATCTTTAGCTGCTTTAGGAACCTCCACACTGTTTTCCACAATGGCTGGACCAGATTACATTCCCACCAGCAGTGCAGAAGGGTTCCTTTTTTTCCACATCCCCGCCAACATTTATGATCATTTGTTTTCATGATGGTGGCCAATCTGACAGGAGTGAGATGGAATCTCAATGTAGTTTTAATCTGCATTTCCCTGATGACTAGTGACATAGAATAAGTTTTTAGATACTTATATGCCATTCGTATTTCTTCCTTTGAGAATGCTCTATTTAGCTCCATAGCCCATTTTTTGATTGGCTTGTTTGGTTCCTTATTATTTAACTTTTTGAGTTCTTTGTATATCCTAGATATTAATCCTCTATTAGATATATAGCTGGCGAAGATTTTTTCCCATTCTTTAGGTTGCCTCTTTGCTTTTTTCACTGTGTCCTTTGCAGTGCAAAATCTTTGTAATTTCATGAGGTCCCAGTGATTAATCTGTGGTTTTATTGGCTTAGCAATTGAGGTTGTATTCAGAAAGTCTTTGTCAAGGCCAATATGTTGAAGGGTTTCTCCTACTTTTTCCTCTAGAAGTTTCAGAGTTTCAGGTCTGATGTTAAGGTCTTTAATCCATTTGGACTGAATTCTTATGCATGGAGAGAGAGAAGAATCTATTTTCATCCTTCTGCAGATATATATCCAGTTTTCCCAACACCATTTGCTGAAGAGGCTCTCTTTTCTCCAATGAGTATTTTTGGCATTTTTATCGAATATCAGGTGGCTATAGCTACCTGGACTTACACCTGGGTCCTCTATTCTGTTCCATTGATCTATATGTCTGTTTTTGTGCCAGTACCATGCTGTTTTTGTTACTATGGCTCTGTAGTATAGATTAAAATCAGGTATGGTGATACCACCAGCCTTATTTTTGTTGCTCAGTATTATTTTAGATATTATAGGTTTTTTGTTATTCCAAATGAATTTTTGGATTGTTTTTTCTGTTTCCATGAAGAATGCCTTTGGAATTTTGATAGGGATTGCATTAAATGTGTAGATTGCTTTTGGTAATATTACCATTTTCACAATATTCATTCTTCCAATCCAGGAATAAGGGATGTTTCTCCACTTTCTAGTGTCTTCTGCAATTTCTCACTTGAGTGTTTTAAAGTTCTTATTGTAGAGATTCTTTACTTCCTTGGTTAGGTTTATTCCAAGGCACTTTATTTTATTTTATTTTTTTGATGCAATTGTGATTGAGAGTGATTCTCTGATTTCATCCTCTGTGTGTTTGTTGTTAGCATATATGAAGGCTTCTGATTTCTGTGCATTTCTGTGTATTATTCTGTATCCTGCTACATGGCTGTAGGTCTTGATCAGCTCTAACAGTTTGCTAGTAGAGTCTTTAGGGTCCTTTATGTATAGAATCATGTCATCTGCAAATAATGATAACTTGATCTCTTCCTTTCCAATTTGTATCCCTTTTATGTGTGTCTCTTGCCTTATTGCTATGGCTAAGGCGTCCAAAACTAAATTAAATAAAAGTGGGGACAGTGGAAATCCTTGTCTTGTTCCTGATTTTAGTGGAAAAGCTTTCAGTTTTTCCCCATTTAGTAATATGTTGGCTGTAGGCTTGTCATAAATAGCTTTTATTATATTGAGATATGTTCCTTCTATTCCCAGTCTCTGTAGGACTTTTATCATGAAGGGATGTTGAATTTTGTCAAACGCTTTCTCTGTGTCTAATGAGATGATCATGTGATTTTTGTCCTTCAACCCATTTATATAATGTATTACATTTATAGATTTGCATATATTGAACAATCACTGCATCTCTGGGATAAAGCCTACTTGGTCAGGGTGAATGATCTTTTTGATATATTCTTGTATTCTGTTTGCCAATATTTTGTTGAGAATTTTTGCATCAATGTTCATGAGGGAGATTGGTCTGTAATTTTCTTTTTTTGTTCGATCTTTGCCTGGTTTTGGTATCAGGGTGATTCTGGCTTCATAGAAGGAGTTTGGTAGAATTCCTTCTTTTTCTATTTCCTGGAAAAGCTTAAGAAGCAATGGTGTTAGCTCTTCCTTGAAGGTCTGGTAAAATTCAGCAGTGAATCCATCTGGGCCTGGCCTTCTTTTAGTTGGGAGATTATTGATAACTGTTCGGCTCTCCATGCTTGTTATAGGTCTATTTAAGTGATTAATCTCATCTTGATTTAATTTAGGTAGGTCATATAAATCAAGGAAATCATCCATTTCTTTCAGATTTTCATACTTTGTGGAGTATATGCTTTTATAGTATGTCCCTATGATTTTTTTAATTTCTCTGGAATCTGTTGTGTTGTTATCTTTTCATCTCTGATTTTATTAATTTGTGTCTCTTCTCTCTTTCTTTTGGTCAGATTTGCTAAGGGTTTATCAATCTTGTTTATCCTTTCAAAGAACCAACTCTTTGTTTCATTAATTCTTTGGATTTTTTTTGTTTCTATTTCAAATAAAAATAAATAAATATGTAAGAAATACACTTAATAGAAGACAGTCTACTCAATAGATCGTGCTGGCAAAACTGAATATGCACCTGCAGAAGAATGAAATTAGACCCACATCTCTCACCCTGCATGACGACCAATGCAGGATGGATCAAGGACTTTTAAAAAATATATATATTTGGGCTGGAGAGATGGCTTAGCAGTTAAGCACTTGCCTGTGAAGCCTAAGGACCCTGGTTAGAGGCTCGATTCCCCAGGACCCATGTAAGCCAGATGCACAAGGGGGCGCATGCGTCTGGAGTTCGTTTGCAGTGGCTACAAGCCCTGGCGCACCCATTCTCTCTCTCTGTCTGTCTGTCGCTCTCAAATAAATAAATAAAAATTTTAAAAAATTAAAAAAAAACATATATTTATTTGTTCCAGATGTGGTGGTTCATGCCTTTAATCCCAGCACTTGGGAGGCAGATGTAGGAGGATTGCCATGGAACTACATAGTGAATTCTAGGTCAGCCTGGGTTAGAGTGAGACCTTACCTTGAAAAACTAAAAAAACAAAACAAAAAGAGTGGGGTGGCTAGAGAGATGACTTAGTGGTTAAGACACTTGCCTGGGAAGCCTAACAAACCAGGTTTGTATTTACATAAATAAGGGGATGTGAGACTGCAATAGGCCGTGATTCTAGACAGACCACGATGGGAGATCCAGAGGTGATAAGAAGGAGGAAGGACAAAAGGAAACACAAAGTACAAAGCAGAAAGGAGCCTAAGTAGGGTAGGGGAGTGGGACAGGGTGGTGCCAGGGAGCAGGGGAAGTGGGAAACGAAGGAAGGGAAATTAAAAAAAAAAAATTAGAAACACCAATGTGAAACCCAATTCTTTGTATACTAATAGAAAAATCAATCAGGAAGCAATAAATAAATGATTAAAAAGATGGAAATTCTGCCATTGAAACAGCTTGTATGAATTTTAGGACACCTTGCTAAATAAGACAAGCACAAGACAAGTTATCATGTGAGTCTGCTCCCATGAGGCATCTAGGGAGCAGTCGTTGGCAGGGCTGCAGGGAGGGGCCTATGCCATTTGCTGTGAGTGGGTGCAGAGTTTCTGTCGTGCCAGATAATTAAGTTCTGTTGTACAACATTGTGCTTGTAATGGATGCTCATTGCTCACAAGGGTGGATGCTGTATTAACCTTCTGACCTCATGTGCTAGTTGCTTTTACGTCGCTGTAACAGAATACCTGATAGCATCGCTTAAGGGAGGGAAGGTTTCGTTTGGCTTGTGCTTTCAGAGACGTCAGTTCACCATGGTGGGGACGGCCTGGCGGTGCTCAGGCACGCGGGAGCCTCTGTGGGAGACTCCTCATATCACAGTGGCCCAAGAAGCAGAAAATGAGGCAAGACCCTGGGAAGAGGTGTAACTTTCAAAGGTTTACCCACAGTGAGTGACCCACTTCCTTCAACCAGGCCTCATGTGAAGATTCCACTACTTTCTTTTTAAATATTTTTTTAATTTTTATTTATTTATTTATTTGAGAGCGAGAGCAAGAGAGAGAGAGAGAGGCAGAGAGAGAATGGGCACTTTAGGGCTTCCAGCCACTGCAAACGAACTCATGCATGCGCCCCCTTGTGTATCTGGCTAACGTGGGTCCTGGGGAATCGAGCCTCGAACCAGGGTCCTTAGGCTTCACAGGCAAGCACTTAACTGCTAAGCCATCTCTCCAGCCCCTCTACTACTTTCTAAAACAGTGCCCCTGGCTGGATGATCACAGCTCCAAATATGAGCTTGTGGATAATATTTCAGTTTTGAAACCATGACACCATACCAACAAACAAAGAATTATTATAACTGTTTTCCTTAAATGTGTCTTGTGGATTGAACATGAAACACCCCCAACTAGGCTTAGAATTAAACACCTGGTGGCTTTGTTTTGGAAGACTGTAGAAACTTTAGGAGGATGAACCCCATTGGTGGCAGAGGATCACTGGAGGTAGGTCTTGAGGTTTTAACCACCTGCCTATCTGTCCTGTGTTTGATGACTGTGGACACAATGTGACCAGCTTTTACCCTTCCTACCTCCATTCCTGCCATGATAGACTGTACCATCAAATTATAAGCCAGAATAAACCCTTCCTTCTTTTGTTATTATTATTATTATTGTTCATTTTTATTTATTTATTTGAGAGCAACATCTAGGCAGAGAAAGAAAGAGGCAGAGAGATTGAGGGATAATGGGTGCTCCAGGGCCTCCAGCCAATGCAAACGAGCTCCAGACATATGCGCCACCTTGTGCATCTGGCTTATGTGGGTCCTGGAGAATCGGGCCTCGAACTGGGTTCCTTAGGCTTCACAGGCAATCACTTAACCACTAAGCCATCTCTTAGCCTCCTTCCTTCTTTAAGTTGCCTTCATCCTGTATTTTGTCACACCAACAAGTAAAGTAACTGGCATAGAAGATTGGGACCAGGAGTGGGGTTGTGAAAACCTGACCATGTTGTTGCCTTTGGAACCAGCTGTGGGAAGGTGGAAAAGACTAGTACTTCAGGGGAGAGAAGTCCTTGAATGCTGCACACAGAGCTTACTGTGATGGTCTGTGGGAGTTTGCCAGACCAGAATGCTGAGAACAGTGGCTGTGTGGCTCATGAAGCTTCAGAGGGAAACAACACCTCCATCAGGAATGAGCTAGAGGCCACTTGCATTACATTCTGGGAAAGAAATTGGCCATCAATGCCAAGGCTCTCAGTTTCCCACATGAAATAGATGGTAAGACCCTATTGTTGAAGACCCCACATGTTTGGGCTGCAAGGTCACTGAGAAATCAAGCTGGGGCTGAGCTGAAAACCTGCCCTATGTAGACCAGCTATAGAAAGAAAACTGGAAAAAGCTATGCTTCATGGAGCCCCATGGGAGTGAGAAGTCATCAGTGGTGATAATCAACAGTGGACACTGCAAGCCTTAAGTTTGACCAGCCATGTCAAATAAGCCATTGGGTGCAATAGTGGCATGCCTGTTATGGGGGAAATCAATCACTCTATAATTGGACTGGAGGCCCACTCTATGGGAGAGAATACATGCCTAGTACTGAAAACCTAGTCAAAATGGTCTGGATATCCATGACCTTGCAATGCCTGGTACACAGGACCCTCATAACAGGAGAAAAAGATGATGACCTCAAAATTAAAGGGAGGCTAATTGAGAGGGGGAGGGGATATGATTGAGAGTAGATTTGTGAAGGGGAAAGTGGGGGAGAGGAGGGAATTATTATGGTATATTGTCTATAATTGTGGAAGTTGTCAATAAAAAGATACATACATACATATATATGTATATATATACATACATACATACATACATACAAACATACATACATACATGTATGTATGTATATCTGCATGAAACTGGCCACATTCTGCTTGTGTTTTGAGAACTTGAATGAGACTTCAAAAACTACTGAACAGATTTGTCTAGTGTAAGATTTTTTTTTCTAGGTAAGGTGTCAATCTAGCTCAGGGTGACCTGGATGTCACTATGTAGTCTCAGGTTGGCCTCAAACTCATAGTGATCCTCCTACCTCTGCCTAGTGGAAGAAATGTCTAGACAAGGTAGCATTCAGGCTGCGTTATGGTCATTACTCACTGCTATCATACAAGCTTATAATGAACAAGAATGACACCTGGAATAAAAAGATAAAAAGGGGCTGGAGAGATGGCTTGGCGATTAAGAGCTTACCTGTGAAGCCTAAGGACCCGGGCTCGAGGCTTGATTGCCTAGGACCCACATGAGCCAGATGCCCAAGGTGGCACATGCATCTGGAGTTTGTTTGCAGTGGCTGGAGGCCCTGGCACGCCCATTCTCTCTCTCTGTCTCTCTCTCTCTCTGCCTATAGCTCTCAAATAAATAAACACAAATAATAAAAAGATTTAAAAAGTGTGTAGTTTGGGCAGGGGAGATGGCTCAGCAGTTAAACTTGCTTTGAAGCTGACTGACCCAGGTTGATTTCCTCAGCACACACGTGAAGCCAGATACACAAAGTAGAGCATGTATCTGGAGTTTCTTTGCAGAGGCAAGGGACCCCAGTATGCTCATACTGTGCTCTCTCTCTTTTTCTGTCATAAATAAATAAATAAATAAATAAATAAACAAACAAGCTGGGCGTGGTGGCTCACACCTTTAACCCCAGCACTCGGGAGGCAGAGGTAGGAGGATCACCGTGAGTTTGAGGCTACCCTGAGACTACAGAGTGAATTCCAGGTCAGCCTGGGCTAGAGTGAAACCCTACCTCAAAAAAAAAAAAAAAAAAAGTATCTTGGGATGGGAATTTCTAAATGGTTAAACATGCTTGCTTTCAAAAGCCTGTGTGCCTGGGTTGGCCTGGGTTTGATTCCCCAGAACCCACATAAATTCAGATGCCCAAAGTGGTTCATGTGTCTGCAGCATCAAGAGGCCCCAGTATGCCCATTCATTCTCTTTCTCTATCTCATAAATGAATAAACATACATTTATTTTTTAAATATATGTATTTTTTTTATTTGAGAGACACACACAGAAAAGGAGAGACAGTGAGTGAGAGAGAGTGAGTATGGCACACCAGGGCCTCCTGCCACTATAAACGAACTTCAGGCGCATGTACCACTTTGGGCATCTGGCTTTTCATGTATACTGGGAAATTGAACCTGGGCCATCAGGTTTTGCGTGCAAGCACCTTTAGCCACTGAGCAATCTTTCCAACCCTATAAGTCTATTTTAAAAATATTTTTTTATTTGGAATCTTTTTTTTGTTTGTTTTTTGAGGTAGGGTCTCACTCTAGCCCAGGCTGACCTGGAATTCACTATGCAGTCTCAGGCTGGCCTTGAACTCATGGCAATTTTCCTACCTCTGTCTTCCAAGGGCTGGGATTAAAGGTGTGCACCACCCTGCCCAGCTGAAACCTTAAGTTCAGTTTATTATGTTTAACAATGAAAGCTATCAGAAGAATATTCTGAAAAATATTTTTTCTCAGAAAATAATAAAGGAAAAAAAAACTCAAAAAACCCTTTTTACACTGCCAAAAATGCTATGGTGGTGAAACCTCTCTGGAGACGGGACCCTCGGTGACAGTCACTCCCCTGTGTCGGCAGAATTGTAGTCTGGATCATCCTCATCATCCTCCTAAAAACATATTTTTTAGATATGTAGTTTGGTGAGGAAAGGAGCGTGTGCGAATGTAATTTCTTTTTATTTATTTAATTCTATTTATTTGAAAGAAGGTGGCAGATAATGAGAAAGAGAGAGAGAGAGAGAGAGAGAGAGAGAGAGAAAGGGGGAGAGAGAGAGGCCTTCAGCCACTGCAAACGAACTCCAAATCATATGCCACCTGTGCATCTGGCTTATGGGGGTACTGCAGAATCGAACCTGAGTTCTTTGGTTTTGCAGGCAAGTGCCTTGACTGCTAAGCCACCTCTCCAGCCCCGAGTGGATTTGATGTTGCAGACAAGCAGTTGTGATTGTTAAGGAAATTTGTACCATTAACAGGAAACCTCATTCTGCATTCTAAGACCCCGGCCTGGGGGAAGTGTTTCTTCCCAGGGCACACGCGGGCCACCGCAGCTGCGTGTCCCAAGCGGACCAGGACAGACGCTGTGCTGGCCCTGTCGTCAACATGGCTGCTGGTTCTGCAGGCATGGCAGCTGCAAGCGAGGGGCTCATGGAGACGCGCCCCCAAGTTACCGAAAGCCACGGAGGCAAGGCGATGTGTGGCAGGATTGGGCTTTCCTGCGAGGAGCTCCTTGAGAGGCCACGGTTTGAAGCTGGGGAGGTGAGCCCTGCGTTGCAGTGGAGACCTCGCGATGTTGGGGACTCCAGGACCATGGGCCACGTACCAAGGAACGCTGCAGGACAAGGTGAGGCGGCCCAAGAGAGAAATCACAGGTGCTAGACACAGCAGAGCTGGAGAGATGGGGCCGCCCCAGGCCACTGGAACCTGGGTGAGCCCCAGATTGTTGAGCCTGGAACTGCAGGGTTTTGTGTTTGACCTAACAGGATTGGGCCTTGCTTTGACCCAATCTTTCCTTGCTAAGCCCCTTTTCTTCCCCTTTGAAATGGGGATGTTTACTCTGTGGCATTGTCTGTTGAAAATATGTCATTTTAAAAAATTTATTTTAAAGAGGGTCACAGTTAAGAGATTGCCTTGGGTCTTGGAAGAGGCTTTGGACTTTTGGACCATTTTGGAACTGAAAAGTTGGAGTTGGAAGGGATGTGTTTTGCATTATGAGCTGGCCATGAGCCTGGGATGGAATGTCGTGGCTTGAATGTGAAATATCTCCCGTAGGCTCATATGTTTGAATACTTGGCCCCCAACTGGGGGTTCTGTTTCATAAGGTGTGGAACTTTTAGGAGGTGGAGCCCCATTAGAGGAAATGGGGGTGAGTCTCCAGGTTTTATATCCCGGCTCCTTTCCTTTCTGTTCTCTGCTTCCTGATTACAGATGCAATGTGACCAGTCGGCCTCATGGTCCTACCGTCATAGTGGACAACTATCACAGTGGACTGGACTCTCAACCTGTGAACCGAAATAAGCCCTTCTTAAGTTGCTTTACCTTTCTTTCTTTCCTTCCTTCCTTCCTTCCTTCCTTCCTTCCTTCCTTCCTTCCTTCCTTCCTTCCTTCCTTCCTTCCTTTCTGTGGGTGAGAGAGAGATAGAACGGGAAACAGAAAGAGAGAATGCTTGAGTGAGAATGTGAAGATGGGCATGCCGGAACCTCTTGTTATTGCAAATGAACTCCGGATGCATGGACGGCTTTGCGCATCTGGCTTTTCTTGGGTGCTGGGGAATTGAACTTGAGTCATCAGGCTTTTACAGAGAGCACTATTAACCACTGAGCAATCTCTCTAGCTCCTTAAGTTGTTTTTGTTAGATATTTTGTCACAGTCACTAATGTAGTGTGATAATGGTTTTCTTGTATTTGTACAAAAACATTTATTTATTGGAGACATATACTGCAATATTTACGGATGGAATAGCCTGATGCAGGAGAGGAGAAGCAGATGGAGACACAGAGGAAATGTAGTCGACTGTGTATGGAGTCGGTATGTAGCTCAGTTGATGCAGTGCTTACTTGGAGTAAGGCTCTGGATTAAATATTTACTATGGCAATAAAATAAAACAAAGGAAAAATTCACTCTGCAGTCATTGTTTAAGTTGGGTTACGTGTGGAGGTTCACTATCTGTTCTACCTTTTTTATTTGTTTGAAATTTTCTATTTGGAAAGGGTCCCTATGTATCTCTGATGATTACTCAGAGATGGGAACACATGGGTTGGATGATTTCCAAAGCCCATTTTCCCATTATTCTTTTTCTAAATTTTTTTTTGTTTATTTTTATTTATATATTTGAGAGCGACAGGCAGAGAGAGAGAGAGGAGAGTGGGCGCGCCAGGGCTTCCAGCCCCTGCAAACGAACTCCAGACGCGTGCGCCCCCTTGTGCATCTGGCTTATGTGGGTGATGGGGAATCAAACTGAGGTCCTTTGGCTTTGCAGGCAAATGTCTTAACCACTAAGCCATCTCTCCAGTCCCTAACTTTTATTTTTTGTAACAGTGAGGAATGAACCCCAGGCTATATCACCTTGTGTGTGCTTGGCAGATATTCTACCACTGAGCCACATCCCCACTGTATTTATTTTATTTTATTTTTATTTGAGAGAAAAGGGCAAAGAGAGAGACAAGGGAGAGAGAGAGAATGGGAGAATAGGGCCTCCAGCCCCTGTAAATGAACTCGAGATGTATGCGTCACCTTGTGCATCTGCCTTATGTGGGTCCTGAGGACTTGAACATGGGTCCTGTGGTTTTGCTGGCTAGCCCTTTAACCGCTATGTCATCTTTCCAGTCCCCATTCTATTTTTAAAATTTTTATTTTATTTTTGAGAAAGAGAGAGAGAGAATGGGCACTCCAGGGCATTCAGCCACTGCTAATGAACTCCACAAGCACGTGCCACCTTGTGCGTCTGGTTTATGTGGGTCCTGGGGAATTGAACCTGGGTCCTTTGGCTTTGTAGGCGAGCACCTTACCTGTTAAACTATCCCTTCAGCACCCATTCTATTTCTTTTGAAATATATTTTCATTTATTTATTTGAGAGAGAGAGAAGCAGTGAGTATGGGCGCACCAGGGCCCCTGCCATTGCAAATGAACTCCAGATGCCTGTGCCACCTTGTGCTGACTTTATGTGAGCATTGAGGACTCGAACCCAGGCTATCAAGCTTTATAAGCAAGTGCCTCTAATCAGTTAGCAATCTTTCCAACTCCCCCCCCCAATTCTGTTATTACTATAAAGGTAGATCTGATTCATTAGACTGTGGCCATTCAGGTGAGGGTATTGTGTTAGTTAACCTTGTTGTGACAAAATACCTGACAGAAACAACTTAAGGGTGGAAAGGTTACTGTGGCTAGCAGTTTCAGAGAGTCCAGTCCATCATGGTGGGTGCAGCAGAGTGCATCAGATCCTGTCATGGTGTCCAAGAAGCAGAAAGGGGAACACCGTCTATTCCCCTTTCCCTTTCCATCCATCGAAGCCCTCAGCCTATGGGATGGTGCCACACACATTCCCCCATCACTTAATTCTCTCAGGAAACAGCCTCACAGGCATGGCCAGAGGTGTGCCTCATCATCTTTTAGGTGAAGAGAAATCGAGTCAAGTTGACTGCAGAGATTAATCGTTCCAGGTATTTAGCAAGCATTTTCCTTTAACATGAACAGAATGAGCCTGTCACTCCCAGGAAAGCAGCTGACAGTGCGGGCTGCCAGTGATAACATTCAGGCTTTCAAGCATTAGAACTTTGGGGGATGTCCACCTACCTCTATGAACTTGACTGTACCTCAACACTTAAGGCTTTTCTGATGATGTTAAATATTAGTGGAGATGTAAGAGGTTAGGATTCTGAAGGTTCAAAATAAGACTGACTTGTGAAAATTCTGCATAACTTAGTAAGTCGACATTTCCCAAATAACTCATGCATGAGGTTAGAAATCCATCAAGGAAGCCGGGCGTGGTGGCACACACCTTTAATCCCAGCACTTGGGAGGCAGAGGTAGGAGGATCATTGTGAGTTCAGGGCCACCCTGAGACTATATAGTGAATTCCAGGTCAGCCTGGGCTAGAACAAGACTCTTGAAAAACAAAACAAACAAACAACAACAACAACGAAAAACCCATCAAGGTACACAGAGAGGCTTTTGTTTTTTAATTGAAAACTTCCATTAGTATTGGTAATGTACTGTTAGAGTCAGGTTCGCATTGCTGGTAGAAATCACCCAAACAAGAGCAGTTTATGGGATTAAAGGGTTTATTTTGGCTTACAGACCTGAGGGGAAGCTCTACAATGTCAGGGAAAATGACAACATGAGCAGAGGGTGGACATCACCCCCTGGCCCACATAAGGTGGACAATAGGAACAAGAGAGAGTGCCAAACACTGGCATGGGGAAACTGGCTATAACACCCATAAGCCCGCCCCCAACAATACACTGCCTCCAGGAGGCCTTAATTTCCAATTGCCATCAGCTGGGGAGACTAGCAATCAGAATACCTAAATTGATGGGCGACACCTGAATCCAGCCATCACCTTCTGCCCCTGACCCCATAAACTGATAACTATACATGATTTAAAATGCAATGCATTCATCCAAGTTTAAAAACACCCATAGTTTTTATCAATCCCAATGATGTTGAAACATCCCCATAATCGAAAGTCTTTTAATTGGGCCATAATACCAAAAACTTCCCCCCAAACCCATAATGACACAGCATAAACACTCCTACTGCAAAAGATGGCATTTGTATATAGCAAAGAAATATTCAACTAATACAAGGTCTAAACAGGGAAAACATCAAACTTGGTAGCTCCAAGTCCAATAACTCCAGTCAGAAAAAAGTCTCCAAGTCTGATAATTCTAACCAGCAACAAGTCTGTGCAACTTCAATTCCGCCCCTCCAGCTAGGCTACTCACAGTCCTGGAAAACTTCATCAGGGGCCAGCAGCTCTCCTTAGCAGCCATCTCGTGGTCCCAGCATCTCTACTGGGTCTCCACTGTAATGCATGGTTCATCCTCAGGGCTCCATTGGGTCTCCATGCAGGCAACCAGCAAACCTGCTTCACACTGCCCATGGCCATTTCCAAATCACAAGATCATGTTGCAAATTCAATGACCCTCTGTTTCCTGTATTTCTTATACTCTACAATACCAGGTGGGGTGCCAATTTGTTAACCCGGGGGTAATGAAGCTGACCTTGAAGAACAGGACACTCCTTGAGCATTCAGACCCCTTCAAAAAACTGCATTCTTTCTGTTGTCTCAATGCAGGTCAGCTGGCCCAACCTCATTGGTTGTAATCTCTCATACAATTGCAGCGGAACAAGCAGAAGTTTTGGCCCAAAGATTTCTTTCTGTGCCATAGCCCTCTGCTCATACCAGTTCATTTCTATGCAAAGCAACCCTGCACAACTTCTCAGGACATGGCCATAACAGCAAACCTCTCACACAAACTGCTTCTAGCCCAGTCCAGGCAAAGCTCTTTCTCACCCTCATAAGCCAAACTTCATAGTCCATCACTCTTACTACATTTAGGTCTTTCAACTCTGACCAGAATAGTCCATCAAGCTGTACTTACAGCACTGCAGGGCATCTCTTAGGCCAAGGGGCAAAATCCTTCCACTTTCCTCTTGAAAATCAGCTCCGAAAGGCCAAAGCCACATAGTCAGTTGTCTAACAGCAATCCCACTCCTCGGTATCAACATTACTGTTGTAGTCAGGTTTGTATTTCTGGCAGAAATCACCTGACCAAGAACAGCCTTGTGGGAAAAATGATTTATTTTGGCTTATAGACTCAAGAGGAAGCTCCATGATGGCAGGGGAAAATGATGGCATGAGCAGAGGGTGGATATTACCCCCTGGCCAACATAAGGTGGACCATAGCCACAGAAGAGTGTGCCAAACACTGGCAAGGGGAAACTGGCCATAACATCCATAAGCCCACCCCCAACAATATACTCCCTCCAGGAGGCATTAATTCCAAAATATCCATCAGTTGGGAACCTAGCAAATAAAACCCAAAACCTCCTCACTATAGTGCTGAGAAGAGGTGAGAGTGGAGTGTTCAGCACTAAGTAAGACATCTCTATCACACCCTCTAAGGCTCGGAGACCACTGCAGAAGAGATGGCAGGAAGGCTGCAATTATCAAAGCAAGGGAAGAACTGCTTACAATGCTGTCTTCCAAACACAAAGTGGCCTTGATATACATGACCTCACAGTGGCTGACACTACCTACACAAGACCTGCAGAACAGGCTGGGATTGAAGGCATGTGCCACCACACCTAATTCCTATGGGGAGTTTTCAGTCACCCCAGTGGACAGTGCCATCTGAAAAGAGAAGTTTCTCTAACCAAAAGTGATGGTAGCCATTAACGTAGGGGTGTAAACACAGCGTTAGAGTTTGGTGGGCATAATGTGTGCATTTAGAAGCTTTCTTTTTTAAAAGTCCGTTTGTTTGTTTGCAGGAGGGCGGGAGCATGAGAATGGGCATGCCAGGACCTCTTGCCACTGCAGGGAACTCCAGATGAATGTGCCACTTTATGCGTCTGGTTTTATGTGGGTACTTGGGAACTGAACCCGGATTGGCAGACTTTGTAAACAAGGGCTTTTGACCACTGAGCTATCTCCTCAGCCCACAGAGAGGCTTTCAAAGCCGTTCTGCCTCTACCTAGAGTACAGAAAGGGAGAAACAGCACTTCCCCCACCCACAGCCAGAAAGAGGCAGAGAAACTGGAAGTCACCCTTCTCTTGACCTTACTGGAGAGCAGACACCACAGGGCCCGAAATCTGCCGAAGAGGGGCTTCCAAGGAGAAAACGGGCATGTGTGCTAGCTCACCCACAAAAGACCCCAGGTGCCCTGCAAGCAGGAAAAACCCCTTAGCTGAAATTCTTAGCAGACTGCACAGGCCTGCATGGGAATCAGCATGACAGTGCTCAGACACAAGACTATCTCCAGAGATCCTCACCTAGAGCTTCTGCAGAAGGTCGGGGCAGTCAGGGCAAGTCTCCCTCCCGAGCACAGACCCGAGTGCATCAGCTGGCTTCGATCTTGGTCTAGTTTCTATTGCTGTGACAAAATGTCTGAGACTGGTTACTTTACAAAGGATGAGGAGGTCTTCGGTTTATGGTTCCGGAGGCTGGGCTGCCTGAGAGCGTGGTGCGGGTATCTTGGTAATGCCCTCAATGCACCATTGTGTGGGCAGAGGGCATCACAAGATGATGGCAGAACATGCGTGGTAGCTCAGGATCAGCCTTTTCTTCCTCTTCCATAGCCTCCTCTTTCTCCTTATCTTTCTCTTTTTCTTTTTTTTAAAGATTTATTTTTATTTATTCATTTATTAGAGACAGAGAGAGGGAGAGAGAAAGAGATGATAGAGAAAGAATGGGCATGACAGGGCCTCTAGCTACTGCAAAGGAACTCCAGATGTATGCACCACCATGTGCATCTGGCTTATGTGGGACCTGGAGAATCAAACCCAGGTCCTTGGTCTTCTCAGGCATGTACCTTAACCGCTAAGCCAATTCTCCAGCACTTACCTTGTTTTTCTTTTTCCCACCAGTAAGCAAAAGTTTTACTTAGAAGGGGTGTATACGTGCCAGGAAGCAGAATAGGTACCCTCATAAGGGAGGATTGGCAAGCCTCTCTTTTTCTGATGAAGTCACTAATGCTATGGGGTGTGGGGCTCATGCTCCTGGGTTCACCTAATCCCAATTGCCTTCTAAAGGCCCACCTCTGAGTACCACTAACATATGAATTCAGGGGAGAAGTTTCCAGTACATAAGCAAGCCTTTAGGAGACCCACTCAGACCACAGGTCCACTTGCACAGGTTCGTGGGTTCAACACTTGGCCCTCATCCAGGTGCTGGTGATATTTTGGGAGGTTCCAGAAGCTTTAGGAGGTAGACCTAGTTGGAGGAAGTAGGTCACTGGAGGTGGGACTTTGAAGGTCACAGCTGGTTTCCATTTTCTTCATCACTGTCTGTCTGGGTTTCCTGTTCATCAGGAGGTGAACAGCCACGCCCTCCTCCACACACTCCCACTGCCCTGATATTCTCTCTCGGCACAGAATCCACAGAGTGAGCAACCCTGGAACCAGCCTCTGAAACTGAGCAAAACACTCTTCTCTTTATATTGGTTTGAATTGGTCACAGCCACACCAAAGTAACTGAAACTACCCTTCGAGACTGGGTCTTCACCCAGACTTTAGGGCAAACAACTACAGCTGCTTGATCTTTGACAAAGGTGCCAATAATGCAGACTGGAGAAAAGACAGCATCTTTAACATATTGTGTTGGACAAATTGGATGACCATATGTAGAAAAATGAAATTAGACCCACTCATTTAGCCATGCACAAGAATCAAGTCCAAATTGATTAAAGGCCTCAATATAAGACCTGAAACTCTTCAACTACTGGAAGAAAAAAACAGGAAGCACGCTTCATGATACAGGACTGGGAAAGACTTCCTGAACAGAACCCCAGTAGCCAAGGAAATTAAACAAGCACTCAACCAATGGGATCTCATGAAGCTAAAAAGATTTTGCACAGACAAACATACCATAAGCAGAGCCAGTGGATTACCCACTGAATGGGAGAAAATCTTTGCCAGGTATACCACTGACAGAAGCTTAATATCTAAAATCTACAAAGAACCCCAAAAACTAAACAATAAAAAAATCAAACAATCCACTCCATAAGTGGGACAGAGAGATAAATAGGCGGTTCTCAGAGGAAGAATTACAAATGGCTAACACACACTTAAGAGAATGTTCAACATCTCTATGTATTAGGGAAATGCAAATTAAAACAACCATGAGATTCCACCTTATCCCGGTAAAGAGAGCAAACATTAAAAAATCAAATGACAGCCGGGTGTGGTGGCGCACGCCTTTAATCCTAGCACTCAGGAAGCAGAGGTAGGTGGATCACTGTGAGTTCAAGGCCACCCTGAGAATGCATAGTGAGTTCCAGGTCAGCCTGGACTAGAATGAGACCCTACCTTGAAGAAAAAAAAAAAATCAAATGAAAACAAATGTTGGCGAGGCTGCAGAGAAATAGGAACCCTCATTCACTGTTGGTGGGAATGTAAGCTGGTATAACCACTGTGGAGATCAATTTGGAGACTCCTGTAAAGGATGAATATAGAGTTACCAGAAGACCCTGTTATTCCCTAACTGGGCATTTACTCTAAAGGATCCACATCTCAGCTCAGAGATATTTGCTCAACCAGGTTTATAGCTGCTCAATTCATCATGGCTAAAAACTGGAATCAACTCAGGTGCCCATCATTGGATGAATAGATAACCAAGATATGGTATATCTACATGATGGAATTCTGCTCAGCAGTAAGAAAAAAAAAATGATACATTGAAATTTGTAGAAAAATGTTTGAACTTGGAACATATCATTCTACGTGAACTCACACAATCACAGAAAGACAACCATTGCATGGTCTCACTCATCTGCAGTTCCTAACCTGGATCAGCCTGAGTTGCTGACATAACTGAATAGCATCTTGAGGCTTGGACAATAGGGAGGGTGGGGCTTGGGGTAAGGGAAATGGTGGGGGACACAAAATCTGAACTCAAATTGAACTGGTTCCATAGAATCCTATATCCTGGAAATCAGACTAAAAGGTAGAACCTCCAAGGAAACCTTAGAGGGAGCACCTGAACCAAAGGGACCTGGAGAGAGTGAGATGAAACCTACCCTCAAATTTCTCCTGTTTATCTTTTTTCTCTGGCTTTTTCTTTTTTCTTTTCCCTTGGTGCTGGCCTGTCCCTGTACCAGGATGTGGTCTACATCCACAAAGAGCTGTTGATCAGAGACACCTACTAGATCTCCCAAAACAAGCAACAAAAACTTCTGTCAGAGTACTTGATTATCCACCAGATGTTAATGTTAAGAATCTACTGCTGTTGGCACAGACCATGGAGAGACCTGGTTGGAATCTGGAGGATAGCCAGTCCCCAGGCAATTAGCCCATCAAGTGCTGGAAGGTGCTACATGAGCTACCAGGGGAAAGTGGCCAACATCTGTCCAAGCAACTCAAAGTCTAAGTGACTCAGAAGCAAGCAACCTGACGTGATGCTCACACAAGTGCAATAGTGGCACACAGCCATGGTGGGTAACCAACTGTTCTTAGATTGGCCAACAGATCTGCTCAGTGGAAAGGAAACCATATCTGGAACTGGGAAACAAGTCAGAATCATATGCAGGTAATGATTCTGCTTTCCATTGTCAAGCTCCCACTAACTGTAGACTGTAAGAGTGTCTAAATGCTTTTAATTCTCTCTAACTTAATAATGATTAGCCTGCTTAACTGGTGCTGACTTCACTCTCCATTGGAGAATCTGCTTCTCTTTTTCAGATGAGAACTGGACTTGAGCAGATAAATGACCAGTGCACTCCACCCCCACCCCAGCTGAAAGCACAGAGGAACTGGGAAATGAGCAAGAATGCTGCTCACTCAGTTAAGCTGACATCAGCACAAGGGTGATGGAGACAGTCACTGAGGACACTCATCACCTACCAAACCAGAGATCCAGATGCTCGTAAGAGCCCATCACTGAAGTAGTCTTAAAATGCTCCCAGCATGGCTCAGGGAATTTTGTGGAAGAGAGGGCGGAAAGATTGTTAGAGCCACACATTGGGACATTTTGCACAGAGACATTGCATCTCCCCCATAACTGACTGCTGCCCCCATAATGCATGACCCACAATCCCCATGGAGTTGACCTACATCCCCAAAGAGAAAGGCCTCTTCAGAAAAGGGGCAGAGAGGAGGGAAAGGATGGTACCAACATGTGATGTTTACATACAAAATATGTCCACATCTAATAGTAAGAAAAGAAGAAAAAAGACTGGGTCTTCAAAGTGGAGGGGGGCTGGGTTTTGTAATGTTATGTGTTGTGGTTTTTGCTTAATAACTACCTTGCCACATTTCCCCCTCCTTTCATTGGCTTCTTCTAAAAGTTGGATATTGAGGGCTGGAGAGATGGGTCAGGGGTTAAAGTAATTGCTTGTAAAGCCTGCCAATCTTCAGTACCCACATAAAGTCAGGTACAGAAAGTGGCTCATGAATGTGGAGTTTGTTTGCAGTGGTAAGAGGCTCTGGCACACCCATATTTACTCACTGTATCATCCATTCATTTATCCATGTATATATCCATCTATCAACCTATTTCTATCTTTCAAATAAATGGAATACACACACACACACACACACACACACACACACACACACACACGTAATTGGTTTTTCGAGGTAGGGTCTTGCTCTAGCTCAGGCTGACCTGGAATTCACTCTGTGGTCCCATAGGCACCTCAAACTCCTGCCTCTGTCTCCAGAGTACTGGGATGGAAGGTGTGTACCACTACACCCAGCAAAATACAAATATTTTTAAAAGTTGACTACCAAACACTCCCTTGTACTATATGTGAAGGGAAGAAGGAATGGTATTCCCACTGCCCCTTCAGTTAAAGAGAATACTGGCTGGGTGTGATAGTGCTTGCCTGTAACCGAAGCATTTGAGAGGCTGAGGCAGGATGATTGCAAGTTCCTGGCCAGTCTGGGCTACATAGTGAGACCCTGTCTTTGAAAACCGAGGGCTGCGTGGTATAGTTCAGTGGTAAGGTGCTTGCCCTGTATGCACAAGGCCCTGGGCTATAAATCTACTGAGAGAGAGAGAAAGGGAGTGAACAAATTACCCAAAGAGCCCGCGTACCAAGCCCCTCCTCTGTACCCACTGTCCTGAGTCACAGATGTGATTCCTTTAAACTTGGCTCAGATACACACAGGCATCATTGGGTTTTGTCTGTCTGTGGTCTTTAGATAAGGGATCCACGCTCTAACTGCCACAATGACTTGCTTCTTTTCTTGAACAGTAGGAATCCTTTTGTATCCTGAAGGTTATGATTATTTTACTATGGCATCAGGGAAAAATAAAACTGGCAGGTAAGACCACGATTTCATGCCTATTATTGCTGAGTTAAATCTTGTCTGCAGGATTACGAATTGATTGAAATAAAAATATCAAGTAAATATTGGTGAAGGTGGCAAAAGGATGTAGAAACAAACAAAATCCCAAACTGAAAAACAGTGAAGTTGTAATGTGTGTGATGAAAGTTCGAGACATACTGTTTTTTTTTTTTTTAAATTTCTATTCTTTTATTTATTTGAGAGAGAGAGAGAGAGAGGCAGAGATGGAGAGGGAGAGGCACACACACACATGCAGAATGGGCGTGCCAGGGCCTCCAGCCACTGTAAACAAACTCCAGATGCACATACCACCTTGTGCACCTGGCTTACATGGATCCTGGGGAATCGAACTGAGGTCCTTTGGCTTTGCAGGCAAATGCCCTAACTGCTAAGCCATCAGCACTCCCCTGCCTTTTTTCTTTTTTTAACATAAAAACAGATAAATTTAAATTTGCTCTGTTTTTGGAACAGACCTGCCCTTTATGGCCCCAAGCACTCTGCCACAGCTTTCTAGGGACAAGAAGTGAATAAACCCCCGTTTCCCCTCAGCTTGCTTCACACCACCACCAGGCAACAGGTTGGCTTGGTGGTTCTTGCCTCCCTGCAAGAGCCTGCTCGCCCAGTTGGCTCTCCTCCCAAATTGCCACGCAGCTTGGACTTGCCCTGGCAGCTCAGCGTGGCTCAAGCTGTCTGCTTGGTCTCTGCAGGCCTGTTCCTCAGCTCTTCTGTGCCCGTGCCCTTGGCCACGACGCCTCGCCCTGGCTCTGGGCTGCCATGAAGCCTGTACTGGCGGAGGTTGTCACAACAGCACACCGACCAGAGACCCTGTGTGTCTGCTTGTGCACGGCCGCTGTCTTCCCCAGAGGAATAGTGCCCACTAGTCAATCCCCTGGACAGCAGAGCTGCTCCAACCAAGGTGCCCAGGCCCACCCAACTCACGGCGGGCTGCAGCCCACCCACAGAGTTGCGGAGGACAGACACTGTATAGTTCTTTTTAATCTTTTCTCTTTAATTAGTTGTGTACGCAGTGTGTAAACAGCCATGTTGGTACCATCGTTAGCCTCCTCCTTGTCCTCCCCCCTCCGAAGGGACCCTCCTTGTTGGGGATTGTGGATGGTGCATTGTGGGGGTAGCCATCAGTGATGGGGAAGAGGCAATGTCTCTTTGCATAATGCCCCAACTTGTGGGTCTGACAACCTTTCTGCCCCCTCTTCCATGAAGTTCCCTGAGCCATGCTGTGTTCGTTTTAGCTCTACTCAGTGATGAGGTCCTGGGAGCCTCTGTGTCTCTGAATCTCTGGTTTGGTTGGAGTTGAGTGTTCTCTGTCTATCTCCTTCACCCTTGTGCTGGTACCAGGTTCACCAAGAAAGCAGCACTCTTGCCCATTTCCCCAATTCCTCTTGGTTTCAGCCCTGGTGAGGTGCGATGACTTTTATCTTTTTTAATATTAATATTTTATTTTTATTTATTTGTCAGAGAGAGAGAGAGAGAGAGAAAGAATGGGCTGGTCAGGGTCTCCAGCCACTGCAAATGAACTCCAGATGCATTCGCCCCCTTGTGCACCTGGCTAACTTGAGTTCTGGGGAATTGAACCTGGGTCCTTTGGCTTTGCAGGCAAGTGCCTTAACAGATAAGCCATTTCTCCAGCCCTAATCTTTTCTTTCATATATTATTTATTTATTTGAGAGAGAGAGAGAGAAATAGGCAGAGAGATAGATAGATAGATAGAGAGAGAGAGAGAGAGAGAGGGAGAGGAAGGTTGCGCCAGGGCCTCTAGCCACTGCAAACCAATTCCAGATACATGTGCATCTGGCTTACATGGGTACTGGGGAATTGAACCTGGGTAGTCCAGCTTCACAGGCAAGTGCCTTAAACCACTAAGCCATCTCTCCAGCCCTGTATAGTTCTTTTAAGCCAGTGATGGCTGGAATGGCTTGTTGTACGTCATAGCTTTCTGAGGCACAGATGCACCCGAAGCCCACCTTGCGTTCCACTCAGACCTAGAGCAGGCAGCAGAGCACGTCTGCACTTTCATGAGCATGCACCGTGGTTGGGGCAGCCATCTTGCCCTGCCCAGCCCTGGGAAGAGGAGGTGCTGAGAGTGGACAGAGTCAGAGTCCCGGGAGTAACAGGCAGCTTGCGTACACCATCTCTCCTCATCTGCCTCGCAGAGCTGGGCATGGGGAGACTGGGTGAGATTGTCTTATCCTGGTGTGGTGGTTTGAATAGGATAGACGGCCCCCAGTATATTCAGTTGTTTGTTTGTAGTTTGCTTCTGCAGCCACCTGGCTGGAGACAATGTCACTGGGTGGATCTTTAGGTGTGGTGATGGGTTTCAGATTTCAATCTACAGATATGCAAAGTGTGCCTAGCTGGAGTTCCTGAAGTGTGCTGTGCTGTGTGGCTTTTGGCTTTTAGCTTGTGCTTTTCTCTCTGTGATTGGTTCTGTGAAAGCAGGCCAGCTTTTCTGCCATTATGGAACTTCCCCTGGATCTGTAAGCTTCAATAAATATCCCTTCCTCCATAACTGTGCTTGGTCTAAAAGTTCATCTCAGTGAACCTGAATCTGTCTAATACACCTGGGGATATTGGTGATGTTCCTGCCCTGTCAGAGAACAGGAATCTTCATGTCTATGGGAATCTAAGCCTCTCTTCCATGTCATAGACAGAGATTCTTTCCAACTGTCCTGACACTCCTTGCCAGCTCCTTGAAATCGTCTTTAAAGTAAGTCTTGTTTGCCTGGAGTTGGCTTGTGTCTTGGGCTTGTCTGTGTCACCTCTTCTCATCTATGAGTGTGGGCTTGAGGGCTCTGGCTTTGGATGCAGAATAAGAGTTCTCCAGAGAAAGAGCCCCAGTGGGCTCTCTGCAGACACATGGAAGTAGGCATATCACCAGGGATGTATTGTGGGAAGTGATCAAGCAGTTATTGTCATAGTTGAATCAGAAATGCCCTTCACAGCTGGTGGCACTTTCTTTCTCTCTCTCTTTCCTTCCTTCTTTCTTTCTTTCTTTCTTTCTTTCTTTCTTTCTTTCTTTCTTTCTTTCTTTCTCTCTTTCTCTCTTTCTCTCTTTCTCTCTTTCTTTCTTTCTTTTTTTGAAGGCCCTGGATCCTTTAGGAGGTGGGGCCTGGCTTGTGAAAATAAGTGACTAGGGGTGGGCCTTGGAAGGTTGTCCCTCCTCTCTGGTTCCAGCCGTGGTCTCACCTTCTCCACCACGATGGAGGAGCCTCCTCTACAAGCTCTCATGACTGGGAGCTGTCCCTCTGCCTCCTCCTCATGCTGGACCGGGAGCCTCTGAAACCTTAAGCCCAAATTAATCTTTCCTCCCTGAAGTCATTTCTGCCAAGTATTTGATCATAGCAACACAACCGTAACATATACTTTCAGAGACTGAAAAGTCCACAGTCTGCCACCTCAACCTGGAGAACCAGGAACATCGGTGGCATGATTCAGGGTGAATCAGGACCTCCAGTGCCCAAGGGTACTATGAGAAGGTGGATGTCCCAGCTCCAGAAGGGACAGCAAAGTTGGCCATCCCCTTCCCGGTCTTTAAATTTTTATTTAAATTTTATTTATTTATTTAAGAGAAGGAGAAAGGGGGTGGGGGAGAGAATGAGAATGGGCACACCAGGGCATTGAACCTGAGTCCTCAGGCTTCTCAGGCAAATGCCTTAACCACTAAGCCATATCTCCAGCCCCTTTGAAATATTTTTATTATGTTTATGAGAGAGAGATTGAGAATGGGTGTGCTAGGGTCTTTTGCCACTGCAAATGGGCTCCAGAAACATGTTCCACTCTGTCTATCTGGTTTTACAAGGGTACCAGGGGATTCGCCCTGGGCTTGCAGGCTTTGCAAGCAAGCACCTTTAACCACTGAGCTATTTCCCTAGCCCTCCTCTGGCTTTCTGTTCTATGTGGGTATGATGTTTTTTCTCATCATCACCTTGACTGGATATAGAATACACACCTGTAGGTGAGTCTTTCAGGGAGTTTCAAGAAAAGATTTACCTGAGGATGAAAGGACCACTCTGAGTGTGGATGATGGTATCCTATGGGTTGAGTAAAAAAGGAAAATGTAGGGCTGAAGAGATGGCTCAGCAGCTAAGGCATTTGCTTGCAAAGCCTAAGGACCCTGGTTAAGTTCCCCAGTACCCGTGTAAAGCCAGATGCACAGGGTGGCGCATTTATCTGGAACTCATTTGTTGCAGTGGCTACAGGCCCTCGTGTGCCCATTCTCTCTCTCTCTTACCTGCCTCTTTCTCTCTCTCTCTTCCTCTCAAATAAATAAGTAAATAAATATTTTTAGAAAGGAAAAAGTAGGAAATTAGCTAAGTGTCCGTATTCCCCTTTCTCTGCTTCCTGGTCTGCAAAGCACAAGGACCCAGCCACGAGCTCCGGCCACCCTGAACTGTGTCAATTCTTCCTCATCATGATGCACACCACCCTCTCAAAAACCTGTGCCAAAATACATCCTTCCTCCATTGAGTTGCCTTCTGTTGGATACTGGGTCACAGTGAAGAGCAAAGCCCTTCACGAGGTCCTCAGTGAATGGGACCGTCCTGGTGAGAGTGGGTCTTCTATACTCAGTCCATGGATTCAAAAGCCAACCTATACTGCGTTGAGGAGAGGAGCTTGGCCATTGTTTTGCATTAGGCACCCACACTAGGCTCTGACTTACTGAAAATCAAAGTGGAGCTGCTCACGCTAAATGAAGCTCAGTTGCTTTCTAATTTTGTGCCACATCAGGATAGAACGATTAACAGCTAGAATTTCCAAATACACCAGTTTCCACCAGCACAGCAATGAAATTCTTTCTGCTCTAATTGTTACCAGAATAAGTAAGCTGAAATCAGCTTGTGTTACCTAAACAGCATTTATCCTTCATAGTCAGAAATAAAGCTTCACTAGTTATCTGGGTCTGTCTTAAACCAAGCCAAACTGACATTTAAAATTAACCATTCCAGGCCAGAGATGGCTCCGTCATTAAAACCCTTGCTTGCAATGCCTAACAACCCAGGGTTTGATTCCCCAGTACCCACATAAGCAAGATACACAGGGAGGCGCATGCATCTGGAGTTTGTTTGCAATGGCTAGAGGCCCTGGTGCACCCATATTCATTCGTTCATTCATTCTCTCTCTTTCTCTCTGCTTGCAAATAAATAAAATAAAATTAGCCATCGCACCCACATTCACGGCCTGTGGTTGCTTACAGATTCTTTGACCCTGGCTTTTCCAGTTTCTAAACAAGCACAGGAAACATGAAACTCAGGCGGGTCAGCTTTCTGCTCTTCAGAGAGCTGGCAGGCCATCTTTGCCACATCACAGAAAGAAAGACCACAGAGCAGAGACCCAGGAAGGGCTGGGCCAGCATGGCCAGGCCACTCAGCCCTTGCCTTCCCAGAGCTGACATGCCACCGTGGAGAGATGATGGGCATACAGGGAGCTGACCATTCAGTTCTAGTGAATTAATGAGCGCTAGGGTTATAGGTGTGCATCACCATGCCTGGCTTGAAGTGCACCTTTGTTTTTTGGGGGGAGCAGAGTTTCGAGGTAGGGTCTCATTCTAGCCTATCCTGAACTGGAATTCACTACGTAGTCTCAGGCTGGCCTCAAACCTACAACAATACTCCTACTGCTGCCTCTTAAGTGCTGGGATTAAAGGGGTGCACCACCACACCTGGGGGAGAGGGAGGGAGGGAGGGAGCGTATGGGCACACCAGGATCCCCATCCCCTGCAAACGAACTCCAGGTGCACGTGCCACTTTGTGCATCTGGTTTTGCATGGTACTGGGGAATCGAGCAACAGAGGTTTTTAGGTTTTATGGGCAAGTGCCTTAACCACTGGGCCATCTCTCCAGCCCTGAAATCCATCATTTTATTATTATCATCATCTTTGTAAAGAATCCTGGTGCATTTTATTTATTTATTTATTTGAGAGAGAGAGATATGAGTGAGAATGGACGTGCCAGGGCCTCTAGCCATTGCAATCGAACTCCAGATGCATGCGCCTCCCTGTGCATCTTGCTTATGTGGGACCTGGAGAATCGTACCTGGGTCCTTAGGCTTCGCAGGCATACACCTTAACAGTTAAGCCGTCTCTCCAGCCTTATTATTATCATTGTTTGAGACAGTCTCATGTAGTCCAGGCTGGCCTTATAGTCATTATGCAGCCAAAGATAATCTTGAGTTCCTGATCCTCCTGCCTCTACCTGTAAAGTGCTGGGAGGCATAATGAACAATTTGAGAGTTGAAGTGCCATGAAGAAAATGAAAAAAAAAAAAAAAAAAAGGCAGGGGGAATAGTTGAGTTGGGAAAGCACTTGTCTTCTAAGAATGAGTATCTGAGTTCAATTTCCAGAACCCAGGTAAAAGAGCCAGGTATGATGGTATATTATATACTTAAAAAAACATTTTAGGGCTGGTGAGATGGCTTAGTGGTTAAGCGCTTGCCCGTGAAGCCTAAGGACCCTGGTTCGAGGCTCGATTCCCCAGGAACCACATTAGCCAGATGCACAAGGGGGTGCACGCATCTGGAGTTCATTTGCAGTGGCTGGAGGCCCTGGTGCACCCATTCTCTCTCTCTCTCTCTCTCTCTCCGCCTCTTTCTCTCTCTATCACTCTCAAATAAATAAATAAAAATGAACAAAAGTTAAAAAAAAAACATTTTATTTATTTATTTGAGAGAGAGAGAGGCAGTACACACAGAGAGAATGGGCACACCAGGGCCTCCAGCCACTGCAAACGAACTCCAAATGCATGTACCACCTAGTGTATCTGGTTGAAGTGTGTCCTGGGGAATCAAACCTGGGTCCTTAGGCTTTACAGGCAAGTGCTTTAACCACTAAACCATGTCTTCAGGCCATATTATATACTTTTAATCATAGTGATGGGGAGGCAGAGACAGGCAGACACCTGGGTCTTGCTGGCCAGCCACTATGGCTTAACTGGTAGCTCCAGGCTGCTGAGGAGCCATGTCTCCGGAAGATGGCACCTGAGGAAGGACAGCTCAAGGTTGTCCTCCGGCATGCATGCACACAGACACACAAAGATGCCTATTCTCTCTCTCTCTCTCTCTCTCTGGCTCTTTCTTTCTCTCAAATAAATATTTAAAAAACCTTAAGAGTTGATTTTAAAAAAGAATTGAACAAAATAAGACTGCAAAGGATACTTATTAAATTATTGTATTTATTTAGGGATATATAGAACCAAATGAAGGAAGATGAGTACATCCATGTGGTCTGAGAACCCACGTGGTGGGCCTGGAAAAACAATAGGACAGAAAAGAAAGTACAAAGAACTTCTGCCATGTGAAAGGCAAGAGGAGGTAAAGAGCCCATGTGGAGAGTAAGGGATAGGGGTTTCTCCCCTAGTCCCCTCCCAAATCTGGCTGAGCTAAGAAGATACTCACCAGCAGCTGGAGGTTCATGAGTGGTCAAGCAGCTCAGAGAACTTTCCCTCCCCTCGCTAATGCATTAATTTATTTTTAAAATTTTTTGTTTTCCTTATTATTTGAGAGAGAGAGAAAGAGAGAGAAAAACAGGCAGAGAGAGGAAGAGAGAGAAAGATAGAGTGAGAATGGGTATGCCAAGCATCCAACAGTGAATACAAACTCCAGATGCATGCGCCACCTTGTGCATCTGGCTTATGTGGGTCCTGGGGAATCGAACCTGGGTCCTTTGGCTTTGCAGGTAAGTGCCTTAACTGCTAAGCCATCTCTCCAGTCCGCAAACATATTTATAACCTCATAGTGGTGGGTCCTACCTTCCAGCTGATTGGTCTGGGCTAGGGGCTGTCTCAGGAAGAGAATCTACACCAGTGATTTTACTTTTTCCAGCTAGGTTGCACCTCCTGAATTTTCCACAACCTTCCAGAATTGTGCCACTATCTGGGAACCCACCACTGAATCACAGGAGCCTGTGGGGTTGTGTCTTCAAAACATAACACAAAGGCTGAAGAGATGGCTAAGTGTCTAAGGCGCTTGCCTGAGAAGCCTAAGAAGCCATGTCTGACTCTTTAGGTCCCACATAAGCCAGGAGTTCGATTGCAGTGGCTGCAGGCCTTGATGCTCCAATTCTCTCTCACACACACATTAAAAAAAAACACACACACACCAGAGAAATGACCCCTGGGGGCGGGGGTGGAGGCTGGAGGGCTGCTGCTGGTGTCTTGGAGGCAGGAGGGAGGATTGCAATCGGACTGTGGAGGTGAGGACGGCTGCGTTTGAGTGAGGAAAAGCCAGAAATTCACCTTTACTATTTCCCCACACTGTCCTTGCTTTTTCTTCTTTGATCCAAATGGGAAGAGGGTGGATGTGGGCTTGGGAGCTGGCCAGGAGTGAGGGTTAAGTAGCGTAAGCTCAGGATGTGAATTCTGCAGGCAACTCCCAGCCTACTCCTACGCATAGGGTGACAAAGGACCGGGACCTCTGCCTATTGTCAAGGGCTAGAGGCAGTGAAGACAAGATTAGGTTTATTCCATAAATTTAACGGAAGGCCTTCCAGGAACAGAGGGTGTGCAAAGGACGTGGAGAAGGAAGGGGGCACCATAGTTTTAAAATAAATGGAGGGCTGGAGAGATGGCTTAGCGGTTAAGGTGCTTGCCTGCAAAGCCTAAGGACTCAGGTTCCATTCCCCAGGACCCACGTAAAGCCAGATGCACACGATGGTGCACGCGTTTGGAGTTCATTTCCAGCGACTGGAGGCCGTGGCGCGCCTGTATTCTCTCTCTCAATAAATAAATAAATAAATAACAATAAAATATTTTAAGAAATGGAACAGTGCGGGTAGTTACTCTCGAAAAACCTTTTAAAATGTGCCTTACATAGTAACATGATATTATTAGCACAGTGGCTTAATTTATATAGGGGCAAGCTGATGTGTACAGTAGAGTCCATATGCAAAAACACAGTTGTAAAACTGTATTTCAACTCATTAAAAAAGGCACGGACAAGAGCCGAATTTCGATAAAATTCAAGGGTGCTTATGAAGGAGATCCTCCAGCCAGGAGCAGCGCTGCTGGAGTCAGGGGTCCCATTGGTCCGCAGACCGGTCTCCAGCCAGCAGCAAGCCGCAGCTCAGCTCCGGCCCCGCCCACTGTCGGCCCCGCCCACAGTGGGCGGAGTCAGAGACGCGCTTCCCGGCATGCCCCGGTGGCGTGCGCGGAGAGGGGCGTGGCGTGCGTGGAGGGGGCGTGGCGTGCGTGGGCGGCGCGGAGGAGACGTCGGGGCTGTTGCGGGCGCGGGGCCCGTGTGTAGCCGAGAGGAGCGTGGCTGCGTCGGCGTCGGGCCTGCTGCTCGGAGGCGGCGGCGGCGGCAAGGAGGTCGGCATGCGCGTGTGAGATGCGGCCTCGGGCATTGCGGACCCGAGCGGCGGCCCCCGTGGCGACGACGGCGACGGCGAAGGCGAGCGCGGCCTCGTGGGAGCGCGGCGCCCGGTGCATGAGGCGGAGGAGCGCGCGGGCGCAGGGCAGCCGCCGGCCACGCCGCCTTCATAAACACTGGTTTAGGACTCGTTCGCTTCGCTGAGCCCCCGCCCGCCCGGCATGGAGCCCCCGGCCGAGCCCGAAGGCCCCGGGCACGCGGAAGCGTCGGCCGCCGCGCCGCTGCGCGCCCCGGCCGTGGCCCGGCTCCGCGAGGAGCAGGAAAAGGTAACAGGCCCGCCGCGCCCCCCGCGCTTCCTCCCGCCGCGCGGGCCCGAACGCCGCTCCGGGCACCGGCCCGCCCGCCCCCGGCCCCGACCCCGACCCCGCTCGCGGAAAGCTCAGCCTTTCGGGCCCGCGTGGGGCGGGGAGAAACTTTTGTCACGTGCGTTTGTTGTCTTTTTTTTTTTTTGTCTGGAGCCTTTTGACTTGCAGATGGGGGCGGGATGGAGTTGCGGGGGACGCGCTTTAATTTGTAAGGAAGAGCGAGAATTTGGACGGAAGTGCACTTAGCAGTGCGTGCGCATCTTGTTGTTTGGGGGGTGTGTGTGTGGGGGGGTGTGCACTGCAAATCCAAGTGATTATTCTCCTGCCTTAAGCTTGCTACTTAAAAGATTGCTAAAATGCTTCATTTTTTGGGGGGGGTGTCATTTTTAAAAGCATTTTTTTGTTTATTTTTATTTATTTGCGAGGGGGGGAATGGGCATGCCAGGGCCTCCAGCCACTGCAGAGGAACTCCAGATGCGTGCACCACCTTGTGCGTCTGACTTAGGTGGCTTCTGGGGAATTGAGCCTCGAACCGGGGTCCTTAAGCTTCACAGGCAAGTACTTAACCACTAAGACATCTCTCCAGCCCCGTCATTTTTTTTTTTATACACCTGTGTGATGATGCGTTCCAGTACAGTAGAGCTTCGGTGGCTTACCATTTGATAAGAAAGAATGCCATTTTGTTAAATTTTAATTTCAGAGAAGAGAAGGTTTTGCATTTTCGAATGGGGTTTTATGTAAGGGAGTGATCTTGATTTAAGGAACTGTAGCTTGATTGTTGAATATGAAAAATTTCCATGATGGGGTGGGTAGTGGTTTCAAGTTGATTCTCCTGAAATGTCTTTAAATTCTTTCTTTGATGGGCAACATTTAATTTACTTAAAATCTTTTGTCATATTGGGAGAGAGTATCCTAGATTGTAGAGGATTAGGGAGTTGCGCCAAAAGTAAAGATTTGAGAAGTTCAAACTTTCTGTGAACAGACCTGTGTAAAAATGACGACTTAACACAGTTATACTTAGGATAACATGAGGATTTTTATAGATAACTAATATCCTGCTTTGTTTGGGGTTTCAGTGGGCTTGAGTTTTTTTTTTTTTTTGCATTTTATTTTCCATTTTTCTTTTTATTTATTAGAGAGAGAGAGGTAGATAAATAGATACATAAAGAATGGGCACACTAGGGCTTCTAACCACTGTAAACGAACTCCAAATAGATACATAGAGAATGGGTACACTAGGGCCTCTAACCATTGTAAACGAACTCCAGATGCATGTGCCACCATGTGCATCTGGCTTATGTGGGACCTGGAGAATTGAACCTGGGTACTTAGGCTTCACAGGCAAGTGCCTTAACCGCTAAGCCATCTCTCTAGCCCAGGATTTCCATTTTTCTATAAGACCATATCTTGGCTTTTAACAGTTGAGGTTTTTCAAAGGGGAGGTTTAAAACTTCACCTGGCTTATTGTGCTTGTTAGGAGACATGCATCTTGTTTGCTTATTTATTTATTGTTGTAGGTGAGCTATGTTCTCAGTCCATTTTTTACCTTTTATTTTGACACAGCTCACTAGTTACCTAGGCTGGCCTTGAACTCATTTGGTATTCCAGCCTGGCTTTGAACTATCCAGCTCAAGCCTCCTCTTGATTATCTAGTATTCCTCTAGGTCTGGATTCATCTTCATTGAGAAACGAAGAAGTAAGAAAAAAAAAAACCCAAACACATCAAGCTATTAAAAAAAATCTTTTTAAAATATGTTTATTTGAGAGGAAGAGGCAGAGAGAATGGGTGTGCCAGGGCCTCTAGCCAGAGCAAAGGAACTCCAGATGGTTGTGCCATCGTGTGCATCTGGCTTACATGGGTACTGGGGAATCGAACCTGGGTCCTTTGGCTTCTCAGGCAAGCATCTTAACCGCTAAGCCATCTCTCCAGCCTCACATGAAGCTTTTTTTGTTTTTTAAAAAGAAACTTATTTTTTTGACAGAACAATTTACATTTTTTCTTGTGAAAAAGTGAATGACCCTGTAGAAGATGGTGTTTCTATTGCTTTCAGTCCATAGCAAAATTATTTTTGCTTTTAGAGTGTGAATAATGCTGACCAATATGTTTTCACCCACGTGGCACTTTAAAAAAGAAAATGGTTTTATTCTGGTGTTACTGTAATTAAAATATGGAGGGTACTTGAGTGGCTCTGAACAGCTTGTTGGTTTAGTTAGTGTCCAATTACATTTTAGGAGGGTAACTGTTTTTACAGTTAAATCCAATAGGAGACTGGATATTTTTCCAATGGACACGAACCTGAATACTACATTTTCTTGTGTTTATGTTAATACACATAAAGTAAGAATGTGTATGTGTCTGGGTATGTAAAATGACTCCCAGTTCATGATAAAGTCCCAGGGCAAACAGATATTTACTTAATAGAAGGATCTCACCAGTGGACAGGGCACCCATAAAGCCTCAACAGAACGTGCCAGGCAAACAGCTATATGCTGTTAGAGGTTTGTGCAGAAAGCTTTGCCTGGTAAATAAATAGTGAGTTGGAAAGTTTTGTGAGGTACTTAATTTAGGCTTTAAAAGTCAACCTAGTTTTTAGTATGAGAGCATGTGACATTCTGAATGTGAAGGGAAAAAAACATAGTCACTTGGCATTAGTGGGTACCTAGTATCAAATACAGAAGTGAGATAGGCTTTAACTTTTTTAAAAAATTTTTTATTTATTTATTTGAGAGCAACAGACACAGAGAGAAAGACAGAGGGAGAGAGAGAATGGGCGCGCCAGGGCTTCCAGCCTCTGCAAATGAACTCCAGACACGTGCGCCCCCTTGTGCATCTGGCTAACGTGGGACCTGGGGAACCGAGCCTTGAACCGGGGTCCTTAGGCTTCACAGGCAAGCGCTTAACCACTAAGCTGTCTCTCCAGCCCTTAACTTTTTTTAAAACTTTTACATTTTTATTAACATTTTCCATGATTATAAAAAAATATCCTATGGTAATTCCCTCCCTCCCCACCCCCACACTTTCCCCTTTGGCTTTAACTTTTGGTCTTTCCTCGATTGATTTCCATGAGAAGGAATATGAAACTCTGATGAAAATGGTTTGAGTCCCTGTTTGCTTGGCATTGTTAATGATACCTGCATTACTGATTCTAACTGGAGAAAAGGGACTAGGGCTTTTTAAAAAATTATTTTTATTTATTTATTTGAGAGCGACAGACGGGGGGGGGGGGGCGAGAAAATGCGAATACGGGTGTGCCAGGGCCTCCAGCACTCCCTTCTGCATCTGGCTAACGTGGGTCCTGAGGAATCGAGCCTTCAACCGGGTCCTTAGGCTTCACAGGCAAGCGCTTAACCGCTAAGCCCTCTCTCCAGCCCAGAACTAGGGCTTTTTATGTTTGGTGGATGCCTTAGGCTTAGGGAGTAGTTTACTCTGGGGCCAGCCTCAGAAGGGCTGTCAGATGATGTCATTCATATGTTGCTGCTCTCAAGGCTTTTTTTTTTTTTAATATATTAATTTATTTGCAAGGGCAATGAGAGAGAAGAGAGACAGAAAAGGTGCACCAGAGCCTGTAGCCACTGCAAATGAACTCCAGATGCATGTACCACCACGTGCATCTGGCTTACATGGGTTCTGGGTAGTTGAACCTGGGTCCTTAGGCTTCTCAGGCAAGTGCCTTAACCACTAAGCTATCTTTCCAGCTCCCAAATCCTTTTTATTTATTTTTTGTTTTGTTTTTCGAGGTAGGGTCTCATTCTGGTCCAGGCTGACCTGGAATTAACTCCAAATCCTTTTTAAAGTTAAAACTTACATTTTTATTTTTTTGAGAGTGGTCTTATGAACCCGTGTCATGCTAGTCTTCCACTCCCTATGTTTGTGGAGGATGGCCTTGAACTCCTGGGTTCTTGTCCCAGCCTCCTCTGCACTGGGGCTACAGGTGTGAATACTGATCCTGGTCTCCTCTCCTGTTGTTGCCTTGCCTTCTCTAGCTAGCCTCGACTGACCTCTAATTGCCTGTGTAGCTGAGAATGACTTTGAACTTTTGGTCCTCCAGCCGCTACTTCCTGAGGGGCTGGATAATAGGTGTGCACCACCATGCCCAGTCCGTTAATATCTTTAAGTGAAGCTTTTAGGACAGCATGCAAAGAAAGCTATGGGTTTCATGGCATCTTAAGACCTGTGTGCTGTTATGCTTGGTTGCATTCACTCCCCTTCCCTGTCCTTTTCTGATTTAGCAAAATAGACATGTAAGAAAAGCTCCCTGTAGTTTTGTTGTTATATTGGAAAAATCCTAAGAAATCCTACCTTTGGGACTTGGTTAGGTAACTTTGATGCATGTGGTGAACTGTAATGTAGGCATGAAACCTGTGTGTTTCCTGTTTTGCTTATGTGTACATCAATACTCACTTCATGTAAGATACTACCATTAAAGCGTAATTGTGGTATTTCTCTAAAAAGTTTATGAATTTGTGATAGATTTTACTTTTTCAATAAAGAATGGAGAAAAAATAATTTTAAAGACATTTTTATTTATTTGTTTATGAGAAGGTGGGCGTGGTGGCACATGCCTTTAATCCCAGCACTCAGGAGGCAGAGAGATAGGAGGATCGCAGTGATTTTGAGGCCACCCTGAGACTACATAGTGAATTGCAGGTCAGCCTGAGCTAGAGTGAGACCCTACCTTGGAACCCCCCCCCCAAAAAAATTATTTGTTGATGAGAGAGATTGAGTGAATGAATATGGGTGTACCGGGGCCTCTAGCCACCGCAAACAAATAGCGTATGCATGTGGCACCCTGTGCATATGGCTTATGTGGGTTCTGGGGAATCAAACCTAGGTCATTATGCTTTGCAGGCAATTTCCTTAATGGCTAAGCCATCTCTCCAGCCCTAAAATAATTTTTCTTTTAAGTTTAGAGGATCTTTATTGGATTAAAAGAAGAAGAAATGAGGAGAGATTGTGAAGAGCTCCTGCTCATGTTAAGGCAAGAGGGGATAAAGCCCACCAAAATAATTTTTTTTTTTTTTGCATTTTGAGGTAGGGTCTTATTCTAGCCCAGGATGGCCTGGAATTCACTTTATAGTCATACTCATAAACTCTCTGGGATCCTGGTACTGAGTGCTGGGATTAAAGGCCTGTGCCACCATGCCCAGCCCAAAATAACCTTTTATTTTGGGTTTTCAGGTTAGGGTCTCACTCTAGTCCAAAGTGACCTGGAATTCACTATGGAGTCTCAGGGTGGCCTCGAACTCACGGTGATCCTCCTACCTCTGCCTCCCAAGTGCTGGGATTAAAGGCGTGTGCCACTACGCCTGGCTTCCAAAATAACTTTTATGCAAACTGGGATGTTGTATTTTTTTGTTATTTACTTGAGAGAGAGAGAGAAAATATGGGCACGCTAGGGCCTCCAGCCACTGCAAATGAACTCCCAAGTGCATGCACCCTCTTCTGCATCTGGCTTACATGGGTCCTAGAGAATTGAACTGGGGTTCTTTGGCTTTGCAGGCAAATGCCTTAACCACTAAACCATCTCTCTAGCCCATGGATGTTGCATTTTTAATTGCTAACCAGTTACTGAGCCTGAAAAAAATAACTCAGCTAGTTTGAATACCACTTATGCAGGTTTGTTTCTTAGTTATTTCAGAATTGGTATGTAATTAAACATTCCCCTGTGGGTTTCTTTGTTTCTCCCCTTCCCCAAAGGTTTTGCTTAATCGTAATTTTCCAACACACAATAAAAGAGGAAAACTCAAGCCATCTTTTCATTATTATTTTGTTGTTTGTGTGTGTGTGTGTGGTGTGTGTGTGTAGGTCAGAGGACAACCTAAGAGCAGTAAAGCATTTGTTAGAAAAAGAGCTATATAGATAGAGGCCTGAGTACATTGTGGCCTATATTGCAGTGTCCATGATCTAGAGCTGCTGTGGATTATTTTGGGCTGTTTTAGATAGTTTTCTTAATACTAAGACTTTGTCAAACCTGCTTCTTTCAAATTTGCATGATGTTGAGATGTTGGTTTCTTGGCCAATGTTATATTTCTTGAATACTTTATATCTTTAAATAGTTCTGTGTTTTATTAGCAGAACTACTGAGATTTTGCTATCATGTGAAACAAGTGGATATAGTACAATTTTCATAGACTTATTTCTAGGATAGTAGTGAGATTGGAAAGCTCATTAGGCAAATTTCTTTACTACTGAGTGCTTCATGTCATTCTCATTTTAATTTTTTTCTCAGAGTGGAACATCTAATTTGCTTAGTGGAGGATTTTCATATTTGTCATGAAAATTGCACATCAGATAAGTTTGAGGAACACTGAAATTCAGTCTTGGAATCTAAGTGTAGCATTTTGTCAACATATGTTTGCTGAGTATCTGCATGCTTTGTGTCCTGAGTGGACAATAATGCATAAAGGGAAGACAGTTTGTGCTTCCCTGGTGGAGGCCCATGAGAGGCATGTTTAACTGCCTGATCATGTATGATTGACGAGGCTAGGCAAAAAAAAAAAAAGAGAAACAAGGAATTGTAGGGAATGCCCCTTATGTAAGCAGTGTGTACATGTGTGTGGGGTCATGCCTCGTAGGTTTTGTCAGAGCAGGGATCTAAAGTCAGTTGGCACGGGCTTGGGGGTATGGACAACATGTTGGGAAAAATTTTAGTGGGCGGAGCAGATGAATGAGAGTCAGGCTGAGCACTGTGCCCGTCTTGACTCTCGGGGTTTTGAGAAGAGGAGCCGCCAGAGTGTCTTGAGACTGGTAAGTTGGATCTGTTCATCACACTTACTAAGTGAGACAGGGCGGGACGGGATTGTACAGAGCACATTCTGCCTTTGTCAACACTGTGATAGATGCTTGTACATCTTGTGATGGAGTCTTCATGAGCACTCTTGATCTTCTAGTTGAACAGCTGGGCTTGTTCCAATTTTGCCACTTTTAAGGGGGTATTCTTATCTTTTGTTTTGCTTACATTGCTGTTTTCAGAAGTAGTTGCACCAGTTGAGAACTCCTGCCTGCTGTGGTAAATAGTCCAGCTTCTTCATATGTTGAACACCTTCTGATGTCTGCCACTTCCTGTTCGTTAGCCTGTCTATTGTTGAGTGAAGTCAGTCACCTTTTCAAGTATTGGCTATTTGGAGCTTTTTTTTAAATAATTTTTTATTTTTATTTATTTATTTGAGAGTGACAGAGAAAGAGAGAGAGAGAGAAAATGAATGGATACCAGGGCCTCCAGCCACTGCAAAGGAACTCCAGACTCATGCACCCCTTTGTGCATCTGGCTTATGTGGGTCTTGGGGAATCAAACCTGGGACCTTTGGCTTTGCAGGCAAATGCCTTAACCGCTAAGCCATCCCTCCATCCAGCCTTATTCTCTTCTTTATAAAAAATAATTTTGTTTATTTGCAAGCAGAGAGATAGAAGGGAGAGAGAGGGAAGGAAAGAAGGGGCACTCCAGGGCCTCTAGCCACTGCAAATGAACTCCACATACATGTGCCACAGTGCATCTGGCTTTGTGTGGGTACTAGGGAATCAAACTGGGCTCCTTAGATTTTGAGGACAAATACCTTAGAGGTTGAACCATTTCTCCGGCCTTAATTTTTTTTTTTTTTTTTTGAGGTAGGTCCAGGATGACCTGGAATTCACTATGTAGTTTCAGGGTGGCCTTGAACTCACTGCAGTCCTCCTGCCTCTGCCTACTGAGTGCTGGGATTAAAGATATGTGCTACCATGCCTGGCTATCTTCCATTTTTTATGGTGGTGTTTACCATATTTTAGTCCAAAATTATCTCATTCCCTTCCATTAAAAAAAAAATAATTTTAAACAGAGACAGAGAAGAGAGAGAGAGAGAATGGCACATCAGAGCCTTTAGCCACTGCAAAGGAAGTTCAGCTGCTTGCACCACTTTGTGTATCTGGCTTTGCGTGGGTGCTGGGGAATCAGATCCCAGTAATGAGGCTTTGCAGGTTTGGTGGTTTGATTCCCCCATAAACTTAGGTTTTCTGAATGCTAGGTTCCTAGTTGATGGAAATTTGGGAGTTGACGCCACCTGGAGGCAGGGCTTTGTTGGGGGTGGGCTTATGGGTGTTAGAGCCAGCTCCCCTTTGCTAGTGTTTTGCACATTGCCCTGTTGCTGCTGTCCACCTTATGTTGCCAGGGAATTATGTCCATTCTCTCCTCTTGACGCTGTTTTCCCCTGTCATCATGGAGCTTCCCCTTGAGTCTGTAAACCAAAATCCCCCCCCCCCCCAAAAAAAAAAAGCTGCTCTTGGTTGGGTGATTTATGCCAGCAATGTGAATCTGACTGCCACAGCAGGCAGGAGCCTTCACTGTAGAGCCATCTCCCCATCTTCCTTTTGTTGTTGTTTTTTGAGGCAGGGTCTCACTCTGGCCCAGGCCGACCTGGAATTCACTATGGAGTCTCAGGGTGGCCTCGAACTCATGGCGATCCTCCTACCTCTGCCTCCCCAGTGCTGGGATTAAAGGTGTGCGCCACCATGCCTGGTTCTCCCATCTTCCATTTTAAAAAAATATTTATTTATGAGAGAGAAGAGAAAGAGGCAGATAGGTAGGTGGAATGAATGGGTGCACCAGGGCTTCCAGCCACTGTAGACATACTCCAGATGGCTTGTGTATTTTGGGCATCAGGCTTTATGTGGATACCAGCAAATCGAACCTGCGTCCTTAGGCTTTCTAGTCAGTTGCCTTAACCACCAAGGCATCTTTCCAGCGCTTTCTTCTTCCATTTTTAAAAATGAAAGATAAAGTTGCTGAGCCTAGTGGCTCATGCCTTTAGATTGCTATGAATTCAAGGCCAGCCTGGGACTACAGAATAAGTTCCAGGGCAGCCTTAGCTAGGGTGAGACCCTACCTTAAGAAACAAAACACAAGGCTGGTGTGGTGGTGCACTGGGGTAGGAGGATCCCAGTGAGTTCAACGCTACCCTGAGATTACATAGTGAATTCCAGGTCAGCCTGAGTTAAGAGTATGACCCTACCTTGAAAAAAAAAAATGATAAACTTTTACAACTGTTTGCTTGTGTAGTTGTAAGTTTTAGCACATTTTGCAGTTGGGAGTTTTCAGACCTTCCTACCTGTGAGTTACTTTTTCTTTTTCTTTTCTTTCTTTTTTTTGAGGTAGGGTCTCACTCTAGCCCAGGCTGACCTGGAATTCACTATGTAGTCTCAGGGTGGCCTTGAACTCACAGTGATCCTCCTACCTCTAGCTCCCAAGGGCTGGGACTAAAGGTGTGTGCCACCACACGCAGCTGTTTGTTTTTCAAGGTAGGGTTTCACTCTAGCCCACACTGACCTGGAAATCACTATGGAATCTCAGGGTGGCCTCAAACTCACAGTGATCCTTCTACTTCTGCCTCCCTAGTGCTGGGATTAAAGGAGTGCACCACCATGGCTGGCTTCCTTTTGGAAATTTTGATAAACATGCTGTATTTTTTTTTTAATTTTTAAATTTTTATTAACATTTTCCATGATTATAAAAAAATATCCCATGGTAATTCCCTCCCTCCCCACCCCCACACTTTCCCCTTTGAAATTCCATTCTCCATCATATTACCTCCCCATTACAATCATTGTAATTACATATATACAATACAAACCTATTAAGTATCCTCCTCCCTTCCTTTCTCTTCCCTTTATGTCTCCTTTTTAACTTACTGGCCTCTGCTACCAAGTATTTTCCTTCTCAGGCAGAAGTCCAATCATCTGTAGCTAGGATCCACATATGAGAGAGAACATGTGGCGCTTGGCTTTCTGGGCCTGGGTTACCTCACTTAGTATAATCCTTTCCAGGTCCATCCATTTTTCTGCAAATTTCATAACTTCATTTTTCTTTACCGCTGAGTAGAACTCCATTGTATAAATGTGCCACATCTTCATTATCCACTCATCAGTTGAGGGACATCTAGGCTGGTTCCATTTCCCAGCTATTGTAAATTGAGCAACATGCTGTATTTTAAACAGATTTCCCCTCCCATTTCCATTGGGACAGTCTTCTTTCTCCAGATTGGAACAAAATATGTGAATGACCCTAAAACACTGAGGCCAAGGGAGAAGGATACTTGGAGTTTGTACTGCAGTTATAATTAGCTTTTTTTTTTTTCTTTGAGGTAGGGTCTCACTCTAGCTCAGGCTGACCTGAAGTTCACTATGTAGCCTCAGGGTTGCCTCGAATTCACAGTGATCCTCCTTCCTCTGCCTACCAAGTGCTGGGATTAAAGGTGTGCGCCACCACAGGTTTGTCATAATAATTTTTGTCTTGTCTGATGTTTTCATTTGGGTTTGAAAATTACTTAGCTTGTATGGCTTGCTTATGTGACCAGGCTGGTGAGTCTTATTTTCAGTTGATCTTTTTTCCTTAAACTACAACAGCTCATTTTGGGGGGGGGGGGACTTTCATAAGTACTGAAAATTTAAAAGTACGTATGACCTTTTTTATGTCTTCAAGTAGTATCTGTCCCATTTGCTTTTTCTTTTGCCCAGTTCCTTTTATCCTCCTTAGCTGTTTAGAAAGAAAAACTGACACTATCATCTAGTACTTTAGCATGTGCTATATTCTCTAATGTAGCCATAATATATTTTCTTAGATTCACCCAAGAAATAAATATTGACATCTAATAAGTTAAGATTTCCTCAGATTCTCTTAAAACTTTTTCATCCAAGGTCCAGACAAAGATTCCCATTGCATTTGGGTACATTATCTCTTTTATTTCCCAACCCCCAAGGCAGGGGCTCGAGGCCAGGTTGACCTGGAATTTAGTGGTCCCGGGATGGAACTCACTGATCTTATTCTTATTCCTACCTCAGCCTCCCCAGTGCTGGAATTAAAGGCATATGTCACCAAGCCCTGCTCCTTTTTTTTTTTTTTTAGGTCTCTTTTCGTCTAAAATAATACTGTTCATGTTTATGAAATTGACATTTTTGAAGCAATTGGGCCAGTTTCTTGTGGATTTCCCACAACTTCAAAGTATAAAGAATATAAAGAAACCAAATTAAGCACATAGCTAGGATGACTTCCTGTTGCATCACATTAGGAGATGCTGATGTCATGTCTTCCTTTACAGAGGCTGCTGTCATAAACTGAAGGTTGTGGTGTCTGTCACGTTTCTGTCATAAAGGTGCCCTTCCCCTGACACTGTAGAAATACTTAAAAACTGCAAGTGGGCTGGAGAGATGGCTTAGCAGTTAAGCTCTTGCCTCTAAAGCCTAAGGACTCCTGTTCGAGGGTGGATTCCCCAGGACCCATGTTATCCAGATGCACAAGGGGGCGCATACGTCTGCAGTTCATTTGCAGTGGCTGGAGGCCCTGGCGTGCCCATTCTCTGTCTCTCTCTCTTCCCCCTCTTTTTCTGTCACTCTCAAATAAGTAAATAAACAAAAAAAATTTTAAAAACCCTGCAAGTTAGCTCTCTCTGTCGGTGTTTCCCTTGGTGGTGGTTATGTTGATGTTTGCACACAGTGATTTCCCGAGCATTGTTATCTGGCTTTTTTTTTTTTTTTTTTTTTGGGTAAAGAAGAGCTTTGTGCACAGTTCCTCCATTTCCCCACAGGGACTGATTGAGACTTTCATGAGCTCACAGTGAACATTGTAACCCCACTGAAGTGGTCCACCAGGGACACGAGAGCAGGGGCAAGGGCATAAAAGAATAAGAGGGCCTGGAGAGATGGCTCAGTGGTTAAGGCACTTGCCTACAAAGCCTAACAGCTGAGTTCAGTTGCCCACTACCCACATAGAGCCAGATGCACAAAGTGGTGCATGCATCTAGAGTCCATTTGCAGCAGCTGGAGCCCCTGGCATGCCTATTCTTTCTGACTGCCTCTCTTTTTTCTTTGCTTTGCAAATAAGTTATTTAAAAAAATGAAGCTTAAAAAATTTTAGTAAAAGAAATAAAATTTAGCTTTATTCCCTCAACCTTACTTATTGTGGTTAATACATGTATATAGTTTTGTCATTTAAACCATTTTTATTTTTATTTTTTGGTTTTCTGAGGTTGGGTCTCACTCTAGCTCAGGCTGACCTGGAATTCACTATGTAGTCTCAGGGTTGCCTCCAACTCAGAGCAATCCTCCTACCACTGCCTCCCGAGTGTTGGGATTAAACCATTTAAAGAAATATTTATTCATTTGAAAGAGGAGGAGAGAGAATGGGCATGCCAGGCTTCCTGCCACCGCAAATGAACTCCAGAGGCATGCTTCACTTTGTGCATTTACCTGGCTTACATGGGTACTGGCAAATAGAACCTAGGTCCTTAGGCTTCGCAAGCACATGCCTTAACAGCTAAGCCATCTCGCCAGTTCATTTAAACCATTTCTATGTATACTTCAGTGATATGATTATATTCACTACCATGTTATCATCACTCTTGTTTCCCACTTTTTCTTACAGATTCTGTAACTATTAGCAGTAGCTTCTTCCTGAATTTACATATGGCTATCTAAATGTCTCCTAGGTCATGTAAGTGGGTTGTATAAATGTCCTCAAACCTTTGGCTTTTTTCACCTGCCATAGTGTTTTCCAGGTTCATCTCTTGTATTGGAATATTAGAATATTATTAGGTCTTAGGATTTCATTTTACATGCCTAGACCATTTTGTTGGCCTCTTCATGAAATGAAGAATGTGTAGGTTCTTTCCATTTTTTTTTTTCTTTTTGGCTATTGTTAATAGTGTGCTCTGAATAATCCTGTATAAGAATCTACTTGAGGGCTGGAGAGATTGCTCAGCAGTTAACTGTATTTTCTGTGCAAGCCTGGCAGGGGCCGGGGGACTGAGAATGCCCAAGTTAAAATCTCCACAGTCTCCATAAATAGATGGGCATGGCCACATGCACCGTAAACCCAGTCCTTAAGCTCTGGGATCAGTCAGGAGTGATTGGAGTGGGGTACCTGGCATTCCATTCTGGCTGCCGTAGGTGAGTGTACCACTTCACAGCAGGTTCACGCACTGGGTGCCACAAGGGCATGTACATGTGCATACACCACACACAGCATGCATACACCACGTCACACACCCCATATAGCGCACCTACACATACCCACCCCATATTACACACAAGCAAAAACCAAATCTGTTTGAGGTGAGGGGCTAGGAGACGGCTCAGTGGGTAAGAGTGACTGCTGTGCCAGCATGAGAGCGCGAGTCTGCCCCAGCACCTCATCAGAAGCTTGGAGTCCTGCACAGACCGGGAACCCCAGTCCTGAGGGAAGCGCACACAAGTGTCTTCGGGGCATGCTGGCCATCTAGCTGAGCTGAGAACTGAGCCTGAGAAGACACCTTTTCTCATGGAAAATGAGGTAGAAGTGCAATAGAGGATGCCCACAGCCCTTTTCTGGCCTCCACACATGGGCACAGGGCACACACATACATGCCACTCTTTATGCGCTCATACTCCCTCCCCCAAAGGATCTATTTGATTCTCTGTTTTCAATTCTTTGGCGCATATGCCTGGGAATAGAATGAATGAATCATGAAAACAGGAATCACTACAGTGTTTTCCACAGTAGCTAAACAGTTTTATAGCCTTTTAAAAATATATATTTCATTTATCTATTTAGATTCAAGTAGAGACACAGACAGTATGAGCATGCCAGGACTTCTTGCCATAGCAAATGAACTCCAGATGCATGCACCACTTTTTGCATCTGGTTTTATGTGGGTACCAGGGAATCAAACCTAGGCCAAAGGCTTTACAAGCAACTGCCTTTAATCATTGAGCCATCTCCCCAATTTTATATTCTTTTTTTAATTCATTTTAAAAAGTTTTTTTGTTTATTTTTTATTTATTTGAGAGCGACAGGCAGAGGGAGAGAGAGAGAGAGACAGAGACAGACAGAGACATGGAGGGAGGGAGGGGGGGGAGGAGGGGAGGAGAGTGAGCGCGCCAGGGCTTCTAGCCACTGCAAATGAACTCCAGATGTGTGTGCTCCCTTGTGCATCTGGCTTATGTGGGTCCTGGGGAATCGAGCCTTGAACTGGGTCCTTGGGCTTCACAGGCAAGCCCCTAATTTTATATTCTTAACAGCAGTGTATAAGAATGCATTTCTCCATATCCATGTTGACCGTTTTTCTTTTTGGTTGTTTATTTAATAGGTGTAAAGAGGTATCTCATAGTGCTTTTGATTCTCCTTTCCCTGATGAGTAAGGATGTTGTACAACTTCTTGTGTCTTTATTGGACATTTGTGTATCATCTGGAAGAAATTTCTCTTTGAATCCTTTTGCCCATTTTTTAAATTGGTCTCTCATTTTGTTGTTGAATTATAGGAATTCTGTATATTAGGATATTAAATTCTGATAAATGATTTACAAGTATTTTCTCCTATACTGTAGCTTATCTTTTTTATACTGTCTTTTAATGAACAAGTTTCTCATTTTAACAAAGTCCAACATATTTGTTTCTTTTGTTGTGCATATTCTTCATGTCATAGCTCAGAAGCATATTGGCTACACAAAAAGGGACCAAAGTGTGGGGTGAATAACATTCCTTTATTATCAATAGTATTAAACCCTTTCTGAGGGAGGAGCCCACATGACCTGGTTCTTTCCACTCGGCCATCTGCTTTGTAAATGGTCCTCCACAGTACACTAGTGGTTCGGCGCCCGGCATCCAGACCTTCAGGGGACACTGTATGCAAATCGCAGCAGTCAGGGTTAGGAAGAGATTCACTTTATGAGAGGTAGTTACAGGAGTGAGATGAATTTTATTCTCTTTTTTGGTGTAAGTAAAATTTCATTTTATTCTTTGGAAGGCCTCTAAGAAAGGATAAAGGTTGAAAAAGTAGTCCTTGGACATTGTGCAGGACAGAAACTCAAAACTAAAATTGGGTTTCCTGGATTTGGGTGTTGTGATGCCCTGATAAGTTGAATTCAGATTGATTACCATTGAGCTCTCCCAACTCTTCTGAGTCTCTTTCAATCTCCCTCCTTCCTAGTGAGAACGGTGGTGCTCATCAACATCTCTGTATTTATTTGTTTTATCCTGTAAAACAGACAGAAAATTGTTTCAGGGTTTCTACATTAGTGCCACTGTTGCCAGCCAACAAACTATGAAATAAAATCAAGATTTCTTTGCAGTACCTTTAGTGCGTACAGAGTCAACTCCTCTGGGGGTGAACTTCTGATCTCAGAAGTTACTTGAATTAATTTTCTTCTGTGCATTTTATATTGAATCTGATATACAGTTTCTATTTGTATTGAATTTCCTTAATTTTTTTATCTCACTTAATTTTGTTTTATGACTATATAAAACATTTACATGGCTCAAAATCACAAGTATGTAAGAAATTGTGCTGAGCTAATTCCCATCCCTGCTCCTACCTACTACATCTGTAGATAAAAATTATTTTGGGGCCAGGTGTGGTGGCACATTCCTTTAATCCCAGCACTTGGGAGGCACAAGTAGGAGAAGTACAGTGAGTTCAAGGCCACCCTAAGACTACCTAGTGAATTCCAGGTCAGCCCGGGGCTAGAGTGAGACCTGAGCTCAAAAAAACAAAAAATATTTTTTTGTCTTATTATCTTTCTATTTCCTTTTTAAAAATTAACAAATACAAATCCCTCCTTTGAGATACAGTATTTATTTAGCACAGGCTGGCCTGGAACTCTCTAGTGAGGTTGACTTGGAACTCCTCCTGCCTTCACGTGGTTTTTGTGAAGTACTGGTTGTTAAACCCAGGGCCATGTGCATGCTAGGCCAATACTCTAGCAACTGAGACGTCTAGCCCTGAATAGTGTTCTGTTTTGTTTTTTTATGTATGCTTGCATGTTCAGGCGTGAGAGTACCTGTGTATGCCTGCATGCCATGCTGGCAGAGGACAACCTGAAGTTACTTGAGGTGAGGCCTCCTGTCTACCAGGCATTGCCAGGCCAGCTGGCCCATGAGCTTCAGGGGTTGCTCTTGTCTCTGCCTCCCATCTCCGTAGATGTTCTGGGACTACAGATGCTTGTGCTGCAGTGACTGGCTTTCTGTGGGTTCTGGAGGTCTGCATTCAGGTCTTTGGGCTTTTGTGGCAAGTGCTTTGTCCGTAGAGCCCTGAAGAGTGCTTTGTGTCACATTCTCTCTCCATCTGTTGCAGGGCGCTTAGGCTGAGTTCATATCCTGGCCATTGTGATTAGTGCAAAAGTAAGCAAAGGTGTACAAATACATTTTCTTTCCAGCCTTTCATTCCTTTGCACAGATTCCTGGGGGTGATATATTTTAATAGAAGGACAGGATGAGAGAGGGAAAATAAGGGTACACCACGACCTCTAGCCCCTGTGAACGAATTCCGGAAGCCTGTGCCACCTTGTGCATCTGGGAGTCAAGCCTGGGTCTTTTGGCATTGCGGGCAAGTGCCTTAACTGCTAAGCCATTTCTCGAGCCCCTGTTCTTTTTTTTGTAAGTAATTTTTAAATTTTTCTTGTAAGCAGAGAGAGCAAGCAAGAGACAGAGACAGACAGAGGAAGAGAGGGAAAATATGGGTGCACCAGGGCCTCCCACCACTGCAAACAAACTCCAGACAGATGTGCCGCTTTATGCATCTGGCTTTGTGAGGGGACTGGGGGATTGAATGCAGGTTATCAGATTTTGTAAGCACGTGCCTTTAACTGCTGAGCCATCTCTCCAGCTCCCTCTCTTTTTGTGGCATCTCTATACTATTCCCATGATGACTCTATTAATTTACATCCTCACCAGTGTACTCTCCACCTCACCCAGCATTTGTCACATAGCCATTCTCACTGATGTCACCGTGTTGACAGGCGTTTGGTTTTCTGTCTCTTAAATACTGCCGGAATGCTTCGGTGGGTTACTTGATGCATGTTGTTTCTCAGTCCTGAAGTAACTAAGTGAAGTCCTCGAGGCAGGATTACTGGGTCAAATGGTAAGTTTAGTTTAGCTTTAGCCATGTTCATTATCACCTACTCAACTTAATTGACATTATTGACAGCAAAAGACATGAGTATTGGGAGGATGAGTCCAAAAGCTAGAGAGCAGTGTTCTTTTAATTGACTGTTTCCTGTGAATGACTCCACCTTCTAGGTTATCATTTCTCACCTGGAGGCAGCAATTATTGGCTGGGTTTACTGGTTCAGTCTTGGTTCCCTTTACTTATGTTTCAGAGCTCTGTTTAACAGTGTGACTTGGGGCAGATACGGTGGCACAGACCTCTAGTTCTAGCGTTCAGAAGGCAGAGACTGAAGGATGGCAGCCATTTTGAGGCCAGCTACCTACGTCTACATAGTAAGTTCCAGGCCAACCAGAGCTATAACAAGACCCTACCTCAGAGTCCCTCCTTATAAAAGTGTAAGTGGAAGCTGGGTGTGGTGGCATCCATTTAGAGCCCCAGCTTTGAGATGCTGGGGAAGGAGGAATACGAGCTCTGTGCTGCCCTAGATAGGCAGGACCCTGTCTCACTGTGGAAAGAGGAATGTAAATTGGGGGCGTGTGAGTGGTTAGCTCAGTGCTGGAAACTGATGCTTGACATGACTGAAGTGGCCCTAGGTTCACTACCTAGCACCCCCTGAAATAATGTAAAATCAAGTGATGTAATTTTTTAGCTGTCTTTGGGTAAGTTTTGGTTTTACTGAGTAAAACCCAGGATTATTAACCCGTGGTTAGAAACCCTTATGTTGTCAGACCTGTCTCTTCATAACCTCAGTTTTGCATGTGTCCCCACTAATTTATAGCACTCTGGGATATGTTGTTTGGGCTAGAGAGATGGCTCAGCAGTTAAAGGAACTTGCTTGCAAGCCTGACAGCCCAGGTTTGATTCCCCAGTACCCGTGCAAAGCCACATGCACTAAGTGCCTCATGTATCTGGAGTTCGTTTGTAAGGGCAGGAAGCCCTGGCATGTCCACTTTCTCTGTTTGCCCCTGTCTTTCTGTCTTTCTAAAGAAAATATTGCCGGGCGTGGTGGTGCACCCCTTTAATCCCAGCACTCGGGAGGCAGAGGTAGGAGGATCGCCATGAGTTCAAGGCCACCCTGAGACTACAGAGTTAATTCCAGGTCAGCCTGGACCAGAGTGAGACCCTACCTCAAAAAACCAAAAAAAAAAAAAAAAGAAAGAAAATATTAAAAGATTGTTTCCTCTTTTGGCAGCAAGGAGTGGGGTGGAGCAGAACACCCCTAATTTGCTTCTGTTAAAATTCTATATTGTTTTGCTAATGGAAAAGATCCTAATAGAGTAGCAGTTGAGACCACATTTACCTGAGGAACTGGCCACTGTTCTTTTCCTTTGGTTTCTTAATTTCATAAACTACTTGTATATATGCGTGGTTGCATTTGCTTTCTCATTGCTGGGACAAACACTGACCAGCAGCATCTTATGGGAGGAAAAGTTTTTTCCTGAGGCTTAGAGAATTCGGGGGAGGCACCATCAAGGCAGAAAAAGCTGGCTCACTTCCATAGATGCATAGCAGAGAGACACCCCCAACAGGTACCACACACAAAGAGCCAGAGCTCCAACCTGCTCTCCACCTCAGGGCTGGACTTAGATAGATCCACCCACCTCCAGTGACTCCTCCTTCAGCAGGCTCCTGGAGACTTAAATTGCAAATGTAACTAAATCTATCTCAGGGGCTGGAGAGATGGCTTAGTGGTTAAGGCGCTTGCCTGTGAAGCCTAAGGACTCATGTTTGAATCTCTAGGTCCCATGTTGCCAGACATCCACAGTGATGCAAGCATGCAGTGTTACACATGTGCACAAGGGAGTGTACATATCTGGAGTTGGTTCACAGTGGCTGAAAGGCCCTGGTGCTCTCATTTTCTTTCTCTGTCTCAAAAATAAAATAATAAAGATTAAAAAATATCTCAGGTTATGGGGGACATAAATTCACATTCAAGCCACCACAAGTACATGCACGTGTGTGTGTGTGTGTGTGTGTGTGTGTGTTTATGTATGTATATTGAGATTGTTGCCCCCCCTCTATCTGCCTTTTCCTCTCTCTCTCGTTCTCAAATAAATAGAAATAAACAAAAAAATTAAAAAAGGGCTGGAGAGATGGCTTAGTGGTTAAGCACTTGCCTGTAAAGCCTAAGCACCTGGGTTTGAGGTTTGATTTCCTAGGACCCATGTTAGCCAGATGCACAAGGGGGTGCACACGTCTGGAGTTTGTTTGCAGTGGCTGGAGGCCCTGGCGCACCCATTCTGTTTCTCTCCCTCTCTGTATCTGCCTCTTTCTCTGTCTGGGGTTCTCAAATAAATAAATAAAAATAACCCCCTCCAAAAAAAGATTGTTGGAACTAGAAGACATCATCATTAGGCCCCACTTTTTCATGTTTCCACCACCTTTTATTAACACCAACCTAGAGACTGCTTAAGCCTTTAAGGACATTTCCAATCCAAACAATAGTATTATTGCAATGTGGGAATCAAGTGATCTATTTTCAGTGTGTATTTAATTTTTTAAATATATTTTGTGTATGTGTAATGTGCATGTGTAGTGTGTTTGGGCACACATATGCCTTTGCATGCCTGTGGAGGTCAGAGGACAAGACAGAGTGTCCTTTCCTTCCACCTTTCGGTGACACAGGGTGTCTTGCTTTTGCCTCTGGGAATGACTGTCTTGCTGGACCTGTGAGCCCCACTTTGCATCTGGCTTTATGTGGATGCGGGGATTTGAGCTGTGGTTGGAAGTCTTGTGGAGCAAGTGTGCCATCTCCCTAGCCTAAATATGTATTATCCTCGTGGTTTCTTGTCAGTAGTTTCTGGTTTTATGATGACTTTGTAATTTTTGGTTGGATGCCAGGCTTTGTAGTGAAAAATTGTAGACTGTAGATGTTACTCTTGAATGAGAGTTTTAAAAGCAGGTAGCATAATTCATGTGATTGACTTGGTCTAGTCTCTGCTTTTCTATTCTGCTCCTTAGTGGTAAATTCTTTTAGCTTTGTTCCTCAAGATTATATTTACTGTTTTTGACTTTCCTTTTTATTAATCCAGCTTTTTCTATGTTTCAAATAACTATTGCTGTTTTATTTGGATTGCTTTAAACTTTAAGTTAGTTTGGGGAGAATTGACATGTTTATAATGTTAGTTTTTTTTTTTTTTTTTTGAGATAGGGTTTTGTTCTAGCCCAGGCTGACCTGGAATTCTCTCTGTAGTCTCAGAATGGTCTTGAACTCACAGTGATCCTCCTACCTTGGTCTCCCTAGTGCTGGGGTTAAAGTTATGTGCCACCATGCCTAGTAATGTTGTTTTTTAAAACTATTTTTATTTGAGAGTAGAGAGCGAGACACAGTATGGGCATGTCAGGGCCACTCCAGCCACTGTAATCATAAACTCCAGATGTGCATGACACCTTGTACATGTGTGTGACCTTAGTGTGCTTGCGTCTGGCTTATGTGGGACCTAGAGAGTAGAACATGAGTCCTTAGGCTTTGCAGGCAAGTGCCTTAACAGTCTCCTTTTTGAATTAATACAGAATGATACCTCAGATTGCTTTAATTTTGCTTTAGTTACTAGTATGATTTCCCACTCTGATTTTTCTACTAATTGTATTTACTCTTGACTAAATGGTTTCTTTTGCGTATTTCACAGCCATATTGCCCTAATCTGTGTGACAAGTTTTACTATACTAGTTTTCTTAGTTGTAAACTACACAAATGCTCAGACGGAATTTCTGAAATAATTTACTGGATGAAATCAGGAGGGACTCAAGGGCACTGTGTGTGTGTCGTTTGTTTTCTTTCTTGTACGTGTATTTTGTTTCTTCACACACTGGCTATTTATATGCAGCTTGTGGATTTGTGCAGATGTGGTCACCCTTTCCAGCCTCCCTGATCTTCATGTTTGTGATAGATCAGTTGATAGAACAGGTAGCAGCAGCAGGCATGTGTCTTCTCTGCTCCAGGGCTGCAGATGCCCAAGTGAATGAGGTTCCTGAAGGGCTTGCTCTTTTTTTTTTAAACTTTTTGTTGACAACTTCCATAAATATAGACAGGATGCTTCGATCATAATCCTTTCCCTTTCTCACCTTTTCCCAAATCCCCTCTCTACTGATTCCCTTCTTTTTATTGTAAGGCTCCTGTTTTATTATTTTTTGGTTTTTGAGGGGGTCCACTCTAGCCCAGGCTGGAATTTACTATGTAGTCTCACGTGGCCTTGAACTCATGGCAATTCTCCTACCTCTGCCTTCTTAGTGCTGGAATTAAAGGTGTGCACCACTGTGCCCGGATTCTCTTTTTTGACGTCATCATTTTTTCTCATCCCGTTTTGCAGGTCTTGTGTAGGTAGTGTCAGCCCCTCTGGGGTCACGAATATAAAGGCCACTTTATGTCTGGATGACAGTATTGTAAACAGTCCCCTTCCTTTGACTCTTACCTTCTTTCTACTGTCTCTTACACAGTGGATCTGCGCCTTGGACAGTTCAACATAGATGTCTAGTCTAGTGCTGAACACACCACTGTTAGTTTTGAGTCATCCTAGTGGTCACAACTATCTGAAAAGAGAAGTTTGTTTAACCAAAAGTGAGAGTATCATTAATACATATTAATATATATAAACACACACATAATATATTTACATAACATACATAAACATAAGTGTTTAGAAGGCATTTTGGGGGGCATAATATATGCATTTAGCCAGACAGCAGTAGTAGTTTCTTCCCTTTGGGTTCATGACCTCCCCAGTCATAGGCTTGTCATTAGGTTTTCATACCAGGCTTGAATTCCCTTCTGTGGAGCTGGCCTCAGATCTAATCAGTTGGTTTCCCCTGTAACAGACATTCCACCATTGTACCCTTTGGTACATTTGGCCTGGCTGGCCAGCTGTAAAGCTTGCAGAGTCCACTGTAGTTAAGGCTGTTGATGACTTTTCTACCCCAGCAGGCCGCATAGCTTTTTCTTGCATCAGGACAGCTAGTCAAGAAGAAGGCTTCCAGCTCAACTCCAGCTTGATTTCTGGGTGACCTGAAGGAAAGGACATGTTCTTGATGGGAGCAGGGTAGGGTTTCTAGAGGAGGTGGCTTCAAACTCATGGCAGTCGTCTTACCTCTGCTTCCGGAGTGCTGGGATTAAAGGAGTGCACCATCACCCCTCACTTACTATTTATTTATTTGAGAGAATTGGCAGGGCCCCTAGGCAATGTAATTGAACTCCAGATGTGTGTGCTACCTTGTGTGCATGTGTGTACGTGTGACTAGGTTTCGAGGGCAAGCACCTTAACCGCTAAGCCATTTCTCCTGCTTCAGTTCCGGCTTTTTACATGGGTACTGGAGAATTGAACTTGGGCGGCCTCAGGCCCTCTTAAGGCTCTCATGCTTACTTGCTGAGCTATCTCAGCCCTCCACCTTGTTTTTATTTTTCTTCTTTCTTTTTTTTTCAGGTAGGCTCTCACTGTAGCTCAGTCTCAGGGTGGCCTCAAACTCAAAGCGATTCTTCTGTCTCTGCCTCCCAAGTGTACGCTAGCATGCCCGGCTTCCACCTTTCTTTTTTGAAGTGGATCTCTCACAGAACCCAAAGCTCATTGATAAAGCAAGATTAGCTAGCCAGCAAGCCTAGGATTCTCCTGTGTGCATCTCCCCAGCTCTAGGGTTACAGTGTGTGGCAATATTCCCAGTATTTGCCTAGGTGCTGGGGATTTAAACTGATACTCTTAACACTTGTGTGCCAGACATTTTACTGAGCCCGCCTGCCCTTCCTTCCTACCTTCCTACCTACCTTTCTTCCTTCCTTCCAGATCCATTTTCTTTTTTCACTTAGCATCTTTAAAAAAATTTTTTTTTGTTCATTTTTATTTATTTATTTGAGAGCAACAGCCGGAGGGGGGGGGTGGAGAATGGGCGCACCGGGGCCTCCAACCACTGCAAACAAATTCCAGACACATGCGCCCCCTTGTGCATCTGGCTAACGTGGGTTCTGGGGAATCAAGCCTCGAACTGGGGTCCTTAGGCTTCACAGGCAAGTGCTTAACCGCTAAGCCATCTCTCCAGCCCCTTGACTTAGCATCTTTACAGTGAAATGGGAGTATCATTCTTGAAGACTCAGTCCTGGAAGAGCAGAGCAAGTAAGTTTAGGCCTGAAGAGCATGTTTCTGAATCTCACATTGCTCTCTGATACATTACTCTGTTCAGGAAGAGTCTGAGATTGCAGAGCAGTGAGAGAAGTATTAGAAACAAAGTGAAGCACTTTGGAGTGAAGTATCAAACATCAGCAGTGTTTTTTTTTTTTTTTTAGGCTTTCTGTGTCAGTTCACCATTGACATGGCACTGTATTTAACTTGCAGAATCACAGGTTGATATGCCCCCTTGTGGCCTGTTACCAAAATAAATTGCATCAATACAAATAAGTACTGGAGACCTGACTGCATTTTAAATCGTCCATTCCTTTATAAGGTACTTTTAATTTTTATTTATTTATCTTTGTTTTTTTGAGTTAGGGTTTCACTCTAGTCCGGGCTGACCTGGAATTAACTATGTACTCTCAGGGTGGCCTCAAATTTACGGTGATCCTCCTACCTCTGCCTCCTGAGTGCTGGGATTAAAGGCGTGTGCCACCAAGCCCAGTTTATAAGGTTCTTTATAAAAAGCAGCTTCTCAGGGTAAGCAGCAAAGTAATTACTATTCTTGTCTTTTGTTTACTTTATCAGATGTCATCTTGACTTCCTTGTCTTTCATTGCATTTTATTTTGACTCTTGGCAACAATGTGGCGCCTGGGCTTGAGCACACTGTGGACAGGTTGGGCAGTTTGTCTGTCAGTCGTCTAGGCACCTCACTCCAGTAGCAGTTACCAGCATCTTCTAAAACACATGAGATAACCCTGCTATCTCCTGCCCCACTCAAGTAGCGCTTGGGAAATTTGTTGTCTACCTTTGTCTTTGATCCCAAAGGACCAAGAATGGAGGCACAGGAAGGAGTCTGGATACCCTAAGTGAGCTATTATTTCAGTACATTTGCTTTTACTGACATTGTCATCAAGGTCTTGCTTGTGTGCAAGAGTTGTGTTGAGGAGGATGAAGAGGAGAAATAGCAGCAGCAGGTAGGATGTTAAGAAGGAAAGATTGCTGTCGGGGTGGTGGTGCACACCTTTATCCCAGCACTTGAGAGGCTAAGGTAGGAGGATTGCTGAGAGTTTGAAGCCAGCCTGGGCATACAGAGTGAGTTCCAGGTAAGCCTGGGCTAGAGCAAAACTGTACCTTGTAAAAATAAAACAATAGGGCTGGAGGGATGGCTTAGCAGTTAAGGCGTTGCCTGCAAAGCTGAAGGACTCAGGTTAGCCTGGGATTCTGCGATTCCCCAGGACCCACGTTAGCCAGCTGCACAAGGGGCCGCACACGTCTGGAGTTCATTTGCAGTAGCTACAGGCCCTGGCGCGCCCATTCTCTCTCTCTCCCTCTTTTTCTGTCAAATAAGTAAATAAATAAAAATTAAGAAGAAAAAGAAAGGAAGCCTGTCTTCAGAGATGAAATAACCTGCTACTCTTAAATCCACATCTGCCTTATCCCACAGTCCATGCTGCCTTGTACTTACTGCCTCCAGCCTCATGGTATTTACTGGGTAGGAAGAAAAACTGCTGGCACCTTCAGTCTTTGTTTATTGTTGTTTTATTCTTTTTTAATTTTTATGGGTCCTGGGGAATCAATCCTGGGTCCTTTGGCTTTGCAGGTAAACACCTTAACAGCTAAGTCATTCCTCCAGCCACTCCCCCTTTTAAAAAATATTTATTGAGCTGGAGGGATGGCTTAGCAGTTAAGGTGATTGCCTGCAAAGCCTAAGGACCTAGGTAGGTTCAATTCCCCATTACTCATGTAAGCCAGATGTACAAGGGGCCGCATGCGTCTGGAGTTCTTTTGCAGTGGCTGGAGATCTTGGCATGCACATTCTCTCCCCCCTTCTTTCTGCCTCTCAAATAAAAAAAAGTTATTTATTTATTTACAAGCAGAGAGAGCTAGAGAATGGGTGTGCTAGGGCCTCAAGCTGCTGTAAACGAATTCTAAATGCCTGTACCACTTTGTGCATTTAGCTTTACATGGGTGCTGGGGAATCGAATTCAGCTTATTAGGCTTCACAGGTAAGCACCTTAACTGCTAAGTCTTCTTTTTAGACCCTTCTTGTCTGTAGAAAGAGGTGTAGTCGTGTTTGCATTGCTGGTAGAAATCACCCAACCAAGAGCAGCTTCTGGGAAAAAGAGGTTTATTTTGGCTTACAGGCTAAAACGATGGCCTGAGCAGAGGGTGGACATCACCTCCTGGCCAACATAAGGTGGACCAGAGCAACAGGAGAGTGTGCCAAACACTGGCAAGGGGAAACTGGCTATAACACCCATAAGCCCACGCCCAACAATACACTGCCTACAGGAGCCGTTAATTCCCAAATCTCCATCAGCTGGGGATCTAGCATTCAGACCACCTAAGTTTATGGGGGAACGCCTGAATCAAACCGCCACAGAGGTTAACCTGATTCATTGAAACATGTCCAGCTGGACTGTCATGAAATCTTGGTACATACACCTGTTGTCCATAAACTTAGGTTTATATGTCAGTGTGCCATATTATTTTTGTGGCCATTGGTTATTAATGGTCTTCTATATCTAAAAGTGGTGGTTAGGTCCCTTTTCTTTACTGTGGGCTCATGGCTGTTGTCACTACCTAAGCACACACTTTATTTAAAGACGTATTCTTTATTCTTTATTTATTTATTACAGACAGAGAGAGAGGGATGGGTGCACCAGGGCCTCTAGCCACTGCAAACGAACTTCGGATGTATGTGCCATCATGTGCACCTGGCTTAGATGGGACTTTAAGTAGGATCATTATACTAAGAAATTTTCTAGGTCAGTTATTTTAATAGTACAAGCCTTGTATCCAGTTTTTTATTTTTTATTTTTGGTTTTTCAATGTAGTGTCTCCCTCTAGTCTAGGCTGGCCTCGAACTCCTGGCGATCCATCTACTTCAGCCTCCCGAGTACTGGTATTCCTCCTACCTCTGCCTCCTGAGTGCTGGGATTAAAGATGTGTGCCACTATGCCTGACATAACCAGTTATTTATTTTTATTTTTATTTGAGAGCTCGTGAGAGAGAATAGGCATGCCAGGGCCTCCAGCCACTGCAAACAAACTCCAGATGCATGCTCCCTCTTGTGCTTCTGGCTTATGTGGGGAATCCAGCCTTGAACCGGGGTCCTTAGACTTCCTTAGACAGGCAAGTACTTAACTACTGAGCCAAGTTCTCCAGTCCACAACCAGTTATTTTTATGAAAGTGTTACAGCAAGTTTTTAGGGCTAATATTTGCAAGTTTGGACACTTATGTTTCATAGCAAAATGCAAGTATGGCTTCTTCATAGCCATCTCACTTTCGTGGAAGTCAGCAGAGTGTTTGAATACATGCTTTTTGTGCTTTTTTTTTTTTTTTTTGGTTTTTCGAGGTAGGGTCTCACTCTAGCTCAGGCTGTCCTGGAATTCACTATGTAGTTTCAAGGTGGCCTTGAACTCATGGCAATCCTCCTACCTCTGCCTCCCGAGTGCTGGGATTAAAGGTGTGTGCCACCACACTTGGCTGCTTCATGTTTTTTAACGTTTTTTACTTTACTTTATTTATTTATTTGAGAGAGAGGTGAGAAAAAGACAGATTGAGAATGGGCACTTCAGGGCCTCCAGCCACTGCAAAAGAACTCCAGACGCATGTGCCTCCTTGTGCATCTGGCTTAAGTGGGTCCTGGGGAGTTGAACCTGGGTCCTTTGGCTTTGCAGGCAAATGCCTTAACTACTAAGCCATCTATCTCTCCATCCCTATTTGTTATGTATTTATTTATTTTATTTTTATTTTTTAGGGGGGAAGGAGAGAGAATTGGCACTTAATTATTACTATTCATACTTAAATATTTCTATATGTACCTCATAGAAAAGTCAAAACCCAAATATATTCTGCTCTGAATCATGACTTTCTCCCCTTTAAGATTTTCCTTGGCAGTTAAAAACATCTCAATATAAATACAGCTGCTTAGGTTCAGTTTTTTTTTAGATGTTCAACCATAAATCGTACAAACACTGTAACATGAGATATGCTACCAGAAGGTTATTGCATACATTTTCAGATACGTCTCCTTTACCTTTCCACTCACATCTCCAGAGTCCTGTTGCTCAAGTGTACCTGTGTTTGGCCATTGTTTTTGAATTCCAGTGATGTTTGGAACCCATGTACCTTTACATGCAAAGTAGTAGTTTGGTCATAAGAATGTCTCTTACACATTCTGAGGTGGGGTTTTGTTCATCTGTCTTTGACTGTTTGCTTAGGGAGACTTTTAGGGAGCAGCATGGTTAGAACCAAGAAGAGAGAAGACTGAGGGGTTGTGTGTTTGTGGCAAGGAAACATTCCATCCTAACCAGTGACTTGTTTTTAAGCATAAAAAGCAAATGTGCCAAATTTACATATTTACTAATTAAAAAGGCTTCCTGGAAACATTAAGTAGACTATCTTCCATAACCTTTACCACCTTTACTAATGGATATAGCCTAGAAAATTTCATCGAAGGCCCTTTAAATAATGTAAATGATTATGAATATGTAACTAGTTAATATGCAGCTACGAAGGGATTATCATGTAGAGGTTAATGAACATTCTGCTCTTCGGGTTGCAGGGCCTTTCTTCCTGTGCTTTTGGCTCACTTCATGCTTGGAAACACATGTGCTGGGATTGGAAAATGTCCTGACTGGTTTTGGGTCTCATCTTTTAATGGGGTTGTTAAATAAGAACTTCATAAAAAGGATTTCATACAGATTTTTTTCTTTTTCAATTTACATTTAATTCTGTTTGTCTATTTCATAATTACTGCCAAATCAGAAACAGTGAAGAGGATTGATACAGCCCTAGCCTGGCTCTTGCAGATGGAAAGTCAGTCCTCTGTTCTGTATATCGCCACTGTTATTAAGTGTTGCTGTGTGATTGATACTTACTGCAGATCTTCATTCGGAAGCAGACTTTCTATGCTGAGTTAATGTGTACTATGGCTGGGTATCTGATTACAGCGTGTATTTTGGTCCAGGATTGCTGCCTTAGTATTTAAATGTCCCAAAGGAGGACATTTATTTCAGGAATTGAATGGTATAATAGAAGAATTTAGTGACAGGTCTAAAAAATACTTTTGATTTTGGGGTGAATCATGGAGCATGTACAAGAGGCAGTATTGGTGCTGAGAGCTAGGGTTGTGAGCCAGGTCACACTCCTGTTTCCCCATGTAGCTGGTGCAATTTCGCTCTGCCTCTAAAATAGTCCTCTGGTATTCTAGGTTAATATGTAAAATTTTTATAATTGAGTGACATAAAAATAGGAGATTAGCATTCTTTGAAAATGGTATTTTAAAATTCCCACTCAAGTAGTGTTAACTTTAAATTGTGGTTTCCTGTGCTGATGAATGCTTTGTTTTCTGAGCATTTTGAGAATCTACTGAAATATATCAAAGGAAAACAAATAACTTTTGTGCTGAATTCTATTCTTTTAGAATTATAAGTAAAGTTTAAATTGTCTATGAAGTGCTTACATGTTGTCATAATGCACTAGGGGGAAAATGAGCTGTTCAGAGTACCTCTGTAGCCCAGGTATTTCTTCTTAAAAATGTACTTGGAAAAAAAATCAGTTCTTTTTTAGTACATCAGAATAAAAATCGCAGGTGGAAACATTTGGAGATATGCTGACAAAATAAAATATCTTCACTACTGTCATTTTTTTTAAACTGTTGAAATGTGGATGTTATATTGGCTTTTTGTTATTTATAACAATTGTGTATTCTACAAAATATGTAACATTGAAAATGGTCTGTAGATTGCATAAAATGCTAGTTATCTTATATCATATGTCACCTAATAGTTATGAAACGGGTTTTGTGCCAAAGTATGAATTCGAAAGCTGTAATTTGTTCTGCAGTTATCAGCCTGCATTAGAGAGCTATGATAAAGTATGTTCCTTAAAAACTAACATCCCCATCTCTGTGCCTCTGACAAGTAAAAATGTACACTGAGATGCTGTTAAATCTATAAAGCTACTGTGGTAGTTTTCTGATGTACTGATTTTGTAGGTCTGTGCCTTGTCCTGTTTTTCATGAGTAGTTGTCTGTTTTCATGACAGGTGGTCACTAACTGCCAGGAGAAAATCCAGCATTGGTGAGTGAAAGATGATTTTATTATACTTCTGAAATATGGATGTGGCCACCTACTTGTATTTAAAAACATTTTGTGTACTAGTGGGGAGAGAGAGGGAGAGAGAGAGAGAAGAGACTGTGTGAGTGGAGAACACAAAATAATTGAATTCTTCTAGTATTCTCCATTTTGAATGCTTTTGATAATAATTTATAATTGTCTTTAACCCTTCTTTGAAATTACATATTCCACAGTTTACTTATGTTTTATCTCTATTTTATTTATTCCAATTTCCTTTAAAAATGTTAAAATAATATTGATATCACTTTGAAGTAGAGATGGAGATATTTAAAAACCTAAATGTTTTTAGAATATTTTTTATGTTTGTACTAGAAATATAATTGGAGTCAGTTGATACAAAATAATGATAGAATTATGCCACAATTACATTTTCTCAGTTTGAAAATCTAATTAATTTCCTGTTTTAGAACTTGCTTTATGGACTGTACTTTTTTTTAGAGAAAGGCCTATTTTAATGTGCTAATCTATAGTTAATAGAACAGTACTTAGTAAGTAACATACTTTTCTGTTCTTTTGCGTCTGAGGTAGACACTCAATTTCAGTGGTGAATCAGATCTTATGAGTTGTCATGAGGTATAGTTGATCTTTTAGATATCAAATTACAGTGTATCCATGCTGTGTTTACGAAGATTTTACTGAGAGAACAACAGGAGCTGTCTTGATTGTCTGCAGGGTTATTGCAAAATCATAGTAACTGCCCCTTTAGTGGTGTGATTAAACCTTTGGTTATACACCATCAAGCACATAATATTTTAAATTTATTTTAAGAGGCTTTTTTTCATGCCTGAGAGATCTCAGAGGAAATAATTTATAGTTAGTGTGTATCAAATTTTTTTTTTTTTTGGTTTAAATGCACATAGGCTGCAAACAGTGGATAAGAGTGAAAATCAGTGCAATCTGTATACCTCATCTTATTAAATTTTCACTATTGGCTGGCAGAAAATAACCTAAAACTAATACTACCCACTTTATAAATAAAAATTCAGGATTTTGTTAATTTTCAATAAATGCACGTTGTAATTATATCCACTGGTGGAAGTCTGTCAACATTTCCACTGTGGATCACTTGCTTTTCATTACAAATTCAATTCAGTTACTACGTGAAATGCAAGTCTTCTTGCAAATTTGGCCAAACTGGCCCATTTTATAAATAGTTCTCAGGAAAGACTTTACTAATGTGGACTTCTGACTTCTGGTTTGGGAAGGCATTTAGGCACTTGGAAGAAGCTAGATTCACTCAGAACAGATAACTAGTTTGCACAGAGGTGTGAATAGCAGCTTAAATCTAGTTGGCTTGGTAAAATCGTTTGCCTGTTAGTTCTTTGAGGACAATGGGCAAGCTTTTATTTTCGTGGCCACACAGTCCTTGAATTAGTAGAGGTGAGATCTGTAGTTATTTTATATATAATTTAAATTTATGGATAGACAGATGTACAAGTACAGTGTCAAGCATAAATGTGACATTAATGTCAGAGCAGGGTCAGAGACTCTCAGTTTCACTGTGAGTCTGTAGAGCCCTCCAACTGCCAGTTTGCTTATATACATTTTCAAGTAGATCATATTCTGTCTACAGTAAAAACGAAAAATCTTTCCCCCTTTAAATTTTCTTTTTACTCAAGAAGCGGTTTTTGCTTACTTTAAAAAAATACAGTTTATTTATCTGAGGGGTGGGGGAGGGAAGAAGGGAGGGAGGGAGAGAATATGAATGAATATGGGTGCTCCAGGACCTCTAGTCACTGCAGACGAACTCCAGATGTATGCGCCACCTTGGGCATCTGGCTTATTTGGGGGTCCTGCAGAGTTGAACCTTTGCAGGCATGTGCCTTAACAGCTGGGCCATCTCCCCCAGCCTCTTGTTTACTTTTTAAAAAAATTATTTATTTGCAAACAGAGAGAGAGAGAAGACAGAATATGGGCACACCAGGGCCTCCAGCCACTTAAAATGGACTTTAGACATATGCACCACTGTGTATCTGGTTTTCCGTGGGTACTGGGGAATTGAACTTGGGTTGTTAGGCTTTGTAGGCAAGCGCCTTAACCACCAAGCCATCTCTGAAGCCCTTTTGTTTGCTTTAAAAAAAATTAGTTTATTTGGAGTGGGGCAGGGAGGGAGGAAGAGAAGGAAGGAATGGACACAGCAGGGTCTCTTGCCACTGCAAGTTAACTGTAGCTGCATATGCCACATTATGCATCTGGCTTTATGTGGGTACTGGGGAATTAAACCTGGGCTGTCAGGCTTTGCAAGCAGTACCTTTAATTTCTGAGCCATCTCTCCAGCCCTTCTGGTTTTTAAAGTGAATCTGAAAATGTTAAGATAATTGCTAGAAAAGTGTCCCCTTTATTCTGAAAGCCAGGAACTTCTGTTTGGGAGCCTTGTGGAATTCTTTGATATTTTTACATTCTCTTACATCTTCTTCAATAATCTGTTCCTTCTGTTTGGAGTGGAAAGACCCAGTCATAGGTAGGTACTAAACAGAAATCAAACTTATTTTGTGCTATGTACAGAGATGTTCAGCAAATACAGAGGGAGTTGAGAGGCTGGAGCCATCCTGTAAGCGTGTCTCACATTATTATTATTATTATTTTTTTCTTTTTGTGGTAGGGTCTCACTGTAGCCCAGGCTGACCTTGAGTTCATTATGTAGTCTTAGGGTGGCCTTGAACTCACAATGATCCTCCTACCTTTGCTTCCTTGAGTGCTGGGATTAAAGGCGTGTGCCACCATGCCTGGTTTTTTTTCTTATTTTTTTATTTTTTGGTTTTTCGAGGTAGGGTCTCACTCTGGTCCAGGCTGACCTGGAATTAACTCTGTCATCTCAGGGTGGCCTTGAACTCAAGGCAATCCTCCTACCTCTGCCTCCCGAGTGCTGGGATTAAAGGCATGCGCCACCACACCCAGTGTGGTTTATTTTTAAAAGCATTGAAATCTGCTGTTAGTTTTTGGCACTTGGCTTTAGCATTCTGGGTGCCTATGTTTTTGTTCTTATGTGTGTACTCATAAGTAGAAAGACAAAATGCATGATGTTAAAATGTCTTTTGCTAGTGGTGTTTATGTTTGTGTATCTCAACAGGATTTTTCTTTTTGTTTGTTTGTTTAATTAGAGAGAGAGAGCATTGGTGTGCCAGGGCTTCAGCCACTGCAATTGCACTTCAGACACTTGTGCCATCTAGTGGGCATATGCGACCTTGCGCTGGCCGCACCTTTGTGTGTCTGGCTTATGTGGAATCTGGAAAGTTGAACATGGTCGGTCCTTAGGCTTCACAGGCAAGAGCCCTTAACCACTAAGCCATATCTCCAGCCCAGGATTCTTTTATTTAGGGACAGTGTGTAATCTGGACTCCAAAAATAATCTGGATTGTATTTCTTTAGGGCGTCTGAGGAGGTTCATTGAGTAAAGGTACTTGCAGTGCAAGCAAGGGGACGTGAAGAGCCTGTTGGTGCCTGTATCCCCAGTGCGGGGGAGTGGGGCACTAGAGGACCCCTGGGCTCTGCCGGTTAGCACTAGGTTCAGTGTGCCAGAAATGAGGTGAAGAGCAGTTGAGGAAGACGCCCGCTACTGACCTCTGGCCTCTGCAGCCTGCACAGACGAGCATGTGTACACACACACACAGAATAGGAAGTAAAAGTATTTGTAAGAAAGTTGGAATGAAAATGGTCTGGGGCCACTAGACCTGCTCAGAAAGTTAACTTAAATTTTAGAACTGTTGTGAACTAAGAAAGTGATAGTATTTGTTCAGTTAGTAACAGATAAAAAGGAAATATTATATAAAATTATCATATTATTATATAAAATACATATAAAAAGGAAAAATTATTAGAATTCCTTTCTGTTTGTAATTTACATGATATAGTAATCTAATTTTCAACTGTCAAATAGTAAAAACAGCTTCTACTACAAAACTGTTTTCCTATCAGATTATTCTGTCAACTTAAGTCATAAGTTTAATTAAGTTATTTTAAAGTTAATATTTTTTGTGATTATTTCTACCCATCATCGTTAGAATTAATTGCATGAGATGCTAGTAAGAATTTACTACCTTTGAGCTGATCTATGAGAAAATAGTAATTGTAAAAGTGAGATGGAGTTAGGAAAGAGATGGAGAAGGAAACCAGGAGAGAAGATAAGAGGCAGTGGAAGGGCATAGGAGCAAGACACCCTCATGTCAGGATGTTCAGGGAGGGCTGGAGAGATGGGTTAGTGGTCAAGGCACTTGCCTGTGAAGCCTAAGAACTCATGTTCGAATCTCCAGGTCCCAGATAAGCCCGACGCACAGTGACACTAGACGCGCACTGTTGTACACTAACACAAGGGCGCACGCATCTGCAGTTGCTTTGTAGTGGCTGGGCCTGGTGTGCCCATTCTCTCTCTTTCAAATAAATAATAAAAAAATGTTCAGGGCACCAAAATATTCTGTGTGCAGAGTTGGATTTGGACCAGGAATTCCTTCTTAGAAGTGAAAAGCAACAAATAAAATTTAGAAAACAAATGATCTCACAAAATATCCTGATTTATTCAGTTAGCTATTTCCCTACTTAAGCTATGTAACAAATAAGTTTATAAATACATCAGTCAGGAAAATGACTAGCTATCTGTCAAATTTATAAAAAGGTTTTTAAAATAAAGTGAAGAACTTTTTTGTTTTAAAAAAGGAAATATTTGAACCTAGTAGATGTGAATTTGTACAGTATTCTCTTAGAGCTGTAGTGGCTTTAATTCAGTGAAGACGCAAAGGGTTTGAATGCACCTACTTGCCCATTAAATCTGAGTATGAGAGCCACTACCCACTGTTTGGCCCATTTGCAGCTCATTTTTCTTTTGGGGAACTAGTTACAACTTTCTTTTACTGCTTAAGTTCTTCTTCAAAGAGCAGGACATTTGGAGTCACAGGCCTGCATTTTTGAACCCTGTTGTTTCTTAACTTTGGGGGCGGTTGTCCTGAGAACCTCTACTTTCTTCTTGTAAAAGGTGGTGCTACTTAGCTCTCAAAGCTTACAGCGTCCAGTGAGGTGTCTACAGAACCTGCAGCCTGTCACTAAACAGCTAAGAGTAGCTTATTTAACTTTTATGAGAATTTTAGTTGTTACATGAAGAAAGAACAAAGCTCAGTGTTCTGTAAATATTTGTGAATATTTTAAATTTTGCATTTATGCCTTAATACATGTACATATATGTTTAATTTTTTATATTTTATTTACTTAAGAGAGAGTAACAGGCAGGCCAGGGTGGGGGATGCGCACACCAGGACCTCCACGCACTGCAAACAAAGCCCAGAGTATGTGCCACTTGTACGTCCAGCTTTATGTGGGTACTGGGGGATGGAACCTGAATCCTTCATTGGCTTTTGCTGGTAAGTGCCTTAACTGCTAAGCCATCTCTCCAGACAGACAGACACAGCACATACACACACTGAAGCTAACCCAAGAGACTGGACTTTTTTTTAATGAGTAACAGTGAGAGTGAAACCAGAGGGAGAGAGGGAGAATTGTCACGTCAGGGCCTCCAGCCACTGTAATTGAACTCCAGACGCATACAGCAGTTTGTACGCATGTGTGACCTTTCATGACTGCATCGCCTTGTGCTTCTGGTTTACGTGGGACCTGGAGAGTTGAACATGGGTCCTTAGGCTTTTCAGGCAAGTGACCCTAACCGCTAAGTCATCTCTCCAGCATTGTTGTTTTTTGGAGACAGGATCTTAGAATACAGTCCAGACTGGCTTTGTACTTGGGGCAGTCTCCTTGCTTCAGTTTCCCCACTTGCTTAGATTATAGGCATTTCCAACTATGTCTGGTCATGTTACTGTTTCACCAGAGCAGAAAGTTGGCTTCCTAAGCCCATTGCTATAGTTTTGCATTTATATTTTAAAATAACTTTCTGGGGCTGGAGAGATGGCTTAGTGGTTAAGCGCTTGCCTGTGAAGCCTAAGGACCCCGGTTCGAGGCTTGGTTCCCCAGGTCCCACGTTAGCCAGATGCACAAGGGGGCGCATGCATCTGGATTTCGTTTGCAGAGGCTGGAAGCCCTGGCGCGCCCATTCTCTCTCTCCCTCTATCTGTCTTTCTCTCTGTGTCTGTCGCTCTCAAATAAATAAATAAATAAATAAAAATTAAAAAAAGAAAAAAAATTATAAAATAACTTTCTGTTATGAAGAATTTCAAATGAAACATGATAAGAATAATGGTAGCGAATTCATCAGTTAGTGTTAATAATTGTCAACTTAGTTTGGACTATTACTGTTATTTTGGTGTTTCATGGTAGCGTCTTACTTTAGCTCAAGGTAGCCTCTAACTCATGGTGATCCTACTACTTCTGGCTCCCAAGTGCTGGGCTTAAAGGTATGTGCCACAATGCCTGGCAAGACTATTTCACTTTAGTATCTATCCTGCCCAGCTCTAATTATTTTGGCATGACTAAGCCTGTGATGGTGGCTCCCAGGATTCAAAAGGTGAAGGCGGCAGATCATACATTCGAAGCCAGTTTGTATTGTGTAATGAGATCTGTCTCACAGAAAATCTCAATTACATTTTATTAGTACACACCACCTTTACATTCTCATGTGTGCACTCTTTTTTTTTTCATTTTTTTTATTTATTTTTTTATTTATTGGTTTGAGAAAGACAGACACAGAGAGAAAGACAGATAGAGGGAGAGAGAGAGAATGGGCGCGCCAGGGCTTCCAGCCTCTGCAAATGAACTCCAGATGCGTGCGCCCCCTTGTGCATCTGGCTAACGTGGGACCTGGGGAACCGAGCCTCGAACCGGGGTCCTTAGGCTTCACAGGCAAGCGCTTAACCGCTAAGCCATCTCTCCAGCCCTCATGTGTGCACTCTTAAGACCTGTTGTTATTTTATGAAAGTAGATATTTCCTGTAGGCTGTGTCCTGACCTTAACCCTTTAAGTTTAAGACTACTTAGAGGTGCTCCACGCGTCTTCAGCTCTGTTGCTTTTTAAAACAGAAGGTACTTTTCAGAGGCATGCAGATGTCAGCAGGATTCAAAAGTTTTTATATGCCTTTCACTTGTACCTCTTGTTTTATATAAGGAATGTCAGTTGCATGAGGTGCCCTGGTATGAATTAAGTCTGATTTGAATACAATTTCGAGGTTTAAGACTTAAAAGGTTGGCCAGGCATGATGGCACAGGCCTGTTATCCCAAGACCAGCCTAGGCAATTTAGTAAGCTCCTGTCTAAAAAATATAAAGTAGCTGGGCGTGGTGGCGCACGTCTTTAATCCCAGCACTTGGGAGGCAGAGGTAGGAGAATTGCCATGAGTTCAAGGCCACCCTGAGATGACAGAGTTAATTCCAGGTCAGCCTGGACCATAGTGAGACCCTACCTCAAAAAACCAACCAAACAAACAAAAAATAATAATAATAAAGTAAAAAGAGAGCTGGGGATGTAACTCAGTAGTAGAGTGCTTATCTACCGCTTGTGAGACCCTAATTTAACCCCTCAACACCTGGAAAATTTAAAAAAAAAATGAAGGTGAAGTTTAGTGTATAAAGTAAAGACAGACAAGCAGGTCTGATGGCATAAATAAGTAAGCCTGAGAGGCTTCTCCTGACTAACTGGGGCTTGTTTTCCATTTGTAAAACAGCCTTTTATGGATATATTTTTATTATTTATTTGCAAGCTGGGGGAGGGGGTAGAATGAATGAATGGGCATGCCAAGGCCCCTTGCCACTGCAAACAAACTCCAGATGCATATACCACTGTGCATCTGGATTTATGTGGTACTGGAGAATTGCACCTAGGCTGTTAAGTTTTGCAAACAAGCACCTTTAACCATGGAGTCACTCTCTAGCCCCCAAACAGGATTTTATTTATTTATTTTGAGATAGGGTCTCACTAGCTCAGGCTGGCCTGGAATTCACTTTGTAGTCTCAGGCTGGCCTCGAGCTCATGGTGATTCTCCTACCTCTGCCTCCCAAGTGCTGGGATTAAAGGCATGTGCCACCATGCCCGGCCTAAACAGGATTTTAAAGCAATAATTTTTTGACTGCTGTATTTTAATATGACTGCAGCACCTAAAAATTATGCTTCCAAGTAATAGACACATTGGTTGATATTTTGGTGCAAGTAAAAATTCCCTTACTTTAATATTAGGTCTTAAAATAACTTGTGTCAGGCTGGAGAGATGGCTTATCAGTTAAGACACTTGCCTGCAAAGGCCAAGGACCCAGGTTCGACTCCCCAGAACCCATGTAAACCAGACGCAGAAGGTAACACATGCACACAAGGTCACACATACATACAAGGTGACACGTGTCTGGAGTTTGACCGCAGTGACTAGAGGCCCTGGCACCAGTTCTCTCTCTCATAAAAAAATAACTTGTGTCTTCTGCATAGGTGTGCGATCTTTGATGGGACTATTGAGATCCTTATGTTGGCTATTTGGAGATCTCATTTTGATTAAGTACTCGGTCCTAGACATTTTAATCAGTGTGGTCTTCAGAGAGAGGTCCTTAATCTGTGATTTCCTTCAGAGACACTGCTTGCCTCATGCTTGGCCTCCCTTCATAAAAGGATTTCTGCATGGTTAAATTTTTTTTGTTTTTTTGAGGTAGGGTCTCACTCTAGCTCAGACTGACCTGGAATTCACTATGTAGTCTCAGGGTGGCCTTGCACTCACAGCGATCCTCCTACCTCTGCCTCCCGAGTGCTGGGATTAAAGGTGTGTGCCACCACACCCAGCGTGCATAATTAAATTTTAAACTGTCTTTTCTTTCCTGGTTTTAGAAATTGATTCAAGGTTTAGAAATAGTAACTGCAATCAAAAACTGTTCTTCAGTATGTCCACATTTTGTTCTAGAGAGTGATAAATGTAAACTGAGTGTGCTCAACTTGATATACTGACCTTGATTGCCAGCACAGACCTCCTCTGGTAGACCCCTCTTGTTCTCTTTAGTGGACAGGAGGTGTTTGCTTAGGAAGTTTCCTTTTCTAGGTGTGATTTCCAATTTAAGATACACTGAAGGATAACTTGAATCAGAAGCATAGCTGATGGCAAATCCTCAAACATTTGCAAAATCTTAACCAGAAACACAAAACTTTGGTATTCTGTAGATTTAGTGTGTGTTGTTGTTAGCACTATACCAGGACTGTCTTTCCTGACATCACCTCATTGATTGCTTTTACCACCCCTGTCGCCAGAGCCACTCAGTGGTGATAATGTTCAGCTGTGCTTTTGGTAAGTCAAGCTAAGTGGGCAGTAGCCTTTTCTGAATATAATTATAGCTTTTGTTACTTAATAGTAAAAGTTGAGCTTGAACCTGTGAAATTGACAGTTTTCCACTTTTATCATACAAAGGTGATTTTAAGACTAAGGTCACTTTGTGTAAGTGAAGTAGGAGAGCTGAAGTTCATCTTCTGGTCTGACTTTAAAGCTGTATTCTTCTGATATTTAGGACTGTGCTTTGTGAATGAAGGGTTCCCCCCATTTTTGTCCAGATAATGTATTTATCTTTGAGAATTTTTTCTCAAGTATAATCATAAACTTTTTTTTTTTTTTTTTTTAATAGAAAAGGGTTTTTGAGACAGTTTGACCAAAGCATTTGAGCAGTAGATAGCAGGATTTGCTTGAAAGGGTGGGCTCAGGAGAGCTAGACTAGCTTGGTGCTCCCTTCAGCAGATGCTATAGGTACAGCTTGTTCCGTGTGTGCTCTTCCATGAGAAGCACATGTTCGGTGGTGTTACCACAGGACTGTTTCAACGATGAATAATGGTGTGAATAGGAAATTCCTGTAGATCTTAAGACAAAGATGATTTTTATTGATTATGCTACTACTGTTAAGTAGGAGGCAAGGACCGACTGAAACCAGCCCTGTGCCATCTGTGGTTGTGGTCGTTTTTTTTAAAAATTTTTTTAAAATTTTTATTTATTTATTTGAGAGACAGACACAGAGAGAAAGACAGATAGAGGGAGAGAGAGAGAATGGGCGCGCCAGGGCTTCCAGCCTCTGCAAATGAACTCCGGACACGTGCGCCCCCTTGTGCATCTGGCTAACGTGGGACCTGGGGAACCGAGCCTTGAACCGGGGTCCTTAGGCTTCACAGGCAAGCGCTTAACCGCTAAGCCATCTCTCCAGCCCCAGTTGTGGTCATTTTTATTATCTGAGCTGATTACCTGTGTCTCAGTTTATCCTAATTTCATTTGACAATGTCTATGTTTGTTTATTATTTATTTATTTACTTGTTTGTTAGAGACAGGGAGGGAGAGAGCGAGAGAGAGAATGGGCATGCTAGGACCTCCAACCACTGCAAACTCCAGACACATGCACCACCGTGTGCATCTGGCTTACGCGGGTCCTTTTGCTTTGCAGACAAGTGTCTTAACTGCTAAGCCATCTGATCTCCAGCCCTCTTTGTTTATTTTTGAGAGAAAGAGAATGGGCACCAGGGCCTTCTGCTACTGTGTGCAAATTCCAGATGTGTGTGCCCCCCTTGTGGCGCATGTGTGACATTGCACACCTGTGTCATTGTGTGCCTGACCACAGGGGAGTTGGAGATTCAAACATGAGTTCTTTGGCTTCGCAGGCAAGAGCCTTAACTGTTAAGCCATCTCTCCAGCCCTGTTTGTTAGTTTAAATTACTTGCTAAGTTGATGAGCTTTTTGTTATTTTTTAAAAAAAATATTTATAAATATTGTGCGTGTGTGTGTTTGTGTGCATGCATGTGTGCACCAGGGTCTCTTGCCATTGTAATTGAATGCCTCTCTACCCTTGTTTGGTGGCTGGGGAATTGAACCTGAGCCACCAGGCTTTGCATGCAAGCACCTTTAGCCACTGAGCCATCTCCCAGCTGCTTGTTATTTTTTAACAAAATAACTTACTATACTGGATCTGCTTGCAACCTCTGTCCTAGCAAAGAACCCTCAGGAAACTTGACCTCCAGAGAAGGCTTGAATTAGGCATCTCAGTGTATATAGTGCTGAGTGTCAAGAAGAGGCTGTTGACTCCAGCAGGAGAAGCGCAATGGAGGGGAGAGTATAGTAGCATGAAGGTTTCCGCTCTGACAGTCACATTTTGGGGTAATTGAAATGGATGGATTTGGTAGCTCTGTCAGGGGTCCTCATGTGGCCCAGGCTGGCCTTGAATTCCTGATCATCCTGTCTTCACTTCTGAAGTGCTGCTATCATAGGCCTGCGGCTGGTAACCTTGTTTTGATATGATATGACAGACTTCAAAGCCAACTTGAAATGCTTCTCAGGTGATGGCTCAGCAGGTAAAGGTGCCTGCTAGCAAAGCCTGCCAGCCTGGGTTTAATTCCCCAGTATCCATGTAAAGCCAGATGCACAAAGTGGCACATGCATTTTGAGTTTATTTGTAGTGGCAGTAGGCCCTAGAATGCCTATTTTCTCAGTCTCTGATCACAAATTAATGCATAAAAGTATTTAATAAAAAAAGAAGTGCTTTTGTTTTATCACTGTCCTATTTCTTCTGCCCTCAGTTTGGTTTTGTTTGCCTTAGTCACATTAGTATAAACACTTGAAGAGCTGATACACCACATTCTCCAGCCTGGAGTTTTCTGATGAGAACGAGAGTGTCTGGCACGTCTGTGCTTGCCATTCCTACCACAGTCAGTGTGGATTCACTCAGGAGCTGGGAGAAGCTCCTCTTCTCACTGTGAATACCTGGTTCCCTCCACCCATCAGTCCCTCCTTCCGTTTCTTGTATTTCCTACATTTAGTTGACTCTGGCTATCCTCTAGGTTAGGAAACACTAATTGCCAAGATGTGAGTTTACATTTCTGAAAAGAGCCTTTAAAATCTTTAAAAAAAAAAAAATCTGACATGTAAGGGCCTTGTGACTAGTATGTGGTAATGTGATGTGCAGCAGCCGGTTGTGACTAGTGTGTGCAGCCAGTGGAGAGTCACTTGTTTGTGTGCTCATCTAGTGGTTGGTGTGTGTCCTCAACAGGAAGAAGGTTGAAGATGATTATAACGCCCTTCAAGAAAGACTCAGAACCTTGCCTGACAAGTTGTCTTACAATGTCATGGTATGTCTGCTGTTCCTTTTCAAGTACCATGTTGTCTGTGATAAACATGCTCACTGAAGTAAGATTGCTTCTGCAGCATGCAGACTGCTTTATGAACTGACAGGCTGACCACTGTGCTGGAGGTGGCTTCTAGTGAGACAAGGCAGGTTTGCTCTGTTAGGCCTTGTAACAATACTTGTAGTTACTTTTCTTCTTAAAACAGGTGTGTAATTATTATGATGTAGTGATATATTGTTAGCTCAGAACTTGACATATTTGTTCTGAAAATTTCTTACAGAAAAAACTATAGTTATGTCAAGAATACAGCAACTAGTCATTTTCTGCAAGCCAGAGTTAGGACAGGCCATAATGTTTCAGAGTTGATAGAATTAAATTCTAGAACATTGACTTTTTATATAAAAGGTGTTGCTAATTTCTGCTTCATCCTGGTCACTGACAGTAGTCTTTTCCTGAATCCTGGGTTAGAATCTGTCACTGCGGGAGTGTTCTTCATCAAGGTCTTGCTGTAGCCCACACATTTTGCCAATGCCCACATGTAGCTTAACTGAAAGTATTTGTTTCTTAAGTTTTGCTTCATTAAAAATGATTATTTTCTTGGAAATGATGTTTTAGTTTTCCCTACCAAAAAGTATTCTCCACTGGCAGTATTTCATTAATGTTTTTGTTTCATCTTAGCCTTAAGAATAAATTAAACATAAGCATGCAGAGATAAGACTGCTTTCTCTAAGAACTATGTGTAAATGTGATATGGATTTATTTATCTGTTTTAACATTGATTTATTAGCCTCAAGCAATTTTATAGACTTTTTGGTGAAATTTTAATATGTTATCTTGTGTGAAATTGGCATTTTATTTTTCCCAGTGTATGGATAAGAAAATAATTCAATAATAATGTAGGACTTTTAACACTGGGTTTCAAAAAACGTTATTTCTTATTATTTTAAAGTTTTTTCTTTCTTTCTTTTGTAATCAATAGGTACCATTTGGCCCTTTTGCCTTCATGCCAGGAAAACTTGTCCATACGAATGAAGTTACGGTTTTACTTGGGGACAACTGGTTTGCAAAGTGCTCAGCAAAGCAGGCTGTAGGTTTGGTTGAGCACCGGAAAGAACGTAGGTACCCCTTACAAATGATGCTTTTTGTTGTGTTTGTATCAGTTCAAGCTTGCAAAACTGGTGGGCCATTTGTTACCCCAAATACCTTATTCCATCAGTGTGTCCATGCAAATAGCTGAGCATAGGCGGGAATGCAGCCTAGCACAGAACGCTGAGCTTACTTCAGATGGTCCAGTGCTTTATCCACTGAGCAATCTCCCCATCCCTGTCCTCCTAATTTAAATTTAACTTTCTGCTGGTGGTCTTCATAGATGTACTGTTACTGTCAGCTCCACGTTGCTGGGATGAATTTCCAAACCAGACACAGTTCATAGGAGGAAGGTGTATTTCAGATCACAGGAAATGGAAGTGCCCTCAGTGGCAGAAGAAGCTGCTTCTCTCACACCTACAGGGGGAAAAGCTCTCTCTAAACAGCCAGCACCACAAGTAACCAAAGACAGCAAAATAGCAGGAGACCCTGCAGAGCCCAGTCTTCTCTGCATACCTTTGGACTAGAAATCTGATCCACCCCAGTGACACCTCCAGCCAGTGGCTGGAAATTCAGGTGGTTTTTTTTTTTTTTTAACGAGTCTATTGGAGGACATACATTCAAAGCACATGTACATAATGTATTTTGATGATCATAATGCCTTTTCATTACCTTCTTTTGCTTTTCCTATTCCCTTTCTACTGAACTCTTTCTTTTTCAAGTAGTTTTCCATTTTGATGTCTTTTTGCCTCCCTCCTCCATCATCCATGATGACATGTTGGTGGGCTCAGTATTACTGTGCATGTCTAGTGCAGCTAACAACTGCCACTGTGAGGTTCATGAATGCAGTGGGCACTGGGTGACTGGAAGACAGCATTTCAAAGTACTCCTCTCCCTGCGCTGGCACTTCCGTCCTTTCTACCCTCACTTCTGCAGTGTTCCTTGAGCCCTGGGGGTCATGACAGGAATGTCTTATTGAAAGCAGAGCATTCGGTAATCACTGCCTCCCAGCATTTTGATGAGTTTGGAGTCCCCAGTACTCACTGTCATCCGCACAAAGAAGCTTTCCCAGTCAAAAGTGAGAACAACGCTAATCTCTAGGCATAAGCACACATATTTAGAGGGCAGTTTGTCTCATTTCCTGAGGTAGACTTGCTTTGGCTTGCCCACAGAGTTCTTTGTTGGTGTATTATAAAAAACTATATGCTCCTATTTTGGGTTCTAGCTTAGTTATTATTGTAGTCAGTTTCCATGCTGCTGGGATGAACATCCAAATCAGTTTACAGATCCAGGGGGAGTCCCATCAGTGGCAGAAAAAGCTGCTTCCATATATCCAAGCAGAGAGAAACCATCACCAGCCAGCATAAAAGCAACAAGCACAAATCTGGTAGCATCCAGAGTCCAGAGCTCAAAACTGCTCTGCATACCTTAGGGCTATATCCCAGGATCCACCCCAATTACACCTTCTCCAACCAGCTTACAAGCTTTATTAAAACCCCTGAGTCTAGCTGGGCGAGGTGGCGCATGCCTTTAATCCCAGCACTCTAGGAGGCAGAGGTAGAAGGAGCACCGTAAGTTCAAGGCCACCCTGAGACTACATAGTGAATTCCAGGTTAGCCTGGGCTTAGAGTGAGATCTTACCTCAAAAAAACAAAACAACAATAACAAAACCCCTGAGTCTGTGAGGGATAAACATTTAAACTATAACAGATGTGTTTTATTTAATTTATATTTTTATTTATTTGCATGTGCCATTTAATTTTTAGTTGGTTCCTATTTTTGCAATAGTATATTTAAATTGACTATAACTCTTTCCTGCTTTCAACCTTCTAGTTAAATGCATATTTGGAAATTTTTTTGCAGGTCCTCCTGTGTAAGTCAGGTCATGAGATATAGCTGAGTTTTCTAAAGCTGAAATTACTTCATTTACACATGAGTGGGTGCTAGTCAGAGAACTCATGTATTCTTTGGAATTCTAGGAACTATACTTGGAGACTAATTGCACATCCTCATTTGTGAGTTTATAACTGATGTATACTTTGATCTCTTGTGACATGAATCAGTCTGTTGTGTGGCTTATATGTAATTTTTGGCAGTAATAAGTCTTGGCTTTCCTGCATTAAAACTACATGAAAGTCAGTGGGCATAACTTTTTCTTAGAGGCCTTTCTTACTAGAGAAGTGTCTTCACTGTGGTGGCTTGGCTGATACAAAATCAGCCCATATGTTAGTTGATTTTCAAGTTCAGTGAAAAAAATCTTCATTATCAGATATGGCTTAAATGCTAAAGGTAGATGACTTTTAAGAAATGTTTATTGTATATAGGTATCAGTGTAGGGGTGTGAGTGTAAGCCAGAGGTCAACAATGTTTTTTCCCCCCACAAATAGGATCTTTATTTGTCAGTATTAAAAATCACAGACTCTTGCACTGGTAGCTCGCATCCACCGGCTCACTCAACTTTAGCACTGTCTTGTCACCAGTAGCTTCTCCAGAACTGTTGCCTTCACCTTGAAGCACCGTGAGTTTTCCCATTTCCCATTTGGGCTGCTTCAGCATGTTTACTTCTCTAACAAAGACATCATGAAGGGGTAAATAGACTGGTGAGCCTTTTCTGTGCTTTCCCAGTGCTGTGTGGAATCAATTCATTAGCCACTTCTTTCAAGTCATTTGTCTGCAACTCTCGGGCCGTTTTCCATTATCATCTGGATCTGGCTGACCAATTGGTGCTACACATAGGATGTCTTGCGGATCTGGTTGTTGTGTTTTCAGTAAAACCCACACAGAACAGATGAAGCAAGTAGCCACCTCTTGTCTTCTTTTTTTTTTTTTTTTGGTTTTTCGAGGTAGGGTCTCACTCTGGTCCAGGCTGACCTGGAATTAACTCTGTAGTCTCAGGGTGGCCTTGAACTCACGGTGATCCTCCTACCTCTGCCTCCCCAGTGCTGGGATTAAAGGCATGCACCAACACGCCCGGCTTGCCACCTCTTGTCTTGACATCAGCAGGAGTGAGCTTTAATCATGGCCTGCTACTTATTTATTTATTTATAATTTTGGGGGGTTTTCGAGGTAGGGTTTCACTCTAGCCCAGGCTGACCTGGAATTCACTATGTAGTCTCAGGGTGGCCTTGAACCCATGGCGATCTTCCTGCCTCTGCCTTCCTAGTGCTGGGATTAAAGGTGTGTGCCACCACACCTGGCTGGTCTGCCACTTTTTTCCTTTAAACTTTATTTATTTGAGAGAGACAGAGAAAGAGGCAGAGAGAGGGAGAGAAAGAATGAGTGCGCCAGGGCCTCCAGCCACAGCAAACGACCTCTATATGCATGCACCTGCTTGTGTATCTGGCTTATGTGGGTCCTGGGGAGTTGAACCAAGGTATTTTGGTTTTGCAGGCAAACACCTTAACCACTAAGCCATTTCTCCAGCCCTGGTCTGCTGCTTTTTGGCCATGGAACATATTTTGTCCCTGGGTAAGATCCATGCCATGGAAGTTAGGCAGACAGTATTTTCCCTGACCATCTCCAGTGATAAGCTTGAATTTCCTGAAGGCAGCATTATCATTCTGCAGGTCAGCAAGGTTCACTGCAAACACACGACTGACTCTTGAGGCCATCTGAGGCAATTTTGGTTCCTTGAGTCCTGGTGACTATGTTTTTCCAATATTTGGAATATTAAGCATAGCTGGTGCTTTCACATCATATCAATCTTTCTTAGAAAATGGATCAACCACTTTCTTCTTGTCTCCTTTTTTGCTGCCTTTTGTAAGGCGCTTGCTCAGGGAGCCAAAAGGTACATTGGGTTTTTTCAGGGTAGGAGCTCACTCTGGCCCAGGCTGACCTGGCACTCACCCTATAGTCTCAGGCTGGTCTCCAGGTCACAGCAATCCCTACCTCTGCCTCCTTAATGCTGGGATTATTTTATTTAGTTTATTTATTTTATTTTTTGTTTTTTTGAGGTAGGATGAGGGGCCGGGAAAGAATGACAGACTGTACCTCAGGTATTTCCTGTCTACTCTATGGCTGTTGAAATCTTTTCACCCCCTCTTCTGCAATGTTCCCTGAACCATGGCAGGCCTGTTGGAAGTCTGATTCAGTTTTGGGTTCTCTTTTTAGTCTCTAGATTCGTGCTTTGATGGGTTTTGATGGATCACCAGGATCTCTTACTATTGTCCTGGAGCTGGTTGTCAGGCTAGCAGTAAGAGCAGTATCATGTTGCTGCTTCCTCTGAAATTTCTCCTGGACCCCAGCAGATACAGTACAGGAGGTGGTATGTGTCTTGTTGGGCAATGACTGTCTTTTTGTCTTATTGATGGATATTGGCTCTCCATTGTTTTCTCTGCCTCCTGTAAAACAAAACATATTCTGTAACCAAGAGTTATACCAGCTTTCCACCTTATTTTTGCGATAGGGTCTCTCACTAAATGTGGAGTTTACTGATGGGGATACTCCTACCCCTGCCCCCTGAGATCACAGGGGTGAGTCACTTTACCTGTCTGGCTTGCTTTCCCCTCCCCTCCCCTCCACTCCACTCCCCTCACCTCCCATCCCCTCCCCCCCTTCCCTCTCCTCCCCCTCCTTTTTCGAGGTAGGGTCTCACTCTAGCCCAGGCTGACCTGGAACTCACTTGGTAATCTCATGAGTGCTTGGAGTAAAGGTGTGTGCCACTACACCTAGCTTTTGATGACTTTTGGGATCTATATTTTTCTTTTTTTAAAACATAATTTAAAATATTTATTTATATATTTGTCCGAGAAAGGGGGGGGGGAGAACAAATGGGCACACCAGGGCCTCCAACCACTGCACATGAACTCCAGCCACATGTGCCCCCTTATGCATCTGGTTAACGTGGGTCTTGGGGAATTGAACTTGGGTCTTTTGGATTTGCAGGCAAACACCTTTAACAGCTAAGCCATCCCTCCAGCTCTAAACATATTTTTATTTATGAGATGGAGAGAGCCAAGTGAGATACAGAGAAAGAGAGAGATAGTGTGTGTGTGTGTAATGGATGTGCCAGGACCTTTTGCCATTGTAGGTGAACTCCAGATGCATGCACCACTTTGTGTGTCTGGCTTTAGATGGGTACTAGGAAATTGAACCTGGGCGGACAGACTTTGGAAGCAAGTGGTTAGTCACTGAGTCATTTTCCCAATCCCTGAGATCAATACTTCTAAGATAATTTTCTAAGTACATATTTAAATGCTTACATACCTATATGATAAATTAATCCAAAGTTTTCCACAGTTTCAGAATTATTTATAGTAATTGAAAATGCTGTAATATATATTTTTTTAGTTTGTGATGTGTGTAGTATGTGCATGTATGTATTAATATGCGTGCTCACATATGGAGATTAGAGGAGGACATTGGGTATATTTATCTACGTCTGCGTACACTTAAATTTGTTGAAGCCTTTTTGCCACTTTGAAAAAGTGGTTTACTTTTTTTTTTTAAAAAACTGTTAAGATGTATTTTGTTCTTGATACATTCTGGGAAAAAATGCTGTGTTGAATATATGATTTTCAAGTGTTATTTTTACTCTTTCATTCTTTGGTAGTGTTTGTACGCAGTAGGTTTTGATACTAAGATCAGTTTCATTGCTTTTGTTTCCTGTGGATTATGTATGTGGGATCATGTTAGGGCCTTTCCATCCTCATTGCTAAGCATTTTCTCAGATTTAATTTTGTGTGAGGCATAAGGTAGATGTCAAGATGCAGTTTTCTTGCATGTGAATGCCCATTTATTTTAACATTATATGTTGAAAATAGTGCCTTTGAATTGACTTTGTACCTTGTTGCAATGAGTTGGCAATTTGAAGCCACATAAAATACCTCATGAGGATGGTTATAGTAAGATAGACAATAACATGCATTAGTGAAGATATGGAAAAATTAGAGCCCTCATGTTATCACATGCATATATAAACTAATAAGAAATTTTTGAAAATAGGAATTTTTCAAAACTAAGCACTGGATTACCACGTGACCTAACAGTGAATTACAGTGAGATAAAAATGTATGCCTGGCTGGAGAGATGGCTTAGCAGTTAAGTGCTTGCCTGTGAAGCCTAAGAACCCCTGCTCGAGGCTCGATTCCCCAGGACCCACATTAGCCAGATGCACAAGGGGGCGCACACATCTGGAGTTTGTTTGCAGTGGCTGGAGGTCTTGGAGCACCCATTCTCTCTCTCTGTCTCTCTGTCTCTCTCTCTCTCTCTCTCTCTCTCTGTCGCTCTCAAATACATAAAAAAAGTTAAAAAAAAGTTTAAAAAAATGTATACCTGTACAAAAATTTACACAAATCCTTATATACATGGTAACTATATCATATTTAAACTGGATTTCTTATATATAGCGTAAGTCTTTAAAATACTTTATTTATTTTATTTTTGCAAGCTGAGGGACAGAGAAAAAGATACAAGATTGATTTTGAGAGACTGCGGGCATGCCAGGGCCTCTTGTGACAGCAAACAAATCTGAAGTGGCGTGCTCACCTGGGTTTATGTGGCACTGTGGAAGTGAACCTGTCAGGCATTGCAAGCAAGCAGCTTTTTCCACTGAGCCCTCTCTCCAGTCCAGATCTTTTCTGTTTAGTCCATGCTGATAACTTCTTGCAGTTGTGTTTGGGCCATTTATATTTAGTGCAGGGCTGGAGAGATGGCTTAACAGTTAAAACACTTGCCTGTGAAGCCTAAGGACCCTGGTTTGAGGCTCGATTCCCCAAGACCCAAGTTAGCCGGACGCACAAGGGGACGCACACGTCTGGAGTTTGTTTGCAGTGGCCCTGGCGCACCCATTCTCAACGTCTCTATATCTGTCTGTCTCTTTGTCACCCTCAAATAAATAAATAAAAATGAACAAAAAAGATAAAAAGATGTATATTTAAGGCAGTATGTTTGGAGTGGTGTGTAGGTTTTTTTTTGTTTGTTTGTTTTTTGTTTTTTCCTGGTAGGGTTTTGCTCTAGTCTGGGCTGACCTGGATTTCACTATGTAATCTGAGGGTGGCCTTGAACTCATGGTGATCCACCTACCTCTGCCTCCCAAATGCTGGGATTAAAGATGTGCGCCACGACGCCCGGTTTTTGTGTGAGTGTACCAGCTCTTGTCAGTTCTGTGAACTTCTTTGAGGAAGACAATCATGTCTTTGAATGGTGACAATTTTTAAATTCTTTTTCAGGATACATGCAGTATTGAGCAGGAGTGGCAAGATGTGTGTCCTTGCTTTGTCACTCATTTAAGGAAGACACTTGTTTTTTACTCTTAAGATGGTATATTGACTGTAGGGTTTTTAGTTTTTTGAGGTAGGGTCTCACTCTATCCCAGGCTGACCTGGAATTCACTACGTAGTCTCAGGTTGGCCTTCAACTCACGGCGATGCTCCTACCTCTGCCTCCTGAGTGCTGGGATTAAAGGTTTGTACCTCCACACCTGGCTCGGCTGTAGGGTTTTTTTTTTTGTTTGTTTTGTTTTGTTTTGTTTTTTTTTTTTTGTTTTTTGAGGTAGGATGTCACTCTAGCTCAGGCTGACCTGGAATTCACTATGTAATTCAGGGTGGCCTTGAACTCCTGGCGATCCTCCTACCACTGCTTCCCAAGAGGGTGGGATTAAAGGCATGTGCCACTGCGCTCTTGGCTTAAGGTTTTAAAAAGTTACTTTCTTAAGCAAAGCACTCTATCTAAGATGAAGGAACTTTGCTTACAAAATTTATGGATGTTTTTGAAATCATGCACGATCTTGAATTGTGTGAGGTGTTCTTTCTGAATTTGAATCTGGTCTTGTGTGTTTAGTCTGTTAATATGTCAGATTCTATGGGTTGATGTTCCTTCCCTGAATGACCCACATTTGGTGACAATAGTATCAGTTTTTGAATGTTTCTGGATTTGATTTGCTGGTCATTTGTTTCCCTTATAAATGGTTGGGGAACATTTACCAACAAAACTACCTGGATTCAAAGTTTTCTTTTTCTCTTACCCAGTAATTCTTAATTCTTCACTAGGTATAAAACTACTGTCATCATATTTTCCCCAGAGAATTTGGTAATTTTTGCCTAAGAATTGCCTTGTTTTACTCAAGACACCTGCCAAGTGTATGTACATACTGTTGTTTGTATTTTGTGCTTAATTCTTCTAATTGTGTGTAGGAAGCAGTCCTTTCTGATCTGGTTAGCCTTCTCTCTGAGTAGTTAGTTGTAGTGATCCTCAGATGGCAGGTGCCAGTTTTCCACTCCTCAGGTGACAGTTGACGGTGTATCCAGACACTGACAGCTGGGTGGCGAGTGGCATTGTTACCCACTAAGGACGAATAGAAGAAGGCGGTCCCTGAACTTCCTTACTGGTAAGGTTGAGAAATCGTGGTCTAGAGACTTCATGGCCGTGGGTGTTTTTTGATGTTCTCTTGTTGCCAAAACCATTTTAAAGAGTTTTTTAGTACCCAGCTTTTGGCTGTATTATCTTTCTTTTTCCTAAATTAAATCTTAACTCTCTCTGCATGTTTGCCTGTACTGGGTTCACGTCAGGTTCATCTTGGTGCTGTCTGCCGCCTCCAGCTCAGCTGGAGGCCTGTGTTCATTCTCCATCCAGTGTATTTCCTTAAGTCTTGTGACTCAGTAATTAGAACATAGAAGAGTGAGCTTTGGGTGCTGGACCTTATAGAGCCTTCACTGGCTGTTTTGTGTAACTATTGTAATTTAAAAAGTATCTAGGCTGGGCACGGTGGCGCACACCTTTAATCCCAGCAATTGGGAGGCAGAGGTAGGAGGATTGCTGTGAGTTCAAGGCCACCCTGAGATTACAGAGTGATTTCCAGGTCAGCCTGGGCCCTAAAACAAAAACAACAACAAAAAGTATTTAGAAAGTTATGGGAAAAGATAAAAAGCAATGCAAATGTGGCCCACAAAATGTAAAAGAAATATGTTTATTTAATCTTTCCACTTTTTTTTTTTTTGTTTTGAT